>NC_063375.1:9549495-9584646 GCF_021869965.1 Rhincodon typus
CTGTATTGTTAGTCCTGACCCTTTAATCATTTCGCACTCCCTCAATCCTGACCCCATTACATTGAGGAACTGACTCAGTATTAACCCACTGGCCATGAGGGGCCCCCTCAGTCCTGAACTTCTGACTGTGCTTCAATACCTCTGGACTGACCCTCTGTCAATAAAGCATTCCATCAGTTCGACCTTCTGTAAGTGCTGCAATACCTCACCACGGCTCCTGTAATCAAGTGGCACTCCTTCAATTCTAACCCCTTTAGATGTGGCACTGCCTCAATGTTGACCCTCTGACAATGAGGCACCCCCCCCCCCAGTACTGAATGTCTAATTCTGTGGCATACCCTCAATTCTGAACACTTTACAATGAGGGGATGTTCACTGATGATTGCACAATGTTCAGAACCATTCGCACCTCCTCAGATACTGAAGCAGTCCTTGATCAAATGCAACAAGACATGGCTTGGGCCAACAAGTGCAAATAACATTTGTGTCACACAATACAAACATCAACAATAAGAGACAATCCAACCACTGCCCCTTGGCATTCTACAGTGTTACCATCACTGAATCCCCACTATCAACATCCTGAGGGTCATCATTGACCAGAAACTCTGCTGCACTCACCACATAAACACAGTGCAAGAGCAGGTCAGAAGTTAGGAATACCACAGGGAGTAATTCTCCGGCTGACTCCTCAAAGCCTGTCCACCATCTTCAAGGCACAAGTTAGGAGTGTGATGGAATAGTCTCCACTTGTCTGGTTAAGTGCAGCCCCAACAGCACAAGAAGCTTTAAACCATCCAGGACAAAGGAGCACGCTTGACTGGCACTACATACACAAATATCCACTCCCTCTACCACCGACAGTCAGTCGTAGCAGTTTGTGCTATCGACAAGATGTTCTGCAGAAATTCACTAAAGATCCTCAGACAAACCCACGACAACTTCCGTCTGGAAGAACAAGGGTAGCATGTCAGAAATGCCACCTTCAAGTTCCGCTCCAAGCCAGTCACCATCCTGACTTGGAAATACATTGAATGCAACTGTGAAGGAAGACACCAAGAGGGAGAAAGAGAGAAAGAAAATCTGAGAGAAATTACAAATGCTGTCGCCAAACTAAAATTGTAATCTTCAAATATCCTAAATAAGAGGACTAGAGCAGAGAGGGGCAACCATTTGATACTCAATGTCACTATAACACAAGTTAACAGAAACAAGTCACCCCCAGGACACACAGAAGAAAAATACCCTCTTCTGTAAATAATACACAAGATTTATCTGTTCCCGTGATGGCAGGCATGGTCTTTTTGAAGAAGGTTCTTTCTGAAAGATGGCTCCTTCACCACCACTCTGTACCAGCATGGGAGTGTGTGCGTGGTGGGGGTGGCTAGGTTAATGCTGATATTCTGTTTCCTTCACTGGCTGAATGTTAAAAAGAATGCATCAGTTAGTCAAGTGACCAACTCCCCATGGGATTGGCGGGGAGGAGGAGTGGAAGAGGTGAAGGGATAATTGTGCGTTGAGAAAACCATCCAAATTGGGGGAGTTATGTTTGAGGATAATAGTGTCAGAATTCTGTTGGGTGGGGTAGAGGACGAGGAAAGATGCAGCAACCGTCTGCTCACATAGTGGGATACTGTTGCACCTGTCAGAGCAGGACATGGAGAGGAAGCAACATAATGAATGCATATGGAACTGAAACATCAAATTTACAGGGCAACAATTGTTCCACCTCCAAGGACTTGGTTGTAAATGCCTCAACAAGTGAACAGACCGGCAAATTCCAGGAGAGGTAGTCACTCGGCAGACTTTTCATCATTCAGAAGGCTAAAGACAACCTGACCTTCTGAATCTCTCCACATTAAGACACAAGTAAGGCGTGTGATGGAATATTCCCCACTCGCGTGGAGAGGTGCAGCTCCAACAACACAAGAAGCTCAACACTGTTCAGGACAAAGCAGCCCAATTAATGGCACCACATCCACAAACATTCACTCCCTCCACCACCAACATTTAGTAGCAGCAGTGTGTACCATCGACAAGGTACACGACAGAAATTCCACCAAAAATCCTCAGACAACACTTTCCAAACACGTGACTACTTCCATCCAGAAGGACAAGGGTAGCAGATACATGGGAACACTACTCCCTACATGATCCCCTCCAAACTTTAAATATGTCACCATTCCTTCACTGTCGCTGGGTCAAAACCCTGGACCTCCCTTCCTAATAATATTGTCCTTACGAGCAGAGTGGCCAGTGGTTAGCACTGCTGCCTCACAGCACCAGAGATCTGGGTTCAATTCAGTCTCACGTGACTTTGTGTGGGGGGATGCACATTCTTCCCATGTCTTTGTGGGCTTCCACCAGGTGCTCCGGGTTCCTTCTACAGACTAAAAATGTGTGGATTAGGTGAATTGGCCACGCTAAATTGCCCATTGTGCCCAGGGATGAGTAGTGATGTCTATTATCCATGGGAAGTGCAGGGTTACAGGGATAGGGTGTGGGTGGTTGAGGTCCGTCTTGTGGAATGCTTTTTGGAGTCGTTATGGACTTGTTGGGCCAAATGGCCTATTTCCACACTGTATGGATTCTAATGATTGTGTGTCAACTGTCAGCACAAGGACTGGAGTGGTTCAAGAAGGCAGCTGAACAACACCTTCTCAAGGGGGAACTAATGGCAGCCAATAAAGCTGGAAAAGCCAGCGATCTTCAGATATCACAAATGAATTTTAAAAACTCTGAAGTCCTCACCCTTGGGGTCATTCCAGTCAATCTTGTCTCATTTGGTTCATAGAAACATAGAAGATTAGGAGTGAGAACTTCGAGACTGTTCCACCTTTCAACATGATCATGGCTGATCATTGAACTCACACTGTTTCTACCCACTGTCTTTGTTCTCTTCAGTCCGAAGCACCATATCCAATTTTCCTTTGAAAATAGTCAATGGTTTGACCTCAACAGTTCCCAGACAGAATTTCACAGGCTGACCTCTGTATGGGTGAAGACATTTCTCCTCATTTCCAAAATGATCACCTTTTCCTCCTTGACTCTAAGCCCTATTTCTGGACTCTGAAGTCAGTGAGGACATCCTTACTGAATCTACCTTGTCCAGTCCTCTTTAAATTTATAGGCTTCCATCAGATGCCCGTTCTTCTTTTAAACTCCCACGAATACAGCCCGAACTGATCCAGTCTCCCTTCATCTCTCAATACCACCATCCCAGAAATCACTCTGGTAAATCTTTCACTCACTGTCACTATAACCAATCGATGAATACCCTCAATAAGGCAACCAACGAACCATCTGCCTTGTTCACCACCTGCAGTCGGGTCAGGGTCAGGATCAGGGTCAGGGTCATACTTGCTATCAGCGACAGGTACAAGGACACTAAGGACTCAGTGCACCCCTCCCTTTCCCAATCTGTCACCCTTCAGATAATATATGGCTATTCAGTTTTTGCCCCTAAAGTAGATAACTTCACATTTATGCGAGAGGTGGTTCATCTGCTACGTACTTAACCACTCATCAACTCAACTCAACCTGCCCTGAGATCCACCACATCATGGCCCCAACAGACAGGGTAACATGCAGAGCCAAGACTGAGGAACAAGCCTCACGGAAGACTTCGTGCAAGGCTCAACAAAGATGGTATACCCAGAAACAGCCTTCCAACCTCAGGTGTGGACCAGGTTAAAACTATAGAACTACGGACGGAGAAAGACCAGGTGTTCGGCAACTAATTAGTCACGAGGAACCATGCGACCTCAAGTCCGTGTCCAAACTCCACGGGAGCAAAAGGTGGCGGGCGCGACAGTTTAACCAATCAAATGACAAGGTCTGTGCATGAGCCCCGCCTACGAACGACAGAGTCTCTCCCGTGAGGACCGGGGCGACGCCAATGACGTGCGGTTGCTCCAATCAGCGGAGGCAGGGGAAGCTGACACCCCAACCCTACCCCTGTAAGCCTGCACTTCCCATGGATAATTCACATAACTGGTCATCCCTGGACACAATGGGCATTTTAGCGTGTGCAATTCACCTAATCCACATATCTTTAGTCTGTCGGAGGAACCCGGAGCACCTGGAGGAAACCCACAAAGACATGGGAAGAATGTGCAAACCCCCCACACACAGTCACCTGAGACTGAATTGAACCCAGATCTCTGGTGCTGTGAGGCAGCAGTGCTAACCACTGGCCACTGTGCTGCTCGTAAGGAAAATATTGTCAGGAAGGGAGGTCCAGGGTTTTGACCCAGCGACAGTGAAGGAATGGTGACAAGTTTAAAGTTTGGAGGGGATCTTGTAGGGAATGATATTCCTATGTATCTGCTGCCCTTTTGTTCCTAGATGAAGTAGTCACGTGTTTGGAAAGTGCTGTCTGAGGATTTTTGGTGGAATTTCTGCAGTGTACCTTGTAGATGGTACACACTGCTGCGACTAAGTGTTTGTGGTGGAGGGAGTGAATGTTTGTGGATGTGGTGCCAATCAAGTGGGCTGCTTTGTCCTCAACTTTGTTGATCTTCTTGTGTTGTTGGAGCTGCACCTGTCCAGGCAAGTGGGGAATATTCCATCACACGCCTGACTTGTGTCGTAATGTGGAGAGATTCAGAAGCTCAGGTTGTCTTTAGCCTTCTGAATGATGAAAAGTCTGCCGAGTGACTACCTCTCCTGGAATTTACCGGTCTGTTCAGTTGTTGAGGCAATTGCATCAAGTCCTTGGAGGTGGAACAGTTGTTGCCCTGTAAATTTGATGTTTCAGTTCCATATGCATTCATTATATTGCTTCCTCTCCATGTCCTGCTCTGACAGGTGCAACAGTATCCCACTATATGAGCAGACGGTTGCTGCATCTTTCCTCGTCCTCTGTCCCACCCAACAGCATTCTGACAATATTAGTCTCACACGTAACTCCCCCAATTTGGATGGTTTTCCCAACGGACATTTATATCTTAACCTCTTCCACCCACCCACCCGGCCATTCCCATGGGGAATTGGTCACTTGACTAACTGATGCATTCTTTTTAACATTCAGCCAGTGAAGGAAACAGAAGATGATCATTAACCTCTCCCCCCACCACCACACACACACTCCCATGCTGGTACAGAGTGGTGGTGAAGGAGCCATCTTTCAGAAAGAACTTTCTTCAACAAGACCATGCCTGCCATCACGAGAACAGATAAATCTTGTGTATTATTTACAGAAGAGGGTATTTTGCTTCAGTATGTCCCGGGACTGACATGTTTCTGTTAACCTGTGTTTTAGTGACATTGATTATCTAATGGTTGCCCATCTCTGCTCTCGTGCTATTAATTAGGATAATTGAAGATTACAATTATAGTTCGTCTCCTGCATTTGAAATTTCTCTCAGATTTTGTCTCTCTTTCTCCCTCTTGGTGGATGACTGTCTTCCTTCACAGTTGCATTCAATGTATTTCCAAGTCAGGATGGTGAATGGCTTGGAGTTGAACTTGAAGGTGGCATTTCTAATATACTACCCTTGTTCTTCCAGACGGAAGTTGTCGTGGGTTTGTCTGAGGATCTTTAGTGAATTTCTGCAGTGCATCTTGTAGATAACATACACTGCTGCTTATGACTGTCGGTGGTCGAGGGAGTGGATATTTGTGGATGCAGTGCCAGTCAAGTGTGCTGCTTTGTCCCAGATGGTTTAAAGCTTCTTGTGTTGTTGGATCTGCACTCATCCAGGCAAGTGGGGACTATTCCATCACACTCCTGACTTGTGCCTTGTAGATGGTGGACAGGCTTTGAGGAGTCAGGAGGAGAATTACTCCCTCTGGTATATCCAGCTCCTGCCCTGCTCTTGCATTGTGTTTATGTGGTGAGTGCAGTTGAGTTTCTGGTCAAAGATGGCCCTCAGGATGTTGATAGTGGGGATTCAGTGATGGTAACACTGTAGAATGCCAAGGGACAGTGGTTAGATTGTCTCTTATTGGTGATGTTTGTATTGTGTGACACAAATGTGATTTGAACTTGTTGTCCCAAGCCAGGTCTGGTTGCATTTGAACAAGGACTGCTTCAGTATCTGAGGAGGTGCGAATGGTTCTGAACATTGTGCAATCATCAGTGAACATCCCCTCATTGTAAAGTGTTCAGAATTGAGGGTATGCCACAGAATTAGACAATCAGTCCTGAGGGGTGCCTCATTGTCAGATGTCCAACATTGAGGCAGTGCCACATCCTAAAGGGGTTAGAATTGAAGGAGTGCCACTTGATTACAGGAGCCGCGGTGAGGTATTGCAGCACTCAGAGAAGGTCGAACTGAGGGAATGCTTTATTGACAGAGGGTCAGTCTTGAGGTATTGAAGCACAGTCAGAGGTTCAGTACTGAGGGGGCCCCTCATTGCAAGAGGGTTAATACTGAGTCAGTTCCTCAATGTAATGGGGTCAGAATTGAGGGAGTGCGAAATGATTAAAGGATCAGGACTAACAACACAGAACTGTCAGTGAGTCAGATCTGTAGGAGTCAGAGGATCAATAAGGAGGCAGTGCCTCATTGTGTAGGTGTTGGAGTTGAGGGAGTGCCAACTGATGGGAGAGTGAGTCCAGAGGCATTGTGTCACGGTCAATGGGTTAGAACTGAGGGAGTACCACATATTAAGAGGGTTGGCACTGAGGTATTTGCAGCAGTGTGGGAGTGCCTCGTTCTCAGAGGATATTACTGAGAAAGTGCCTTATTGTCAGTGGAACATGGAGTCATGGAATCGCAGATGTACAGTATGAAAACAGACACTTTGTTCCAACTCGTCCACACTGACCAGATAACCAAAATTGATCCATTCCGTTTGGCCATATCCCTCAACCCTTCCTATTCGTAGACCCATTCACTTGCCTCTGAAATGTTGTTATTGTGCCATCCTTCACCAATTCCACTGCCAGCTTATTGTATACATGTGCCATCCTCTGTATGAAAATGTTGCCCCTTAGGTCCCTTTTAAAACTTCCCCTCTCAAAATAAACACATGACCTCTAGTTTTGGAATCCCCTACCTTGGGGAAAAGACTCAGGCTGTTCACCCTATCCATGCTCTCATGATTTTATAAACCTCTATAAGGTCCTTCTGGCCATCTGACACTCCAGGAAGAATGGCCCTCGCCTATTCAGCCTCTCCTTACAGCTCAAACCCTCCAGCCCGCTGGTCACAGGCCTTCAATCTGAAAAGTAACTCTCGACCACCACCCTCTCTCCTACCTTCTACTCAATTTTTGTATCCAGGTGGCTCGTTCTCCCTGTATTCCATGTGATCTAACCTTGTTATCCAGTCTACCATGCGAACTTTGTCAAACCACTGAATCAAGAGTAGCTGTGCAAAAACATTCCTTTTGTGAAGACATTCCAGCCCTGGAGGCAGCTACTCTGTTGGCTGAAGGATTTGATAAAAGACTGTACACACAAAGCACTTCCACTTGGCATTTCTGAGGCCCAGAATGTTGCGTTCATGACTCAGATGCTTGGCAATTGTGGGCTTATGTGTCATTCTGGTTATTACAGAGTACGATCTCGTCTGACATTGTCAAGGAATTGCTGCGTTGCTGGGTATATGATGCAATGAGATTCAGAAATGGATATTAAAAAGCCTGTGGCATTATTCAAAGAAAGAATGCCTTCGTCTTTGTTAAGTTCAATATTTCAATAATGGTGCATAGATATATTTCAGGCTGGGAAGCAGGTTTGTAGTCGAATTCTCCAGGGGCTGCTACTGGGACGTTTGTCGTTCCTGATAGATAATTAATTATCTTGATCGTGATGTGCAGGGGACAATTATCAAGTTTGCAGATGCCATTAAACTTGGGAATTGTAAATTGTGAGAAGAATAGTGTGGAACTCCAAAAGTGCATTGAAAAGTTGATGGAATGGGCAGATAGGTGGAAGATGAGGGACAATGCAGAGAAGTGTAAGGTGATGCACTTTGTCTTTCAAGTGTTTTTCCTACCAATGTAAAATAGGGGTATGGACGTGCACAGTTGAAATGATGGTAGTAGTACAGCTGGAGAGAGCAATAAATAAAGCATCCAGCCTTTATTAATAGGGGTATAGAGTATACGAGTAAGAAGTTGATGATATTGAAGTTCTGCAAGGTAACTTAAATCTCAAATGGAGTATTGTGCACAGTTGTGGCCTGCACATTATAGGAAAAAGGCAAATGCATTGATGTGCTGATTATTACTAAAATGGTTCCAGGTAGGAAAAGCTTCAGCTGCACGAATAGATTGAAGAGTGTGGGATTGTTCTCTCTCAACAGCAGGCTGAGAGGAGATGGAATTGAGGATTTTTTGAAATCGTGAGTGGTCTGAACAGAGTAAATAGGGAGAAGATGTTCCTGCTCGTAGAAGAGCTTTATCACACAGTGTGTAATTAGTTATGGAGTGCACTGCTGTAAATGTGATGAATGAGGTTCAACGGAGACGGACAGAGGGAATTGAATGAAAATGGTGTGCAGGTGATAGGCGCAAAAAGGATTTGCATGAGATGGTCGAGACAACTCAGTATGATGGGCCAAATGGCCTCCTTCTTCTTCTGTACTTTTGCGATTTGGTGTATCCAAAAATTACCTGAAATTTATTACAAACACCAATAAAACAACACTATTACTGCTTAACCATCTTTCAAAGGATTACTTTGACTTCAAATTGGTTTTGTGGACTCTCCGAAGACAGATAACATCGGGTTTAAAATGACACAGACGCAGAGGGTCAACACTGAAGCAGTACCTCATTGTAATAGGGTTAGAATTGAGGATGCGCCCCTTGATTGGACAGCCAGTACTGAGATTTTGCAAGTCTATCACAGTGTAAATATTGAATAAATGTCTAAGTGTCAGAACGTCAGAACTGTGGGAGTGCATTTTTGTCAGAGAGTCAGGACTGAGGGACTTCCTTATAGCCAGTGCGTCAGTTCTGAGGCAGTGCCTCAACGCAATAGATTGAGAAATGGGGTGGGAGGCACATAATTAGGTCAGTGATAAGCTTTTGCAGCTCTATCAGAGGGTGGGTACTCAGCCAGTGCCTCATTGACAGAGGGTCCATACTGAGGTATTGAAGCACTGTTAGAGGGTTAGCACTGGGGAGTGCTTCCTTGTCAGAGATTCAGAACTGAGAATGTGCCTTATTGTCAGAGGCTCATTCCTGAGGGAGTGCCTCATTGTCAGAGTGACATAAGCATATAGCCCTCCCTCACCTCTAAACCTTAATATTGATCCTCTGAGAATTTGGCACTGCCTCAGCACTGACCTTCTTACAATGAGGCACTGCCTCAGGACTGACCCTCTGATAATGAGGTGATTCCTCAGTACTGAACCATTGACAATGTGACACTCCATTAGTATTGACCTTCTGATAATAGGGTTCTCCTCAAGTACTGACCCTCTGACGGTTCTGCACTGCCTCAGTACTGACCCTCTAAATGTCTGCCACTCCCTCAATTCTAACCTCCTTACAATGAGGCATTACCTCAATACTGACCGGGAAGGTGGCACTGCCTCAGCATTGACTATCTGACAGTCAAGTAATCACACTGGACTGACCATTCAACGATGACATACTGCCTCAGAAGTGACCCACTTACAACAAGGCACACACTCAGTACTGACCCACTGATAATGATGCTCTCCCTCAGTACTAACCCTCTGAGAGTGCTGCACTACCACAGGACTGACTCAATTCTGAACACCTTACAATGAGACACCGGCTCAGTATTGACCCTTTGATCATGAGGCACTGACTCAGTTCTGACCCTATTACATTGACAGCGCATCACTTCTTTATTGTTGATTCTCTGGCAGTGCAGAATTCCCGCATGACTGACCCTCTCACAGTGCAGCATGCCTTTAGTACGGGACCTCTGATAGTGCAGCTCCCCTCAGTGCTGTCTCCAACCGTGAAGCATTTTCTTAGTATTGACTCTCTGATAGTATTTAGGGGAGTGCTGCACTGTTGGCGAGTCAGTACTGAGGAAAAGCTGCATTGTCAGAAGGCAAATATTAATGGAGTGCTGGGGTCAATTTTAAAGGGGTTTTGCACTGTCGTAAATTCCATGAGGGCGGCGCGGTGGCTCGGTGGTAAGCACTGCTGTCTCACAGCGCCAGTGATCCAGGTTCGATTCCACCCTTGGGCGACCGTCTGTGTGGAGTTTGCACATTCTCCGTGTCTGTGCGGGTTTGTGTGTCCTCTGGGTGCTCCGGTTTTCTCCCACAGTCCAAAGATGTGAAGGCGACGTAGATTGGCTATGCCAAATTGCCCATAGTGCCCAGGAATGTTTAGGTTAGGTGGCTTAGACATGGGAATGGGCTTGGGTGGGATGCTCTTCGGAGGGGCGTTGTGGACTTGTTTGGCTTATTGGCCTGTTTGCACACTGTAGCGATTCTATGAATCAATATTAAGGGAGTGCTCCAGTATCAGAGGGTCAGTAGGAAGGGAACACATCTCTCTCAAAAGGTCAGTCGTCAGATTAGTGCTGAGGGAATACCGGTATATCAGAGGGTTAACATATGGCAGAAATGCACTGTCAGATGGTCAGCCACCACGACTCCAGAGTATGTTGTACTGTTGGAGGGTCAGTACTGAGGGAGTGCCTCATAGTCAGGAGGGCCAGCTCTCTGGCAGTGCTTCTTTGTCAGTGTGCCACTCCGTTAACGCTAAAACTCTGACAGTGCAGCACACCCTTAATATTGACCCTGTGACGTTGCAGCATTCCCTTTATATTGGCCTTTCAAAAGAGCGGCACTCCCTCAGTGAAGACAGTCTGACAATGCAGCTTTCCCCCACTACTGAGCTTCTGACAGCGCAGCATTCTGTCATCATCGACCCTCTGACAGTGTAGCACATGCTTCATATTGACCCTCCAATATTGTGGTACTCCCTCAGTGATGATATTCTGACAATGCAGCACTCCCTCAATACTAACTCTCTGATTAAGCACTCCATGAGTGCTAAGCCTCTGACAATGGAGCATTCTCTCATTACTGACCCTTTGCTGTGCTGCTCTGCCTGAGCACTCACTCGCTGAAGTTGCAGTACACCATCAATAGTTGCCCTCCGAAAATACACCACTTCCTGAATACTGACCCTCGATAGTGGAGCATTCCCTTAATACGGACCCTCTGATAGCGTCGCATTTTTTTAGTATTTGTCTGCTCACAGTGCAGCACTCCCCTAATATCAAAGCTTTGAGGGTGAAATACTCCTTTAATAGTGACCATCTGAGAGTGCAGCATTCCCTGGTGCGAACTCTCTGCAAGTGCAGTAATCCCTTATTATCGGACCACAAGCAGTGTGGCACTCCCTGAATACTGGCCCACCAACAGTGCAGCACTCCCTGAATTTTGGCCATCGAGAATGCCCTTAATATTGACCTGTTTGCAGTGCAGTACTCTCCGAATATCAAACCTCTATCAGTGGGTCCGCACTGCGGGAATGCCCCATTGTCAGTAGGTCAATTGTGAGGCAGTGCCACTTTGTCAAAGGTCAATATTGAGGTAGTGCCTCATTTTAAGAGGGTCAGAATTAAGGAAGTGCCTCACAACACAGAGTCAGTACTGAGGTAGTGTCGCACTGTCAGAGGATCAGTTGAGGGAATGTCTTGTTGTCAGCGCGTCAGTTCTGAGGCAGTGCCTCCATGTAATGGATTTAGGATTGAGGGAGGATGACATGATTAGAAGGTCAGTAGAAAGATATTGCAGTCAGAGTGTCACTGCTAAGACAGTACATCACAGTCAGAGGGTTTGTATTAAGGTATTGAAGAACTGTTGGAGGCGAAGTATTGAGGGAGTGCTTCCTTGACAATGACTCCCTCTGCAGGGCTATCATGTCATTTCTGGAGAGTCAGTCTTGAAGGAGTCACCCATTGAGAAAGAATCAGTTCTGATGAAGGGCCTCATTATCAGAGGGTCACTACTGAAGGGGTTGTAAGTGGGTCAATTCTGAAGCAGTGCCTCATTGTGAGGAGGTCAGAATTGAGGGTGAGCCTCACGACTGAAGAGTCAGCACTGATGTACTTCAGCTCCACCAGAGGGTCAGTTCTGAGGCAGGACCTCACGAATGGAGGGTCAGCCCTGAAATACTGCTACATTGTCAGAGTGTCAGTTCTGAGGCAGTGTCTCTTTGTCAGAGTGTCTGTAGCTGTTCTGCAAAGCAGTCACCCAGTCTGCACTTCATTTCCCTAATGAGATGCTGTCAGTGGGTCGATTGTCAGGTAGTGCCTCATTGTAATGGGATCAGAAGTTAGAGGATCACATTTAGAGCATCAATACTGAGGACTGCAGCACTATCAGAGGGTAAGTACTGAGGGAGGGCCTAATCGTCAGCGGGTCACTACAGAGGCAGTGCCTCTTCGTAAGGGGGTCAGTCTGTTCTGAGGATTGTTACCGGGTCAGTACTGAGGGAGTGCCTCATTGTCAGAGATTCTATTCTGAGGCAGTGCCTCAATGTAATGGGGATGGATTGAGGGAGGACCATATGATTAATGGGTTATCTCTGAGGTAGTGAACCGCTGTCAGACGGTCCAAACCGTGGAGTGCATTATAGTCAGAGGGTCAATACTGATTCAATGGTCAAAATTGGGGGAGTGCCACACGGTTCGAGAGTCAGTACTGAGGTATTGTAGCAGTGTCAGAGGGTCAGAACTGTGGTAGTGCGTTATTGTCAGAGTTGCAAGCTGAACTAGTGCCTCATTTAAGGGGGTCGGAATTGAGGAAGTTCATCATGTTTACAGGATCATTACTGAGGGAGGGCCCCGTAATCAGCAGATCAGCACAGAGGGAGTACCTTATTATCACGAGGTCAGTTCTGAGGCAGTGTCTCATTGTTAGAGGATGAGCAGTAAGGGAGTGACTCGTTGTTAGAGGATCCATTCCGAGGCAGTGCCTCAATGTGATGGAGTCAGAATACAGGGAGTTTCAAATGTCCGGGGCTCAATATTGAGGTATTGAAGAACTGTAAGAGTGTCAGGACTGAGGTAATGCAGCACTGTCAGAAGGTCAGAATGATGGGAATGCTTTATCGTCAGCGGGTCAGTTCTGAGGCATTGCCTAATTGCAAAGGGATTAGAATTGAGGGAGTTTAGATGGTCAATACTGAGGTAATGCATGACTGTCAGAGGGTCAGGATCGAGCGAGAGACTCATTATGAAAGGGTCTGCACTGAAGGAGTACCTTATTGTCAGTCGATCAGTTCTGAGGCATTACCTCTTTGTCAGAGGATCTGTTCTGAGGGATTGCCTCATTGTCAGAGGATCTGGAGTGAGGCCCTGCCCGGATGTAATCGGGTCAGAATTGAGGGTATGCCACAGGATTGGAGGATCAGTACTGAAGTAGTGCAGTACTGTCAGAGGATCAGTACTGAGGGAGTGCCTCATTGTCAGAGGGTCAGTACTGAGATAATTAAGCACTGTCAGTGGGACTCTGGGCTTCAGTACCAGAAGATCAGAGTAAAAAAGCATGAAAGTCATGCTATAAAGTCGTGCTTTCAGCTCCAGTTGAGTACATAGTGAATTCTGAGCACCATATTTTAGGAAGGACATTCAGTCCCTGGAAAGGGAGGAAAGGAAATTGAGCAGAATGACAGCAGCACTACATCCAGGAGGTGGAAGCATACTTGGAAATTTGTGCCCCTGCCTTTAAACTCAATTGCAGTAAAAGATAAATTGTGAGTGTTTTAGATAGTTAAATGGTCTTCAGATTGGTTTCACAGGTCGGCGCAATATCGAGGGCCGAAGGGCCTGTACTGCGCTGTAATGTTCTATGTAATGTTCTATGTTCTAAGCTGTTGAAAGGGGGAGACAGGAATGTGGGCTAAAAAGTCAAGACAAAGTTACAGGGTGAGGGAGATTAAAGATCAAATTCACCATTGAACACAAAGCAAAGGCAAAGGTAACAAAAACAGAAGCTGTTGGAAAAGTTCAGCAGGTCTGACAGCCTCTGTGGAGGCAAAAAAAGAGTTAAAGTTCCAGGCCCGGTGACCCTTCCACAGAACACAAAGGCAGTGGTAATTGTTGTTGAGAAAGTCAAAACATTGGCCTGCATTCAATACTGAGTTCAACAGCTTTAGACCCATTAACACAGTCCTCTGTTTGGATATACTTTCCCCGAGTGATTGCATCCTGTCTTCATGCTTTATTCCTTTTCAATCAGATCTTCATTCTACCATTCACACCTGCTCTGGAGCAATGCTTTATCTCTCCTCTACAACCTTTACCACTCTCTTTCTGCTTTTATTCGTTAGCACACTTTGATCTGCAAACCCCTCACTCTCTAATTTACGCTAATAATCCATTCTGTTCCATGTATTTCTCTATCCCCTTTCGACAGGGTTATATCCATCAAATTTCCACTTCACTTCAGTTGCAAAACGTTTCACTGGACTCAAAACAGTATCTTCCTCTTTCCACAGAGCGGGGCGGGGGTGTCGGTGCCTAGGGAGCGGCCGCATTATCGAGCGGGGTGGTGCGGGGAACGGTGTCGTTGCTGACGGTGATGGCTCAGAATTTGAAAACAAGAGACCTCGCGCTTGCGGATCACGCACCTATCCACACCTCCGCTGTCGTTCCGCCGAACACCTGGTCTTTCTTCGTCCATAGTTCAACACTGGTGCACACCTGAGGTTGGAAGGCTGTTTCTGGGTATACCCTCTTTGTTGAGCCTTGCACGAAGTCTTCCGTGAGGCTTGTTCCTCCGTCTTGGCTCTGTATGTTACCCTGTCTGTTGGGGCCATGATATGGTGGCTGTCAGAGCAGGTTGAGTTGAGCTGTTGAGTGGGTAAGTACGCAGCAGATGAACCATCTCTCTGATAAATGTGAAGTTACCTACTTTCGGGGCAAAAACTGAAAAGCCATTTAATATCTGAAGGGTGATAGATTGGGAAAGGGAGGGGTGCACTGAGACCTTCGTGTCACTGTACCTGTCGCTGAAAGCAAGTATGACCCTGACACTGACCCTGACACTGACCCTGACCCTGACCCTGACCCTGACCCTATTGCAGGTGGTGAATAAGGCAGATGGCTTGTTGGCTGCCTTATTGAAGGGATTCATGGATTGGTTATAGTGACAGTGAGTGAAAGATTTACCAGAGTGATTTCATGGATGGTGGTATTGAGAGATGAATGGAGACTGGATCAGTTAGAGTTATATGCGTTGGAGTTGAAAAGAAGAACGGGCACCTGTTGGAAGCCATAAATTTAAAGAGGACTGGACAAGATAGTTGCAGTAAGGATGTCCTCAATGACTTAGGAGTCCAGAAATAGGGCTCAGAGTTAAGGAGGTAAAGGAGATCATTTAGGAAATGAGAAGAAATGTCTTCACCGAGACAGAGGTCAGCCTGTGCAATTTTGTCTGGGAACTGTTGATGTCAAACCATTGACTATTTTCAAAGAGAAATTGGATATGGTGCTTAGGACTAAAGAGAACAAAGACAGTGGGTAGAAACAGTGTGAGTTCAATGATCAGACATGATCACGTTGAAAGGTGGAACAGGCTTGAAGTGCTTAAGCCTGTTCTTCTATGTTTCTATGAACCAAAGGAGACAAGATTGACTGGAATGACCCCAAGGGTGAGGACTTCCGGGTTTTTAAAATTCATTTGTGACATCTAAAGATCGCTGGCTTGTCCAACTTTATTGGCTGCCATTAGTTGCCCCATGCGAAGGTGGTTTTGTGCTGCCTTCTTGAACCACTCCAGACATTGTGCTGACAGTTGACCCACAATCATTCGAATCCCTGCAGTGTCGAAACAGGCCATTTGGCCCAACAAGACCATAATGACTCCAAAAAGCATTCCACAAGACTGACCCCACTTCCCCCCACCCCCACCGCCACTCCGCCACCACCCTATCCCTGTAACCCTGCACTCCCATGGATAATTCACATAACTACTCATCCCTGGACACAATGGGCAATTTAGCGTGGCCAATTCATCTAATCCACACATCTTTAGTCTGCAGGAGGAACCCGGAGCACCTGGAGGAAACCCACAAAGACATGGGAAGAATGCGCACACACCCACACACAGTCACCTGAGACTGAATTGAACCCAGATCTCTGGTGTTGTGTGGCAGCAGTGCTAACCAGTGGCCACTGTGCTGCTCGTAAGGTAAATATTGTGAGGAAGGGAGGTCCAGGGTTTTGACCCAGCGACAGTGAAGGAATGATGACATATTTAAAGTTTGAAGGGGATCTTGTCGGGAGTGGTATTCCTATGTGTCCGCTGCCCTTGTCCTTCTAGATGTAAGTAGTCACGTGTTTGCTGAGTGCTGTCTGAGGATTTTTGGTGGAATTTCTGCAGTGCTGCCACTAAGTGTTGGTGGTGGAGGGAGTGAATGCTTGTGGATGTGGTGCCAATCAAGTGGGCTGCTTTGTCCTGAACAGTGTTGAGCTTCTTGTGTTGTTGGAGCTGCACCTGTCCAGGCAAGTGGGGAATATTCCATCACACGCCTGACTTGTGTCTTAATGTGGAGAGATTCAGAAGCTCAGATTGTCCTTAGCCTTCTTAATGATGAAAAGTCTGCCGAGTGACTCCATCGCCTGGAATTTGCCAGTCTGTTCAGTTGTTGAGGCATTTGCACCAAGTCCTTGGAGGTGGAACAGTTGTTGCCCTGTAAATTTGATGTTTCAGTTCCATATGCATTCATTATGTTGCTTCCTCTCCATGTCCTGCTCTGACAGGTGCAACAGTATCCCACAACATGAGCAGACGGTTGCTGCATCTTTCCTCGTCCTCTGCCCCACACAACAGCATTCTGACAATATTAGCCTCATACATAACTCCCCCAATTTAGAACATAGAACATAGAACATAGAACATTACAGCTCAGTACAGGCCCTTCGGCCCTCGATGTTGCGCCGACCTGTGAAACCAATCTGAAGCCCATCTAATCTAAACTATTCCATTATCATCCATATGTTTATTCAATGACCATTTAAATGCCCTTAAAGTTGGCGAGTCTATTATTTTTGCAGGCAGGGCATTCCACGCCCTTACTACTCTCTGAGTAAAGAACCTACCTCTGACATCTGTCCTATATCTATCACCCCTCAAATTAAAGTATGTCCCCTCGTGCCAGCCATCACCATCCGAGGAAAAAGGCTCCCACTGTCTACCCTATCTAATCCTCTGATCATCTTGTGTGTCTCTATCAAGTCACCTCTTAACCTTCTTCTCTCTAACGAAAACAACCTCAAGACCCTGAGCCTTTCCTCATAAGACCTTCTCTCCATACCAGGCAACATCCTGGTAAATTTCCTCTGCTCCCTTTCCAATGCTTCCACATCCTTCCTATAATGCGGTGACCAGAACTGTACACAATACTCCAAGTGCGGCCGCACCAGAGTTTTGTACAGCTGCAACATGACCTCATGGCTCCGAAACTCAATCCCTCTACCAATAAAACCTAACATACCGCACCCTTCTTAACAACGCTATCAACCTGGGTGGCAACTTTCAGTGATCGATGCACATGGACACCGAGATCTTTCTTCTCATCCACACTGCCAAGAATCTTACCATTAGCCCAGCACTCTGTATTCCTGTTACTCCTTCCAAAGTGAATCATCTCACACTTTTCCGCATTAAACTCCATTTGCCACCTCTCAGCCCAGCTCTGCAGTTTATCTATGTCCCTCTGTAACCTGCAACATCCTTCCGCACTATCCACAACTCCACCAACTTTGGTGTCATCCGCAAATTTACTAACGCATCCTTCTACGACCTCATCCAGGTCATTTATAAAAATGACAAACAGCAGTGGCCCCAAAACAGATCCTTGAGGTACACCACTAGTAACTGAATTCCAGGATGAACATTTCCCATCAACCACCACCCTCTGTCTACTTACAGCTAGCCAATTTCTGATCCAAACCGCTAAATCACACTCAATCCCATGCCTCCGTATTTTCTGCAATCGCCTACCATGGGGAACCTTATTAAACGTGTTACTGAAATCCATATACACCACATCAACCGCTTTACCCTCATCCACCTGTTTTGATGGCTTTCCCAACGCACATTTATCCCTTAACCTCTTCCACTCCCACTCCCCGCCAATCCCGTGGGGAGTTGGTCACTTGACTAACTGACACATTCTTTTTAACATTCAGCCAGTGAAGGAAACGGAAGATCATCATTAACCTCGCTCGCCGTACCCCCGCCATCCACAACACACACACTCACATGCTGGTACTGAGTGGTGTTGAAGGAGCCATCTTTCAGAAAGAACCTTCTTCAACAAGACCATGCCTGCCATCGCGAGAACAGATAAATCGTTTATTATTTACAAAAGAGGGTATTTTACTTCTGTATGTCCCGGGGCTGAAATGTTTCTGTTAACTTGCGTTTTCGAGACATTGATAATTTAATGGTTGCCCCTCTCTGCTCTCGTGCTCCTCATTAGGATATTTGAAGATTACAATTTTAGTTTGTCCACAGCATTTGTAATTTCTCTCAGATTTTCTCTCTCTCTTTCTCCCTCTTGTTGGATGACTGTCTTCCTTCACAGTTGCATTCAATGTATTTCCAAGTCAGGATGGTGACTGGCTTGGAGGGGAATTTGAAGGTGGCATTTCTAATATGCTACCTTTGTTCTTCCAGACAGAAGTGGTCGTGGGTTTGTCTGAGGATCTTTAGTGATGTTCTGCAGTGCACCTTGTAGATAGCATACACTGCTGCTACTGACTGTCGGTGGTAGAGGTAGTGGATATTTGTGATTGCAGTGAAAGTCAAGAGTGCTGCTTTGTCCGAGATGGTTTAAAGCTTCTTGTGTTGTTGGGGCTGCACTCATCCAGGCAAGTGGGGACTATTCCATCACACTCCTGACTTGTGCCTTGTAGATGGTGGACAGGCTTTGAGTAGTCAGCAGGAGAATTACTCCCTGTGGTATTCCTCGCTTCTGACCTGCTCTTGCACTGTGTTTATGTGGTGAGTGCAGTTGAGTTTCTGGTCAAAGATGACTCTCAGGATGTAGATAGTGGGGAGTCAGTGATGTTAACACTGTAGAATGCCAAGGGGCAGAGGTCAGATTGTCTCTTAATGGAGATGGTTGTATTATGTGACACAAATTTTATTTGCACTTTTTGGCTCAAGCCAGGTCCGGTTGCATTTGAATAAGGACTGCTTCAGTATCTGAGGAGGTGCGAATGGTTCTGAACATTGTGCAATCATCAGTGAACATCCCCTCATTGTAAAGTGTTCAGAATTGAGGGTATGCCACAAAATTAGACATTCATTACTGACAGGGTGCCTCATTGTCAGAGGTTCAACATTGAGCCGTCCACATGCTGAAGAGGTTAGAATTGAAGGAGTGCCACTTGTTTACAGGAGCCGTGCTGAGGTATTGCAGCACTTCGAGAAGGTCGAACTGAGGGAATACTTTATTGACAGAGGATCAGTCTTGAGGTATTGAAGCACAGTCAGAGGTTCAGTGCTGAGGGGACCCCTCATTGCCACTGGGTTACTACTGAGTCCGTACCTCAATGTAATGGGGTCAGAATTGAGGGAGTGCGAAATTATTAAAGGGTCAGGAATAACAATACAGGAATGTCAGTGAGTCAGATCTGTAGGAGTCAGAGGATCAATACGGAGGCAGTGCCCCATTGTGTAGGTGTTGGAATAGAGGGAGTGACAACTGATTAGGGAGTGAGTCCAGAGGCATTGTGTCACGCTCAATGGGTTAGAACTGAGGGAGTGCCACATATTAACAGGGTTGGTACTGAGATATGTGCAGCAGTGTGGGAGTGCCTCGTTCTCAGAGGATATTACTGAGAAAGTGCCTGATTGTCAATGCGACATGGAGTCATACAATCGCAGATGTCCAGTATGAAAACAGACAATTTGGTCCAACTCGTCCATACTGGCCAGATAACCAAAATTAATCTATTCCGTTTGGCCATATCCCTCAACCCTTCCTATTCGTAGACCCATTCACTTGCCTCTGAAATGTTGTTATTGTGCCATCCTTCACCAATTCCACTGCCAGCTAATGCACCCTCTGCGTGAAAATGTTGCCCCTTAGGTCCCTTTTAAAACTTCCCCTGTCAGAATAAACACATGACCTCTAATTATGGACTCCCCTACCTTGAGGAAAAGACTCTGGCTGTTCACCCTATCCATACTCTCATGATTTTTTAAACCTCGATAAGGTCCTCCTCGCCCTCTGACACTCCAGGAGGAATGGCCCTAGCTTATTCACCCTCTCCTTACAGTTCAAAACCTCCAAAAAGCTGGTCACAGGTCTTCAATCTGAAAAGCAACCCTCGACCACCACCCTCTCTCCTACCTTCTAGTCAATTTTTTGTATCCAGATGGCACGTTCTCCCTGTATTCCAAGTGATCTAAACTTGTTAACCAGTCTACCATGCGAAATTTGTCAAACCACTGAATCAAGATTGGCACCATAGAATCAAGGCTCTCAAACCTACTTTGACTGCAGTCCTTTGAAGAATTCCCTTCTCTTTCCCGGTAGCCGTGCAAAAACATTCATTTTGTGAAGGCATTCCAGCCCTGGAGGCAGCTGCTCTGTTGGCTGAAGGATTTGATAAAAGACTGTACACACAAAGCACTTCCACTTGGCATTTCTGAGGCCCAGAAGGTTGCGTTCATGACTCAGATGTGTGGCAATTGTGGGCTTATGTGTCATTCTGGTTATTACAGAGTATATTCTCGTCTGACATTGTCAAGGAATTGCTGCGTTGCTTGATATGTGATGCAATGAGATTCAGAAATGGATATTAAAAAGCCTGTGGCATTATTCAAAGAAAGAATGCCTTCCACTTTGTCCAGTTCAATATTTCAATAATTATGAGTGGATATATTTCAGGCTGGGAAGCAGGTTTGTAGTCGAATTCTCCAGGGGCTGCTACTGGGACGTTTGTCGTTCCTGATAGATAATTAATTATCTTGATCGTGGTGTGCAGGGGACAATTTCCAAGTTTGCAGATGCCATTAAACTTGAGAATTGTAAATTGTGAGAATAGTGTGGAACTCCAAAAGTGCATTGAAAAGTTGATGGAGTGGGCAGATAGGTGGAAGATGAGGTACAATGCAGAGAAGTGTACGGTGATGCAATTTGTCTTTCAAGTGTTTTTCCTACCAATGTAAAATAGTAGTATGGACGTGCACAGTTGAAATGATGGTAGCAGTACAGCTGTAGAGAGCAATAAATAAAGCATACAGCCTTTATTAATAGGGGTATAGAGTATACGAGTAAGAAGTTGATGATATTGAAGTTCTGCAAGCTAAGTTAAATGTCAGCTGGAGTACTGTGCACAGTTGTGGCCTGCACATTATAGGAAAAAGGCAAATGCATTGATGTGCTGATTATTACTAGAATAGTTTCAGGTAGGAAAAGCTTCAGCTACAAGAATAGATTGAAGAGTGTGGGATTGTTCTCTCTCAACAGCAGGCTGAGAAGAGATGGAATTGAGGTGTTTTGAAATCGTGAGTGGGCTTAACAGAGTAGATAGGGAGAAGACGTCCCTGCTCGTCGAAGAGCTTTATCACACAGTGTGTAGTTCGGTTATGGAGTGCACTGCTGTAAATGTGATGAATGAGGTTCAATGGAGACGTACAGAGAGCATTGGATGAAAATGGTGTGCAGGTGATAGGCGGAAAAAGGATTTGCATGAGATGATAGAGACAACTCAGTATGATGGGCCAAATGGCCTCCTTCCTCTTCTGTACTTTTGCGATTTGGTGTATCCAAAAATTACATGAAATTTATTACAAACACCAATAAAACAACACTGTTACTACTTAACCATCTTTCAAAGCATTACTTTGAGTTCAAAATGGTTTTGTGGACAGAAAACATCGGGTTTAAAATGACACAGACGCTGAGGGTCAATACTGAAGCCGTACCTCATTGTAACAGGGTTAGAAATGAGGATGTGTCTCTTGATTGGACAGCCAGTACTGTGATTTTGCAAGTCTATCACAGTGTAAATATTGAATGAATGCCTCATTGTCAGAGCGTCAGAACAGTGGGAGTGCATTATTGTCAGAGGGTCAGGACTGAGGCAGTGCCTCATTATGCAGATGTCAGAATTGAATCAGTGTCACATGATGGGAAGGTCAGTCCTAAGGTATTACAGCACTGTCAGTGGTTGAGAACTGTGGGAATGCTTCCTTATCATATGGTCAGTACTGAGCAGATGCCTTAATATCACATGTTCAGTACCGGGAGAATGCCTCATCATCGTGAGTCATTACTGAGTCAGTGCCTGTTTGTCAAAGGTACATTACAGAGGGTCTGCATCATTGTCAGAGGGTCAATACACCGGCCGTACCTGATTGTAAGGGTGTCAGATCGGAGTGTGCCACATGTTCAGATGGTCAGTTCTGAGGCATTGCCTCATTGTCAGACGGTCATTACTGAGGCACTGTCTCATTGTAAGAGGGTAAGAATTGAAGGGGTCTCACACGTTTAAATGATCAGTACGGAGGTATTGCAGATCTATCAGAAGGTTAGTCCTGAGGGACTGCCTCGTTGTCAGCAGGTCAGTTTGGAGGAAGTGCTTCACTGTCAGAGCATTGGTCCTGAGCGAGTACCTCATTGTGAGAGTCAGAATCAAGGGAGTGCTCACATTTTAGATAGTCAGTACATGTAGTCAGCACTGTCAGGGGGTTTGTACGAAGGGTCCATTCTGAAGCAGTGCCTCAATGTAATGGGATCAGAATGAATGGAGGGCCACACGATTAGCGGTTTCGCCCGAAGGAATGGAAGTACTGTCAGATCTCATTGCCGTGATGTGGAGGAGTCGATGTTGGACTGAAGGAGGAGTGAGGCTCCAAAAGCTTCTGTTTTCAAATAAACCTGTTGGACGATAATCTGGTGTCGCCTGACTTCAGACCTCGTTGCCATCGCGTCAGAACTGTGGGAGTGCATTATAGTCACTGGGTAAGTACTGAGGGAGTGCCTCATTGTCAGAGGGTCAATATTGTGGCAGTGCCTCATTGAAATGGAGTCAAGATTGAGGGTGTGCCTCAGGATTACAGAGTCTGTACTGAGGAACTGCAGCTCTGTCAGAGAATCAGTTCTGAGGTAAGGCTGGAATGTCAGTCCAGAGGCTCACTGGTATATAGTTCCCTGGCTCTGCCTCAGCCTCAGTACTGACCCTCTGACAATTATGCACTCCCACTGATCTTACCCTCCAACAGTGCTGACATGCCACAGTGCTGATCCTCTCATCAGAATCATAGAATCCCCACAGTGTAAAACAGGCCATTCAGCCCAAATCCACACTGACCCTACTAAGCGCAGCTGACCCATCCCCTTAACCCATCCCTGTAACCCTGCATTTCCCGTCTGAGAATAAGGATCTCCCTCAGTATTCTCACATGATGCCCTCCCTCAGAATGGACTCTTTGACAATGAAGCACACCCTTAGGAATGAATCTCTGATAAGACACTCTCTCAGTATTGACCTCTGATCATGAGGCTCTCGCTAGGTACTGGCCCCCTGACAATTCTGATCCCATTACAAAGAGGCACTGCCTCACCAATGACCCTCTGACAAAGGAGCAGTGTGTCAGAACTGACCATCTGACAAGGAGGCACTCCTTCAGTCTGACCCTCTCTCACTGCTGCAGAAGTGATCTTTTGCTAATGAGGTAGTGCCTGGGTTCTGACCCTGATAGAGCTGAAATACCTCAGTACTTACCGTCAGTCTGTGGGAAAGCCTCCATTCTGACACCATTACACTGAAGCAAAGCCTCAGTGCTGACCCACTGACAAAGAGACTCTGTCTCAGAACTGACCAGCTGGCAATATGCCAGTGCCCTCGGTACTGACACAATAATAATGAGGCCCTCGCTCAATCCTGACCCTCTGACTGTACTGGACTATCTCAGTACTGGTCCTGCAAACGTATTGCAACCCCTTATTTCTCACACCATTGTATTGAGACTGTGCACCCCACTGGACCCTCTAACACTGAGACAGTCCCTCAGCATGACACTACTGTCAAGCACTGCCACTGACCCTCTGACAATGAGGCTTTTAATTCTGATCAGTTTACATTGAGGCACTGCGTGAGTATTGACCATTGAGGCACTTCCTCAGTATTTACCTTCAGGCAGGTTAGGGTTAAGGCCAGATGAGGGTCAGGGTGGGGCTCTGGTTTGGGTTAGGGCTGAGGCAAGGGTAAGAGTTGAGGTCAGGGTTGAGGCTGCATTTGGGGGCTGGGACCAGGACCTGGACAAGCTCAGTCGGGGGAGGGGGGAGGGTGTGTTGGGATGGCCGACGGCCCGGGCACAGGACAGTCGGGGCCAGGAGAGGGACAGGCTGGGATTAGGTCGAAGGATGGGGGCCGGGTCAGGCTGGGGCTGGGGTTAGAGTTAGGTACGGGCTAGGGTCTGGGACAGGCAGAGGTTAGGGTCGCGGCTGCGGGCTGGGTGCTGCAACCTTAAACGGGTCGCGATCGGGTTCAGGGTCAGGCTCAGGGCCGTGGTTGGGGTTAGCGTCAGGGTCAGGGCTGCGACAGTTTGCGGGGGAGTGTTGGGCTGGGGACGCTGATGGCTGGGTCTGGGTCTGGGTCTAGGTCGCTGGCGTCTGGGCAGGGTGGGGTAGGGTCGGGCCTGGGTGCCTGAGCTGGGGCCACGACAGGCTTCGGGCCGAGGGCTAGGGGTAAGGGTCGGTGTCCGGTGGCCCCGGCTGGGCTCGTAGACTGGGGGCCGCTGCCGGGACAGTCTGGGGTTAGGGTTGGTGTCGGGGACAAGCTGCGGCAGTGTCGGGGCTGCGACAGGCTGGTGGCTGTGGTCTGGGGACGGGTTTAGGGTTACGGCTGGTACAGGGGCGGAAGGCTGGGATCTGGGGCCGGTGCGTATGGCTGAGGCTAAGGTTAGGTTTATGGTGATGGTCTGGTCTGGGGCCCTGGATTGGGTCGGGCTGGGCCAGACCGGGCTGGGGATCTGGGACCGCGTTTAGAGTCAGGGTCCATATTGGGGCGATGGTGTTGGTTCGGTTTGGAGACAGTGTCGGAGGGCTGAGGCGAAGGCTAGGTTTACGGTGATGGTCTGGGCTGGAGCCCCGGATTGGGTCGGGCCCGGCTGGGCCGGGGCTGCGACAGGCTGTCGGCCTTGATTCAGCGGGGGGCTGAATGCTTGGGTCAGGGGTCAGGTTTAGAGTTAGGATTGGGGCTAAGTTTTTGGTTAGGGTTGGGGCCGGGGCCGGTTAGGGTAGGGGCGGGGTTTGGGTGCTTGGTTTCCGGGCCAGGACAGGCTGTGATACGTGTCGGGTCTGGGGTTAGGGTCGGGAGCCGGGACAGGCTGCAGGCCGGGGTTAGGGTCAGTTCCGTGGGCTGGGGGCGGGGCTGCGACAGGCTGGGGATGGAGGCTGGGGCCGGGACAACTCCCAGTAAAGAAACCATAAAAGTCAGAGCCCGCTGTAAGTAAAGTGTAAAATATAGATCTTCCTGTAAATAAACCCTGTAAATCCTCCCTAAAATCCCCCTGAACCCTCAAACAGACAACTGCAAAATAAAACCCTAAAACACAGAGCCTCCAATTAATAAAAGCTAAAACACAAGGCCCACTGTAAATCAACACGAAATAACAGACCCCCCAGTAAAGCACTGTGAGATAGTCAAATTCAGATAGTACCTCATAGTAGGCAAGTCAGATGTGAGGCAGTGCCAGTTTGTCAGACAGTCAGTAATGCGGAAGGACAGTGTTATCTAACGGTCATTACTGAGGCAGCGCCACACGATTACAGGATCAGTCCTGAGGGAGTGCGACGCGAATCGAGGATCAAATCTGGGTTATTGCAGCACTGAGAGGGTTGGAGTAAGATAGCACCTAAGTGTCGGCAGTGTACTGAAGTTCTGAGGAAGGGTTCCCAGACCTGAAACGTTATCTCTGTTTTCTCCTTCACAGATGTTTTCAGACCTGCTGAGCTTTTCCATCAAACCTGACTGCCCTGGTCGACCAATTGTCTCCGCCTGCTCCTGCCCCACTGAACTTATCTCCACCTATCTCGACTCCATTTTCTCCCCCTTAGTCTAGGAACTCCCTATCTACGTCCGTGACACCACTCACGCCCTCCACCTCCTCCAGAACTTCCAATTCCCCGGTCCCCAACACCTCATCTTTACCATGGACGTCCAGTCCCGAGACACCTGCATTCCCCATACAGTTGGCCGAAAGGCCCTCCGCATCTTCCTGTCCCGGAGGCCCTACCAGTCCCCCTCCACTGACACACTCATGCTTTGCCGAACTCGACCTCACCCTCAACAACTTCTCTTTCAATTCCTCCCACTTCCTACAGACAAAGAGGGTGGCCATGTGTACCCGCATTGTCCCAAGCTATGCCTGCCTCTTTGTAGGTTACATGGAACAATCCCTCTTCCGTCGCTACACTCGCCTTAACCCCACCTCTTCCTCCGTTGCATTGATGACTGCATCGGCGCCACCTCGTGCTCCCACGAGGAGCTCGAACAGTTCATCCACTTCACCATCACCTTCCACCCCAACCTTAAGATACCTGGACCATCTCTGATACGTCTTTCTCCTTACTGAACCTCGGTGTTTCCATCTCTGGCAACCACGTAGAAACTGATATCCATTTCAAGCCCACCGACTCCCACAGCCACCTGGAATACACCTCCTCCCACCCACCTCCCTGCAAAATTGCCATCCCCTATTCACAATTCCTTCACCTCCGCCGCATCTGGTCCCAGGATGAGGCATTCCACTCCTGTACATCTCAGATGCCCTCATTTTTCAAGGACTGCAACTTCCCCTCCTCAGTGGTCGAGAACGCCATCGTCTGTGCCTCCCACATTTCCTGCAATTCATCCCTCACACCCCCTCACCGCAATAACAACCAAAACAGAATCCCCCTCGTCCTCACGTACCAGCTCACCAACCTCCGGATCCAACGCATCATCCTCCAAAACTTCCGCCATCTGCAATCCGACCCCACCAACGAAGACATTATTCCCTCCACACCCTTATCTGCATTCGAGAGGGACCATCTGTCCGTGACTCCATGTCCGCCCCACACTCCCCTCCAGCCCCACCACACCTGGCACTTTTCCCTGCAACCGCAGAAAGTGCTACACCTGCCCCTACACCTCCCCAATCACCCCCATCCCAGGCCCCAAGAAGACTTTCCACATCAAGCAGATGTTCACCTGCACATCTGCTAATGTGGTATACTGCATCCGCTGTTCCCGTTGTTGCCGCCTCTCCATCGGGGAAACCAAGCGGAGGCTTTGGGACCGCTTTGCAGAACAGCTGCGCTCGGTTTGCACTAAACAACTGCACCTCCCAGTCGTGAACCATTTCAACTCCCCCTCCCATTCCTCAGACGACATGTCCATCCTGGGCCTCCTGCAGTGCCACAATGATGCCACGAGAAGGTTGCTGGAACAGCAACTCATATTCCGCTTGGGAACCCTGCAGCTCAATGTTATCCATGTGGACTTCACAAGCTTCAAAATCTCCCCTCCCCCACCGCATCCGAAAACCAGCTCAGCTCGTCCCCGCCTCCCTGACCTGTTCTTCCTCCCACCTATCCCCTCCTCCCACCTCAAGCGCCACTCCCATTTCCTACCTACTAACCTCATCCCGCCCCCTTGACCTGTCCGTCCTCGCTGGACTGACCTATCTCCTCCCTCACTCCCCACCGACACTCATCTTTACTGGCTCCATCCCCGCCTCTTTGACCTGTCTGTCTCCTCTCCACCTATCTTCTCCTCTATCCATTTTCTATCCGCCTCTGCCTCTCTCCCTATTTATTTCAGAACCCCCTTCCCGTCCCTCATTTCTGAAGAAGTGTCAAGGCCCGAAATATCAGCCTTCCTGTTGCTCTTCTGCTGCTTGGCCTGCTATGTTCATCAAGCTCTACACCTTGTTATCTCAGATTATCCGGCATCTGCAGTTCCTACTATCTCTGCTAACGCAGTAAACTTGTTTGATGTCCTGCAAGTTATTCAAGTCCTGGGAGACGGTTGCTGAGGGCTGATTAATATTATGCTCTTTCATAGCTTCGGTTGACACGATGGTGTTGTTCTGAACAGATAAGAAAATTAACACATACTCAGGGATAGTCTCTGATGTAGACACAGTTTCGGCAACTGTTAGCAAAATAAGGCCGTGAGGATTAAAACTGTGAAAAGGCAGTAAATGGGGTGGAAGGAACATTTTAATTTAGTCCCCCTTTAATAGTGAAAAGTATGACAAGATCGCAGTTTTATGAATGAAATGCGGTAATAGTAAACATAGTACGATAGTAAGTGGTCAGTAAAGTTATGAATGAATGAGAGCGCGAGAGTGGTAATATGGAGCGCTTGTGAGTGCATTGGTCAAGAGGACTTTTCGTACAACAGTAAAGAGGCTTGCACTCGTAATTATTTACCAAAATTCACTGGACTCTGGGGTGGTTCCCGCAGATTGGAAAACAGCCAATGTGACGCCACTGTTTAAAAAAGGAAGTAGACAAAAAGCAGGTAACCATAGGCCAGTTAGCTTAACTTCAGTTGTGGGGAAAATGCTTGAATCCATCATTAAGGAAGATAATAGCAAGACAACTGGATATAAATAGTCCCATTGGGAACACCCAGCATGGGTTCACGAAGGGTAGGTCACGTTTAACTGACTTGGTGGAATTCTTTGAGGACACTACTTGCATGGTGGACAATGGGGAACCTGTGGATGTCGTGTATCTGGATTTCCAGAAGGCATTTGACAAGGTGCCACACCAAAGGCTGCTGCATAAGATAAAGTTGCACGATATTAAGGTAATGTATTGGCATGGATAGAGGATGGTTGACTAGTAGAAAATAAAGAGTACGGGTAAATGGATGTTTTTCTGGTTGGCGGTCAGTGGCTAGTGATGTGCCTCAGGGTTCAGTGTTGGGACTGCAATTGTTTACAATTGCCATAGATGATTTGGAGTTGGGGACTAAGTGCGGTGTGTCAAAATTTGCAGATGACACTGAGATGAGCGGTAGAGCAAAGTGTGCAGAAGACACTGAACGTCTGCAGAGGGATATATAGTCGAAGTGAGTCGTCAAACGTCTGGCAGATGTTGTACAAAATGTGAGTTCATCCATTTTGGTAGGAATAACAACAAAATGGTCTATGGTTTAAATCGTAAAAAATTGCAACATGCTGCTGTGCAGAGGGACTTGGGTATCCTTGTGCATGAATCGCTAAATGTAGTATTACAGGCGCAGCAGGTAATTAAAAAGGTAAATAGCAGTTTGTCTATCTTTGCTCGAGGGACGGAGTTTAAAAACAGGGAGGTAATGCTGCAGCTGTATAGGGTCCTGGTGAGGCCGCACCTGGAGTACTGTGTGCAGTTTTGGTCTCCTTACTTGAGAAGGGATATACTGGCACTGGACGGGGTGCAGAGGAGATTCACTCGGTTGATTTTAGAGTTGCGAGGGTTGGAATATGAGGAGAGACTGAGTAGACTGGGATTACACTCATTGGAGTTCAGAAGAATGAGAGGAGATCTTGTAGAAACATGCAAGATTATGAAGGGAATAGATAAGGTGGAGGCAGGGAGGTTGTTTCCACTAGCAGGTGAAATTAGGACTTTGGGCATAGCCTCAAAATAAAAGGAAGCAGATGTCGGAGTGAGTACTGGACGAACTTCTTCACCCAAAGGGTTGTGAATCTGTGGAATTCCCTGCCCAGTGAAGCGGTTGAAGCGACCTCGCTGAATGTTTTTAAGGCAAGGCTGGATAAATTTATGAACAGTGAAGGTTTATTTTGAGCGGGCGGGTAAGTGGAGCTGAGTCTCAAAAAGATCGGCCATAATCTTATTGAATAGCGGGGCAGACTGGAGGGCCAGATGGCCTCCTCCTGCTCTTCGTTCTAATGTTCTTATGTAATAATGTTAAATTGCCTTACAAAAACCACAGAAAAGGATATTTTAAGGCGATTGACCCTGCATTACTAAAGACGTGCGAGCCAGAGGTTCTGAGGAAGGATCACCTGACCCGAAACGTTAACTCTGTTTTTTTTTTCTCCCTCACTGATGCTGCCAGACTTGCTGAGCTTTCCCAGCAACTTTGTATTTTTTCCTGATTTGCAGCATCCGCAGTTCTTCGTGTTTTTACGATGTGTTTTGGTATTTATTTACAGGGGGCTCTTTATTTATAGCTAGCTCTGTCTTTTCGGATTTATTTGTAAGGGGCCCTGTTTTACGGATAATTTACAGGTCGCCTCGATGTTGGGGTGTCTTGACAGGAGCTCTGTGTTTTCGAATTTATTTAGAGGGAGCACTGTGTTTTACATTCTACTTCCTCGGGCATCTGTTTTACAGGTCATTTAAAGGGGTCTGTGTATTTGAGGGTATAATTACCGGGGGTTCTGTTTTAAGGATTATTTGAATTAAGCTACGTATTTTACAGGTTATTGAAAGGGGTCTCTGTTTCAGGGTTTGTTTGCAGGTGGCTGTTTATTTATGGGTAGCTTTGTCTTTTTAGGGTTATTTGTAAGGGGCCCTGTCGTACGGATAATTTACAGGTGGGCTAAGTGTTGGGGTGTAATTAAAGGTGCTCAGTGTTTTCGGATTTATTGAGAAGGATCCCTGTGTCTTACCTTATACTTCCTGGGCAATGTGTGTGAGAGTTCATTTAAAAGGTTCTGTGTATTTGAGCGTTTAATTACAGGGGTCTCTGTTATTGAAGTTTGTTTAAATAGGACTCTGTGATTTAGGGGTTATTTACAGTGAAATCCGTTTTTTACAGGTTATTGAAAGGGGTCTCTGTGTTTGAGGGCCTCTGTGCAGGCGGCTTCGTGTTTAAAGGCCCAGAGTACGGCTGAATCTGGGTTCGGTTTGGGCCTGAGACTGTGGCTCGTGTAGGATGAGGCCAGTGTTAGGGCTAAGGTTTATGGTTTGGGTTAGGCTTTGGGCTGAAGTTAGGCTTCGGGCTGAAGTTCGGCTTCGCGCTTACGCAAGTGCTCGCGTTAGGGCTGAATCTAAGGTTAAGGTTAGGGATATATCTGAGAGTAGGGAGAAAGAAAGCAGCTTCGCAAACCGAGAGCCGGAGGGAGAGCAACTGCGTATTCTACAGGAGACTCGGGATGTATTGTAAACTTAACAGGTCAAATAGTATTACAGATTCATATGATCCCATTACCAGGAGGCACTGCCACAGAACGGACCCGCTAAAAATGAGGAATTTGCCTGGTCCAGGCAAGTATTGAAGCACTGACAGAGGGACAGAACTGCTGGACAGCATTATAATCAGAGAGTCAATACTGAGGTAGCGCCTCATTGTAAGAGGGTCAGAACTGAGGAAGTGCCTGACATTTATAGGGTCTGTAATGAGGTAATGCAGCAGCACCAGAGCGTCAGAACTGTTGGGGTGCATTATTGTGAGACGGTCATGACTGAGGTAGTGTCTTATTCTCAAGGGGTTAGACTTATGGGAGTGCCACACGATTGCAGCACTGTGACAATGTCAGACTGAGGCACTCCCTCATTGTCAGATAGTCAGTACTGTCAGAGCTTCAGTACTGAAGCAGTGCCTCATTGTCAAATGGTCCGCACTGAGGTATTGCAGCAGTGTCAGTTGGTTCGAACTCTGGGAGTGTATCAGTCATAGTGTCAAGACTGAGGCTGAGCCTTATTCTAAATTCTTACTGGGGGAGTGCTGCATAACTAAATTACATTTTTTTTTAAATGGGGCGTCGGCTGAATGTGATCCTCTGAGAATTGTGCACTCGTTCAGTACTGACACTACAACATAGAGGGAGAGCCTCAAGCGGACCGTCTGACAATGAGGCTTTCTCTCAGGACAATAATCTTTAATTGTAAACTAATCTGTAATACTATTTGACCTGTTAAGTTTACAAAACATCCCGAGTCTCCTGCAGAATACGCAGTTGCTCTCCCTCTGGTTCTGTCTCTGGTTATGCGAAGCTGCTTTCTTTCTCCCTGCCCCCAGAAATAACCCTACCCCAAACCTTAACCCGAGATTCAGCCCTAACGCTAACCCTTGCAAACGCTCTGAGCTTAACGTCAGGCCAAACCCTGAGCCTTCGCCTCAGGCCCGACACAAACCATAACCCTCCGCCCCAGCGCTGACCCTAACCTCACCTCTAATGCCAGCCTCAGCCCTGCACAAAAGCCCTCGAACACCGAGCCGCCTGTAAATATACCCTCAGAAACGCCTTTCGGTAACCCGTAAAACGCGGAGCTCACAGTAAATAACCCCTAAAATATAGAGTCCCATTTAAACAAATCTTAAAAACAAAGCCTCCTGTAATTATACCCTCAAATACACGGACCCCTTTAAATGAACTCTAACACACATCACCCAGGAAGTAGAAGGTAAAACATTTGACCCCCTCTAAATAAATCCGAAAACACTGAGCACCTGCAATTACACTCCACACTCAGCCCACCTGTAAATTATCCGTAAGACAGGGCCCCTTACAAATAAACTTTGAAAAGATAGACGTACCTATAAATAACAGTCCCCGGTAAATTAACCCAAAGACAGAGACGCCTTTCAGTAACCTGTAAAACAAAGACCACTATAAATAATCCCTAAAACACAGAACATCGTGTACAGATAACCTAAAACACAGACATTCCTGTGAATGAACTCTGAAACACACAACCTCCTGTAAATATTCTCCGAAGCAGAGTCTCATTTGAAAAAATGCTAAAAACAGATCCCCCTCCATATACACCCTTAGCACAGGGACCCCTTTATATATAACCGAAGAAAGGTCCCTCAGGAAATAAAGTGGAAAAGACAAAGCCCCCAGTAAGGAACCATAAAAGACCGACTCCCCTGTAAATAAAGTGTAAAATATAGATCTCCCAGTAAATAAACCCTGAAACAGTGACCCCTGCAAATCGTCCCTAAAACTAAGCCTCCTGTAAATAAACTCTCAGAGGAGACCCTAAAACACAGAGCCTCCAATTAATAAAGCCTAAAACACAAGCTCACTGTAAATCAACACTAAATAGCACAGCTCCCAGTACAGCACGGCGAATTGTTCGGATTGAGATAGTACATCATAGTCTGAGGCAATGCCTCTTTGACAAACAGTCAGTAATGGGGAGGTATGGTGTTGTCTGATGGTCATTGTTGAGGTCGATCCACATTGTGATAGAGTCAGAATTGAGGGAGCGCCTCATTGCACTAGGGTCAGGACTGAGGGAGCGCCTCATTGTACTCGGGTCAGGACTGAGGGAGTGCCTCATTGTTCTAGGGTCAGGACTGAGGGAGCGCCTCATTGTCAGCGGGTCAGCACTGAGGAAGCGCCTCATTGTCAGCGGGTCAGGACTGAGGGAGCGCCTCATTGTCAGCGGGTCAGGACTGAGGGAGCGCCTCATTGTTAGCGGGTCAGGACTGAGGTATTTGAAGTAGGCCAATCATGGGCGTCGGTCCTTTTATTCGTTTAAAGTTAGAGAATGCCAGAAAGATTATCAACCCTACATGATTTGACTGGGTTGGGAATTACTTAATGACAACAGAAAGTTCAGTAGCTTAATTACCGCGGCTGTCTCTTGAGATTTCACTATTGCCGGTTTACTCATTCTTTCATTCAATTTCACGGAAGCGCTATTTTGAGAGGAGCTTTCTTAAAGGGTTACGCGGACCCTGTTCAATATGTATCGAACAGAGACGTGGTAACGCAGAAAACTTGTCTGATGTCCCGCAAGATATTCAAGTCCTGGGAGACGTTTGTTGAGGGCTTATTAATATTATAATTTTTCATAGTTTCAGGTGACACGATAGATTGAATCGTATCGTTCTGAATAGATTAGAAAATTAACACATACTCAGGGATTGACTCTGATGTAGACACAAGTTTGGACACTGTTAGCAGCAATGGTTCAAACTGTGAAAAGGCAGTAATGGGGTGTAAGGAACATTTTAATTTCGTTTCCTTTTATCAGTGAAAATAATGACAAGAATGCAGTTTTATGAATGAATGAATCAAATGCGGTAATAGTAAACACAGTACGCCAATGAGTGGTCAGTAAAGATATGAATGAATGAGGGCACGAGAGTGGTCATATGGAGCGCTTGTGGGTGCATTGGTAAAGAGGACATTTAGTACAACAGTAAAGAGGCTTATGATACAGTGTCACACAAAAACCACAGAAAAAGATATTTTAAGGCAATTGACCCTGTAATACTAAACACACGCCAGCCAGACTCCGGGAGCCTTGTTAAGTGCGAACCGATATGAGTAAACAGGGCAGACCACAGGATATTTAGGGGCAAAGGTTATAAGATAAGCAAGTGACCACATGAGCGAACGGTTACTGCGTGTTTGAATCCGACTGTTAAATATGTGATACATAACCATTTGATCGAACTGACTGCCTCGTTAATTGAAAACCGAAGGAACTGCAGATGCTTTAAATCAGGAGCAAAAACAAAATAACTGAAAAACCTCAGCAGGTCTGGCAGCATTTGTGAAGGCAAAAACAGTTAACGTTTAGGGTTCGTATGCAGGGTGCTCTGTGTTTTGGATTATTTACAGGGGACTCTGTTTTTGGGGTTTCTTCAGAGACGTCTCTGTGTTTTCTGGTTACTTACTGGCTTCTCTGTCTTTTACATTTTACTTCCCGAGGGACATTTCTTAGGTTATATTTAAAGGGGTCTCTGTGCTTGAGTGTATTTACAGGGGGCTCTTTTTCACGTTTGTTTAAACAAGATTCTGCTTCGGAGGTGACTTACAGAAGGCTTTGTGTTTCACAGTTCATTTACAGGGGTGTCTATGTTTTAGGGATTATTTATAGTGTGCTCCGTGTTTTACAGTTAATTGAAAGGGGTCTCTTTCTTCGGGTTTCTGTACGGGGGGCTCTGTGTCTTCGGGTTTCTGTACCGGAGGCTCTATGTCTTCAGTTAGCAGTAGGGCTGAAGCTCGGTTCGGTTTAGGACGAAGGCTATGGTTATTGTAGGGATGAGGCTTGTGTTATAGGGCTGAGGGTAGGTGTTAGGGCTGAGGCTAGAGTTAGAGGTAAGGTTAGGGTCAGCGTTGGGGCTGAGGGTTATGGAAAGGTTCGGACTGAGGTTAGGATTTGGGCTGAGGTTGGACTTAGGGTTTACATGAGTGTTAGCGTTTGGGCTGAATCTCGGCTTACAGTTACGGCGAATGTTATTTCTGAAGGTCGTATGGAAGAAAGCAGCTTCACATAACCAGAGGCAGAGCTATAGGGAGAGCAACTGCG
>NC_063375.1:9585146-9586224 GCF_021869965.1 Rhincodon typus
ATTCTACAGGAGACAAGGGAAGTATTGTGAACTTAACAGGTCAAATAATATTACAGATTAATTTACAATTAAAGATTATTGCCCTGAGGGAATGCTTCATTGTCAGAGTGTCTGCCTGAGGCTGTCCCACTTTGTTGTAGTTCAGTATTGAAGGAGTGCAACATTGTCAGAGAATGAAATTCAGGACTTTACCATTTACTGTATAAATCCTAACTTGGTTTGACTTTCCAAAGTGCACACCTGTATCTGTATACAATTGTATTTACCAATCCTCAGCTCACTTGCCCACCTGATCGAGAAGCCTCTATAAATTTGGATAAGCTTCTTTGCTATCAATGACATCTCCTACTTTTGCATTATCCACAAACTTACTCATCATGCCTTGTACATTCACATCCAGATCATTCACATAAGTAACAAATAACAAAGGTCCCAGCACCCGCCCCTGTGGCACATAACTGCTGCAATACCTCCAGTGTGGACCCTTTTACAATGAGGCACTGCTTCAGTCCGGAAGCTCTGACAGTACAGACTATCTGACAATGAGGCACTCCCTCAGTCTGACATTCTCACAGTGCTGCAATCTTTTGGCACTCCAACATATCTGACCCCTTTCGAATGAGACACTGCCTCAAGATTGACCCTCTCACAACAATGCACCCAACAGTTCTGACCCTCTGGTGCTGCTGCATTACCTCAATACAGACCCTATACATGTGAAGCACTTCCTCAGTTCTCCCCCGCTTAAAAAGAGGCGCTACCTCATTATTGACTCTCTGACTCTCCAGCAGTTCTATCCCTCTGACAGTGCTTCAGTACTGACCTGGAACAGCTAACAGGGTCTCATTTTCCTCATTGGTAGTAGGAACTGCAGATGCTGGAGAATCTGATATAACAAGGTGCAGAGCTCGATGAACACAGCAGGCCGAGCAGCATCAGAGGAGCAGGAAGGCTGACATTTCGGGCCTGGACCCGTCTTCAGAAATGGGGGAGGGGAACAGGTTTCTGAAATAAATAGAGAGAGAGGGAGTGGCGGATAGAAGATGGATAGAGGAGAAGATGGGTGGAGAGGAGACCG
>NC_063375.1:9589224-9590539 GCF_021869965.1 Rhincodon typus
CCACCACACCCGGCACTTTTCCCTGCAACCGCAGGAAGTGCTACACCTGCCCCCATACCTCCTCCCTCACCCCCATCCCAGGCCCCAAGAAGACTTTCCACATCAAGCAGATGTTCACCTGCACATCTGCCAATGTGGTATACTGCATCCGCTGTACCCGGTGTGGCTTCCTCTACATCGGGGAAACCAAGCGGAGACTCGGGGACCGCTTTGCAGAACACCTACGCTCGGTTCGCAACAAACAACTGCACCTCCCAGTCGCGAACCATTTCAACTCCCCCTCCCATTCCTCAGACGACATGTCCATCCTGGGCCTCCTGCAGTGCCACAACGATGCCACCCGAAGGTTGCAGGAACAGCAACTCATATTCCGCTTGGGAACCCTGCAGCCCAATGGTATCAATGTGGATTTCACTAGTTTCAAAATCTCCCCTCCCCCCACCGCATCCCAAAACCAGTCCAGCTCGTCCCTGCCTCCCTAACCTGTTCTTCCTCCCACCAATCCCCTCCTCCCACCTCAAGCCGCACCTCCATCTCCTACCGACCAACCTCATCCCGCCCCCTTGACCTATCCGTCCTCCCTGGACTGACCTACCCCCTTCCTAACTCCCTACCTACACTCACCTTTCCTGGCTCCATCCCCGCCTCTTCGACCTGTTTGTTTCCTCTCCACCTATCCTCTCCTCTATCCCTCTTCTATCCGCCTCCCACTCTCTCCCTATTTATTTCAAAACCCCCTTCCCCTCCCCCTTTTCTGATGAAGGGTCGAGGCCCGAAACGTCAGCCTCTCTGCTCCTATGATGCTGCTTGGCCTGCTGTGTTCATCCAGCCCTGCACCTTGTTGTCTCGGATTCTCCAGCATCTGCAGTTCCTACTATCTCTGATCAAAAGTTGATTGCCTTGTTGAAATTGAGATTTTGGTCTTCTGCTATCCTTATCTCGCTGAAATAAGCACGTTAGTCAAAACAATATCAAAAGTTGTGGCATTTGGTGAAGTTGAGATTTTGATCTTCTGAAGTGCTTAACTCGTTGAAATGAACATGTTAGTCAAACGAACGTCAAAAATTGAGTCATTTGATGAAGTCCGGATTTTGGGCTTCCAAGGTGCTGAACTCGCCGAAATATGCATTTTAATTCAGCCAGCCTCAAAAGTTAGGTCATTTGGTGAAGGTGAGATTTTCGTCTTCTGATATGCTTACCTCGCTGAAATAAGCTTTTTAGTCAAACCAGCATCAAAAGTTGAGTGTCTTGGTGAAATTGAGATTTTGGTCTTCTGATATGCTTATCTCGCTGAAATAAGCACGTTATTCAAAAC
>NC_063375.1:9590549-9592822 GCF_021869965.1 Rhincodon typus
TGAAGTTGAGATTTTAGTCTTCTGATATGCTTATCTCGCTGAAATAAACACGTCAGTCAAAACAACATCAAAAGTTGAGTCATTTGGTGAAGTTGAGATTTTTGATTTCCGAAGTGCTTACCTCATTGAAATAAGCATGTTAGTCAAACCAACATAAAAATTTGAGTCATTTGGTGAAGTTCAAATTCATGTCTACTGATGTGCTTAACTCGCTGAAATAAGCATTGTCATTCAACAATCATAAAAATTAAGTCGTTTGGTGAAGTTGAGATTTTTGCCTACTGAAGTGCTTATCTCTCTCAAATATGCATGTTAGTCAAAGCAACATCAAACGCTGAGTCATTGGTAAAGGTGAGATTTCGATCTTCTGAAGTGCTTACGTCATGAAATAAGCATGTCATTCAAACCAACATCAAAAATGAACATTTTTGGTGAATTGAGATATTGGTCTTCTGAAGTGCTTATCTGAGTTAAATAAGCATGTTAGTCAAAACTGCATCAAAAATTAATTCAGATGCTGAAGTTGAGACTTTTGATTTCTGTCGTGCTTATCTCACTGAAATAAGCATTTTAGTCCAACCAGCGTCCAAAGTTAGGTCCTTTGGAGAAGTTGAGATTTTTGACTTCAGAAGTGCTTATGTCACTCAAATAATTATGTTAGTCAAACCAACATCAAAACTTGAGTCATTTGGAGAGAATCAGATTTTGGTTTTCTGAAGTCAGCATGTCAGTCAAACCAGCATGAAAAATCAAGCCATTTGTTGAAGTTGAGATTTTTGACTTCTGAAATGCTTATCTGATTCAAATAAGCATGTTAGTCTAAACAACATCAAAACTTGAGTCATTTGGTGTAGTTCAGATTTTGGTCTTCTGAAGTACTTACCTGAGTGAAATAAGCATGTTAGACAAAACAGCATCAACATTGAAGTCATTTGGTGAAGTTGAGATTTTTGCCTTCTGAAGTGCTTATCTCACTGATGTAAGCATTGTATTCAAATCAGCATCAAAAGTTAGGTGCTTTGGTAAAGTTGAGATTTTAGTGTTCCAATATGCTTGCCTCGCTGAAATAAGCATTTTGGTCAAACCAGAATTAAAAATCAAGTCATTTGGTGAAGTTCAGATTTTGGTCTTCTGAAGTGCTTATCTCATTCAAATATGAATGTTACACAAAACAGCATCAAAAGTTGAGTCATTTGGTGAAGTCGAGATTCTTCACTTCTGAAGTGCTTATTTCACTGGAGGAAGCCTGATAGTCAATCCAACATAAAAAATTGAGTCATTAACTGAAGTTCAGATTTTGGTCTTCTGAAGTGCTTTTCCCACTGAATTAAGCATGTTAGTCAAAATATCATCAAAAGTTGAGTGTCTCGTTGAAGTTGAGATTTTGGTCTTCTGCCATGCATATCTCGCTGAAATAAGCACGTTAGTCAAAACAATATCAAAAGTTGTGACATTTGGTGAAGTTGAGATTTTGATTTTCTGAAGTCCCTAACTCGCTGAAAAAGGCATTTAAATTTAAACTGCATCAAAAGTTAGGTTATCTGGTGAAGATGCGATTTTAGTCATCTGATATGTTTATCTCGCTGAAATAAGCATGTCAGTCAAAACAGCATCGAAAGTTGAGTCATTTGGTGAAGTTGAGATTTTTGATTTCTGAAGTGCTTATCTCACTGAAATAAGCATGTTAGTCAAACCAACATCAAAACTTGATTCATTTGGTGAAATTCAGATTTTGTTCCACTGAAGAGCTTAACTCGCTGAAATAAGCATTTTATTCCAACCAGCATCAAAAGTTGAGTCATTTGGTGAAGTTGAGATTTCAGCCTCTGAAGTGCTTAAATCACTGAAATAAGCGTGTTAACTAAACCAACATCAAAACTTGAGTCATTTGGTGAAGTTCAGATTTTCGTTTTCTGAAGTGCTTGTCTCACTGAAATAAGCATGTTCGTCCAAACAGCATGAAAAATTAAATCATTTGGTGAAGTTGAGATTTTTGACTTCTGAATTGCTTATCTGACTCAAATAAGTATGTTAGTCTTACCAACATCAAAACTTGAGTCATTTGGTGAAGTTCAGATTTTGGTTTTCTGGAGTGCTTATCTGAGTGAAATAAGCATGTTAGTCAAAACAGCATCAACATTGAAGTCATTTCGTGAAGTTGAGATTTTTGACTTCTGAAGTGCTCATCTCACTGAAACAAGCATTTTAGTCAAATCAACATCAATAGTTGAGTGTCTTGGTGAAATTGAGATTTTGGTCTTCTGATATGCTTA
>NC_063375.1:9592832-9616267 GCF_021869965.1 Rhincodon typus
TTGAGTGTCTTGGTGAAATTGAGATTTTGGTCTTCTGATATGCTTATATCGCTGAAGTCAGTCAAAACGTTAGTCAAAACATCATCAAAATTTGACTCATTTGGTGAAGTTGAGATTTTGATTTTCTGAAGTGCTTTACTCGCTTAAGTAAACATTTTAGTCAAACGAACAGAAAAAATTGTGTCATTTGGTGAAGTTCAGATTTTTAGCTTCTCAGGTGCTTAACTCGCTGAAATAAGCATTTTTTTTTAACCAGCATCAAAACTTAGGTCATCTGGTGAAGGTGAGATTTTAGTCTTCTGATATGCTTATCTCACTGAAATAAGCATGTTGGTCAAAACAACTTCATCAGCCCCTGATAAACGAACCCTAAAACACAGGAGCCCCAGGGTATAAACACTGAATTACAGAGCCTCCTGTATATAATCACTAAAACACATTAAAAACTAAAGGAACTGCGAATGCATCAAAATCGGCAACAAAAACATAGTTGCTGGAAAAGCTCAGCAGGTCTGGCAGCATCGCCGGCACTTCCGCCATCTGCAATCCGACCCCACCACTGAAGACATTTTTCCCTCCCCACCCTTATCTGTTTTCCGGACGGACCGCTCTGTCCGTGAATCCCTTCTCCACTCCAAACTCCCCTCCAGACCAACCACACCCAGCACTTTTCCCTGCAACGGCAGGAAGTGCTACACCTGACCCTACAACTGCCCCCTCACATCCATCCCAGGCCTCAAGAAGACTTTCCACATCAAGCAGATGTTCACCTGCACATTGGCTAATGTGGTATACTGCATCCGCTGTTCCCATTGTGGCCTCCTCTACATTGGGGAAACCAAGCGAAGGCTTGGGGACCGCTTTGCAAAACACCTACCCTCGTTTCGCACTAAACGACTGCACCTCCCAGTCGTGAACCATTTCAATTCCCCCTCCCATTCCTCAGACGATACGTCCGTCCTGGGCCTCCTGCAGTGCCACAACGATGCCACCCGAAGGTTACAGGAACAGCAATTCATATTCCACTTGGGAACCCTGCAGCCCAATGGTCTCAATGTGGACTTCACAAGCTTCAAAATCTCCCCTCCCACTACCGCATCCCAAAACCATGCCAGCTCATCCCCGCTTCCCTAATCTGTTCTTCCTCCCACCTATCCCCTCCTCCCAGCTCAAGCGCCACCCCCATTTCCTACCTCCTGACCTCATCCCGGCCCCTTGACCTGTCTGTCCTCCCTGGACTGACCTATCTCCTCCCTTACTCCCCAGCTACACTTACCTTTACTGGCTCCATTCACGCCTCTTTGACCTGTCTGTCTCCTCTCCACCAATCTTCTACTCTATCCATTTTCTATCTGCCTCCCCCTCATTCCCTATTTGTTTCAGAACCTGCTTACCCTCCCCCACTTCTGAAGAAGAGTCTCGGTCCGAAACGTCAACCTTCCTGCTCCTCTGCTGCTTGGCCTGCTGTGTTCATCGAGCTCTACACCTTGTTATCTCAGATTCTCCAGCATCTGCAGTTCCTACCATCTCTGCCAACGCAGAAAATTTGTTTGATGTACTGCAAGCTATTCAAGTCCTGGTAGAATTTTGCTGAGGGCTGATTAATATTATGCTCTTTTATAGCTTCGGTTGACACGATGGTATTGTTCTGAATACGTTAGAAAATTAAGACATACTCAGGGATAGACTCTGATGTAGACACAGGTTTGGCGACTGTTAGCAAAATAAGGCCATGAAGATTAAAACTGTGAAAAGGCAGTAAATGGGGTGGAAGGAACATTTTAATTTAATCTCCCTTTAATAGTGAAAAGTGAGACAAGATCGCAGTTTTATGAATGAATGAAATGCGGTAATAGTAAACATAGTACGCTGGTAAGTGGTCAGAAAAGTTATGAATGAATGAAAGTGCGAAAGTCGTAATATGGAATGCTTGTGGGTGGATTGCTGAAGAAAAACTTTAGTACAACAGTAAAGAGGCTTGCACTAGTAATTATTTACCAAAATTCACTGGACTCTGGGGTGGTTCCCGCAGATTAGAAAACAGCCAATGTGAGGCCACTGAGTAAAAAAGGAAGTAGACAAAAAGCAGGTAACTATAGGGCAGTTAGCTTAACTTCGGTTGCGGGTAAAATGCTTGAATCCATCATTAAGGAAGGTAATAGCAAGACAACTGGATATAAATTGTCATGTTTAACTAACTTGGTGGAATTCTTTGAGGACATTCCTTGCATGGTGGACAATGGGGAACCTGTGGATGTCGTGTATCTGGATTTCCAGAAGGCATTTGACAAGGTGCCACACCAACGGCTGCTGCATAAGATAAAGTTGCACGATATTGCCAGTAATGTATTGGCATGGATAGGGGATGATTGACGAGCAGAAAATTAAGAGTAGGGGTAAATGGGTGTTTTTCTGGCTGGCTGTCAATGGCTAGTGGTGTGCCTCAGGGATCAGTATTGGGACTGCAATTGTTTACAATTAACATAGATGATTTGGAGTTGGGGACTAAGTGTGGTGTGTCAAAATTTGCAGATGACACTGAGATGAGCGGTGGAGCAACGTGTGCAGAAGACACTGAAAGTCTGCAGAGGGATATATAGTCTAAGTGAGTGGGCAAAGGTCTGGCAGAAGGAGTACAACGTCGATAAATGTGAGTTCATCCATTTTGGTAGGAATAACAGCAAAATGGATTATGGTTTAAATGGTTAAAAAATTGCAGCATGCTGCTGGGCAGAGGGACTTGGGTGTCCTTGTGCATGAATCCCTAAAAATTGTATTGCAGGTGCAGCAGGTAATTAAAAATGCAAATAGAATTTTGGTGAAGAAGCTCCTCCTATCCTCAGTCCCCTGAACTGTTGGGGTGCATTATTGTGAGACGGTCAATAATGAGGTAGTGTCTTGTTCTTAAGGGGTTAGACTTGTGGGAGTGCCACACGATTGCAGCTCTGTGACATTGTCAGACTGAGGTACTCCCTCATTGTCATATAGTCAGTACTGTCAGAGCTTCAGTACTGAAGCAGTGCCTCATTGTGAAATGGTCCGCACTGAGGTATTGCAGCAGTGTCAGTGGGTCAGAACTGTGGGAGTGTATCAGTCAAAGGGTCAAGACTGAGGCTGAGCCTTGTTCTAAATTCTTATTGGGGGAGTGCGACATAACTAAATAACATAATTTTTAAAAATGAGGCATCGGCTGAATGTGATCCTCTGACAATTGTGCACTCCTTCAGTCCTGACACTACAACATAGCAGGACAGCCTTAAGCGGAACCTCTGACAATGAGGCATTCTCTCAGGACAATAATCTTTAATTGCAAACTAATCTGTAATACTATTTGACCTGTTAAGTTTACAATACATACCGAGTCGAACTGCAGAATGCGCAGTTGCTCTCCCTCTGGTTCTGTCTCTGTGTATGCGAAGCTGCTTTCTTTCTCCCTGCCCCCAGAAATAACCCTACCCCAAACATTAACCCGAGATTCAGCCCTAACGCTAACCCTTGCGGAAGCTCTGAACCTAACCTCAGGCCAAACACTAACCCTAACCTTCGCCTCAGGCCTAATACAAACCATAACCCTCAGCTCCAGCGCTGACCCCAACCTCACCTCTAACGCTAGCCTCAGCCCTATACAAAAGCCCTCAAACACCAGGCCTCCTGCAAATATACCCTCAGAAACCCCTTTGAATAACCCATAAAACGCGGAGCTCACAGTAAATAACCCCTAAAACACAAAACCCCATTTAAACCAATCTTAAAAACAAAGCCCCCTGTAATTATACCCTCAAATACACGGTCCCATTTAAATGAACTCTAACACACATCACCTCGGAAGTAGAAGGTAAAAGATAGGGCTCCCTCTAAATAAATCCGAAAACACTGAGCACCTGTAATTACACCCCACACTCAGCCAACTGCAAATCATCCGTAAGAGAAGGCACCTGACAAATAAACTTTGAAATGATAGACGTACCTATAAGTAACCGTCCCCGGTAAATAAACCCGAAGACAGACATGCCTTTCAGTAACCTGCAAAACACAGATCACTATAAATAATCCCTAAAACACAGAGCATCGTGCACAGATACCCTAAAACACAGACATCCCTGCAAATGAACTCTGAAACAGACAGCCTCCTGTATATATTCTCCGATGCAGAGTCTCATTTGAAAAAATGCTGAAAACAGAGCCCTCTGTAAATACAACCTTAAGCACAGAGACTCCTTTATATATAACCGAAGAAAGGTCCCTCAGGAAATAAAGTGTAAAAGACACAGCCCCAAGTAAGAAACCATAAAAGACCGAGCCCCCTGTAAATAAATTGTAAAATATCGAGCGAACAGTAAATAAACCCTGAAACAGTGCCCGCTGCAAATCCTCCCTAAATCTAAGCCTCCTGTAAATAAACTCTCAGAGGCGACCCTAAAACACAGAGCCTCCAATTAATAAAGCCTAAAACACAAGACACTGTAAATCAAAACTAAATAACACAGCCCCCAGTACAGCACGGCGAAATGTTCGGATTGAGATAGTACATCATAGTCTGAGGCAATGCCTCTTTGACAAAGAGTCAGTCATGGGGAGGTGTAGTGTTGTTTGAAAGTCATTGTTGAGGTAGCACCTCATTGTTATTGGGTCAGAATTGAGGGAGCGCCTCATTGTACTCGGGTCAGTATTGAGGGTGCGACTCATTGTCAGCGGGTCAGGACTGAGGGAGCGCCTCATTGTCAGCGGGTCAGGACTGAGGGAGCGCCTCATTGTCAGCGGGTCAGGACTGAGGAAGCACCTCATTGCCAGAGTGTCAGGACTGAGATATTTGAAGTAGGGCAATGAAGGGTGTGGGTCCTTTTATTCTTTTAAAGTGAGAGAATGCCAGAAAGATTATCAACCCTGTATGATTTGACTGGGTTGGGAATTACTTAATGACAGCAGAAAGTTTAGTGGCCTGATTACCGCGGCTGGCTCTTGAGATTTCACTGTTTCCGGTTTACTCATTCTTTCATTCAATTTCACGGAAGCGCTATTTTGAGAGGAGCTTTCTTAAAGGGAACGCGGACCCTCTTCAATATGTATGTAACAGAGACGTGGTAGCGCAGAAAACTTGTTTGATGTCCTGGGAGACGTTTGTTGAGGGCTGATTAATATTATAATTTTTCATAGTTTCGGGAGACACAATGGATGGGATTATTTTGTTCTGAATATATAAGAAAATTAGCACACACTCAGGGATTGACTCTGATGTAGACACAAGTTTGAACACTGTTAGCAACAAGGGTTCAAACTGTGATAAGGCAGGAATGGGGTGGAAGGAACATTTTAATTTCGTCTCTATTTATTAGTGAAAAGTACGGCAAGATGGCAGTTTTATGAATGAATGAATGAAATGCGGTAACAGTAAACACAGTACGCTAATGAGTGGTCAGTAAAGTTATGAATTAATGAGAGCGCGAGAGTGGTCATATGGAGCGCTTGTGGGTGCGTTGGTAAAGAGGACCTTTAGGACAACAGTAAAGAGGCTTGTGATATAGTGTTACACAAAAAACACAGAAAAGGATATTTTAAGGCGATTGAACCTGCAATACTAAATGAAGCTCTGTGTTTTCGGGTTTATTTACAGGGGGTTATGTGCCGGGGGCTCTGTGGTTTACATTTTATTTCGTGAGGGACCTTTCTTCGGGTTTATTTAAAGGGTCTCTGTGCTTGACAGTGTATTTACAGGGGCCTTCTTATTTTACCGTTTGTTTAAATGAGGCTTTGCGTCGGAGATTTTTTCCAGGAGGCATTGTGTTTCAGGGTTAATTTACAGGGATGTCTGTGTTTTTGGGTGTACACACACGATGCTGTGTGTTTCTGGGATTATTTATAAAGACACGCCAGCCAGACTCCGGAAGCCTTGTTAAGTGATAACCAATATGAGTAAGCAGGGCAGAACACAGGATATCCAGGGACAAAGGTTATAAGATAAGCAAGTGACCACATGAGCGAACGGGTACCGCGTGTTTGAATCCGACTGGTAAATATGTGATACACAACAATTTGATCTAACTGACTGCCTGGTTAATTTAAAAACCGAAGGAACTGCAGATTCTGCAAATCAGGAACAAAAACAAAATTGCTGAAAAAGCTCAGCAGTTCTGGCAACATTTTTGAAGGCCAAAACAGTTAACGTTTAGGGTTTGAGTGCAGGGTGCTCTGTGTTTTGGATTATTTACAGAGGGGGTCTGTTTTAGGGATTCTTTACAGCGGTCTATGTGTTTTATGGTTTCGTACTGGGTTCTCTGTCTTTTACATTTTACTTCCCGAGGGGCCTTTCTTCGGTTATATTTAAAGGGGTCTCTGTGCTTGAGTGTATTTACAGGGGGCACTTTTTCACGTTTGTTTAAACGAGATTCTGCGTCGGAGATTACTTACAGAAGGCTTTGTGTTTCACAGTTAATTTACAGGGACGTCTGTGTGGACGACATGGAAACAGAGACGTCCAATAAGGAGAGAGAGGTATTCGATATGGTCCAGGTGAACTTAAGTTTGGGGTGGAAGGTTGTTCGTGAAGTGGATGAACTGTTCGAGCTCCTTGTGGGAGCACGAGGCGGCGCAGATTTTGTCATCAATGCAACGGAGGAAGAGGTCGTGTTTTGGGCCAGTGTTGCTCCGGAAGACGGATTGTTCCGTGTAACCTACAAAGAGGCAGGCATAGCTTGGGCCAATGCGGGTACTCATGGCCACCCCCTTTGTCTGTCGGAAGTGGGAGGAATTGAAAGAGAACTTGTTGAGGGTGAGGACGAGTTTGGCTAAGCGGATGAGGGTGTCAGTGTTGGGGGACTGGTCGGGCCTGCGGGACACGAAGAAGCAGAGGGCCTTTAAGCCATCTGTATGGGGAATGCAGGTGTATAGGGACTGGACGTCCATGGTAAAGATGAGGTGTTGAGGACCAAAGAATTGGAAGTTTTGGAGGAGGTGGAGGGCGTGGGTGGTGTCACGTTCGTAGGTAGGGAGTTCCTGGACCAAGGGGGAGAAAATGGAATCGAGATAGGTGGAGATAAGTTCGGTGGGGCAGGAGCAGGCGGTGACAATTGGTCGACCAGGACAATCAGGTTTACCGGAAAAGCTCAGCAGGTCTGGCAACATCTGTGAAGGAGAAAACAGAGTCAAAGTTTCTGATCCGGGGACCCTTCTTCAGAACTTCAGTACACGGCCGACACTGAGGTTCTCACTCCAACCCTCTCAGTGCTGCAATAACCCAGATTTGATCCTCTATTCGCGTGGCATTCCCTCAGGACTGATCCTGTAATCCTGTGGCGCTACCTCAGTAATGACCGTTAGACAACACTGTGCTTCCGCATTACTGACTGTCTGATAAACAGGCTCTGCGTCACATCTGACTTGCTGACTATGAGGTACTAATTGAATCTTACTATCTCGCAGTGCTTTACTGGAGGCTCTGTTATTTAGTGTTGATTTACAGTGGGCCTTGTGTTTTAGCTTTCATGAACTGGAGGCTTTGTGTTTGATGGGTTTTTTTATTGCTGTCGTCTGTTTGAGGTTTTAGGGGGATTTTAGGGAGGATTTACAGGGTTTATTTACAGGGAGTTCTAAACTTTACAATTTATTTACAGGGGGCTCTGACTTTTAAGGTTTCTTTACTGGGTGTTGTCCCGGCCCCAGCCTCCGTCCCCAGCTTGTCCGAGCCCCGCCCCCATACCGCAGAACACCGGCCCGCGGCCTGTCCCGGCTCCAGGCCCTAACCCCAGACTGTTCGGGACCCGGCCACGGCCCCCAGCCCCCGACACGAATCCCAGCCTGTCCTGGCCCGGAACCTAAGCCCCCAACCCCCACACCAACCCGAGCTTGTCGCGGCCCCAAAAGTCACCAAAATCGTAGCCCCAATCCTAACCATAAACCTGGACAGTCACCCCAGACCCGAGCCTTCAGACCCCAGCCGAATCCCGGCCGACAATCTGTCGCAGCCCCGGCCTGGCCCGGCCCGACCCAGTCCGCGGCCCCAGCCAAGCCCATCACAGTAAAACTAGCCTTTGCCTCGGCCCTACGCACCGGCCCCAGATCCCAGCTTTCAGCCCATGTCCCAGCCGTAACCCGAAACCGGCCCCAGACACCAGCCACCAGGCTGTCGCAGCCCCGACACTTCCGCAGCTTGTCCCCAATCACAAACCTAGACCCCAGACTGTCCCGGCCGCAGCCCCAAGTCCCCGAACACAACCCTAAACCAGACTAACCCGGCCGCCATTCCCCAACCCCAACCATAATCCCCAACTGTCCCGGCCGTGGACACCGGACACTGACCCTAACCCCCAGCCCTCGGCCAGATGCCTGTCGCGGCCTTTGCCCAGGCACCCAGCCCTGATCCTACCCCATCCTGCCCAGATGCCAGCGACCTTGACCCAGACCCAGACCCAGCCATCAGCGCCCACCAGACCAATACTCCCCCGCAGCCTGTCGCAGCCCGAACCCTGACCCTGACCCCAACCACGGCCCTGAACCTGACCCCGACCTCGCCACCGAAGCCGACACAGAACCGGTTCAGGTCCCAGCAGCCAGCCCGCAGCCCCGACCCTAAGCACTGCCTGTCCCAGACCCGAGCGCCTACATAACTCTAATCCAAGCCCCAGTCTGACCCAGCCCCCATCTTTCGCCCTAATTCCAGCCTGTCACTTTCCTTGCCCCGATTCTCCCGTGCCCCGGCCCTCGGCCATCCCACCACTCACTCCCCCCTCTACCGACTGAGCTTGTCCCGGTCCTGGTCCCAGCCCCCAACTACAGTCTCAAACCTGACCTCAACTCTTACCCTAGCCTCAGCCCTAACCCTAACCATAGCCCCACCCTGAGCCCCATCTGGCCTTAACCCGAATCTGTCTGAAGGTAACTACTGAGGAAGTGCCTCAATGGTCAATACTCACGCAGTGCCTCAATGTAAAGGGGCCAGAATTGACAGCCTCATTGTCAGAGGGTCAGTGACAGCGCTTCACAGTAGTGTCACTGCTGAGGGACTCTCTCACTGTCAGAGTGTCCAGTGGGGTGCACAGTATCAATATAGTGAGGTGAGAAATAAGGCAGTGAAACACGTTTGCAGGACCAGTACTGAGATAGTCTTGGACAGTCAGAGGGTCAGGTTTCAGCGAGGGCCTCTATGTAACGGGATCAGAACTGTGGGATGTCTCCACGATTAGCAGGTCAGCACTGAGCTATTGAAGCACTGTCATCAATACGGAGGCAGTGCTTCTTTCGAAAGATGTCCGAATTGAAAGGACGCCACACAATTAGTGGGTCATGACTGTGACATTATGATCACCGGGTCAGTACTAAGGGACTGCCTTATTGTCGGTGTGTCAGTTCTGAGGCATTGTTCATTTGTCAGAGGGTTCGTCGTCTGGGAATGACTCATTGTCAGAGTTTGTGTTGTGAGGCAGTTCCTCAGTGTAACGGTGTGGGAATTGAGGGTTTGCTGCACAGAGAGGGTCAGTGCGAAGGTATTGCAGCTGTATCAGAGGATCAGTGCTGAGGCATTGCCTCACGATAAAGTCATCAAAAGTGGGGTAGTGTGAAACGATTACAGTGTCACTAAGACATTGCAGCACTGTGACAGTGTCAGAATTGATGGACTGTTTCATTGTCAGAGGGACATTACTGAGGGATTGAAGCACTGTCAGAGCTTCAGTGTAGAGGGAGTGCTTCATTGTTAGAGGGTCACCGCTGCAGGCAAGCATTACTGTCAGACAGAGCCAGTTCCTAATTATGCAGGGGTCAGAACTGGGGCAGTGCCTCATTGTAAGGACATCAGAATTGATGGCGACCTCACATTTAGAGGGTCAGTCCTGAGGGAGGGCTTCATTATTATTGTGTCAGTACCGAGGGCACGGGAATATTGTCAACTGGTCAGTTCTGAGACACAGTCTCTTTGTCAGTGCGTCAGCACTGAGGCTGTGCTACAGTGTTATGGTGTCAGAATGGAGGGTTTGCCACAGACTGACAGGAAGTACTGAGGTATTTCAGCTCTGTCAGGGTTAGAACCCGGGCAGTACCTCATTAACAAAAGATCACTTCTGCAGCAGTGAGAGAGGGTCAGACTGAAGGAGTGTCTCCTTGTCAGATGGTCAGTTCTGACACACCGCTCCTTTGTCAGAGGGTCATTGGTGAGGCAGTGCCTCTGAGTAATGGGATCAGAATTGTCAGGGTGCCAGGACTGAGCTAAAGCCTCATGATCAGAGGTCAACACTGAGTGAGTGTCTTATCAGAGATTCATTCCTGAGGGTGAGCTTCATTGTCAAAGAGTCCATTCTGAGGGACGGCATCATGTGAGAATACTGAGGGAGATCCTTATTCTCAAACGGGAAATACAGGCTTACAGGAATAGGTTAAGGGGATGGGTCAGATGCGTTAAGGAGGGTCAGTGTGGACTTGGGCTTAATGGCCTGTTTTACACTGTGGATTGAGGTTGTGGGGATTCTATTATTCTGATGAAAGGATCAGTACTGAGGCATTTCAGCACTGTTGGAGGGTTAGATCAGGGGGAGTGCATAATTGTCAGAGTGTCAATACTGAGGCTGAGGCAGAGCCAGGGATCTATAGAACAGTGAGCGTCTGGACTGACATTCGAGTCCTGCCTCAGAACTGATCTTCTGACAGAGCTGCAATTCCTCAGTACTGATTCTGTAATCGTGAGGCACAACCTCAATCCTGACCCCCGTTTCAATGAGGCACTGGCACAACATTGACGTTCTGACAATGAGGCACTCCCTCAGTGCTGACCCAGTGACTGTAATGCACTCCCACAGTTCTGACGCTATGTCAACGAGGTCTGAAGTCATACGACACCAGGTTATAGTCCAACATGTTTATTTGAAAACACACGCTTTTGGAGCCTCACTCCTCCTTCACTCCAACATCGACACCTCCATATCACGGTAATGAGATCTGACAGTTCTTCGGTTCCTTTGGACTAAACCGCTGATCATGTGGCTCTCCATCCATTCTGATCCCATTACATTGAGGCACTGCTTCAGAATGGACCCTTCGTACAAACCCACTGACAGTGCTGACTTCATGGACTGACTGTCTAAAATGTGAGCTCTCCCTTGATTATGACTCTCACAATGAGGTACTCGCTCAGTACCAATGCTCTGACAGTTAAGCACTTCCTCCAAACTGACCTGCTGACAACGAGGCAGTCCCTCAGGACTAACCTTCTGATAGATCTGCAATACCTCCGAACAGATCATCTAAACGTGTGAGACCCCTTCAATTCTTACCCTCTTACAATGAGACAGTGCCTCAGTAATGACCGTCTGACAATGAGGCAATGCCTCAGAACTGACCCACTGAGAGTGCTGCACTACCACAGAACTGAGTATCTAAGCATGTGGCGCACTCCGATCTGACCCCATTACAGTCAGGTACTGCCTCTGTATTGACCCTATGACAATGATGCACACCTTCCGTCCTGTACCTTTGACAAACAGGCACTGACTCAGTAATGACTCCCGATGATGAGGCATTCTATTGGGACTGAACGTATGATATTAAGGCAACGCTCAGGACTGACCATATGATAAGGAAGCATTCCCACAGTTCTAAACCACTGACTGTGCTGCAATACCTCAGGACTGACCCTCCCATCATGTGATACTGCTTCAATTCTGACATCTGCACAATGAAACACTGCCTCAGTCCTGACCCTCTGACAATAATGCACTCCCACAGTTCTGACGCTCTGACAATGAGGCATTCATTCAATATTTACACTGTGATAGACCTGCAATATCTCAGTAATGGCTGTCCAATCAAGAGGCACATCCTCATTTCTAACCCTTTTACAATGAGGTACTGCTTCAGTATTGACTCTCTGCGTCTGTGTCATTTTAAACCCAATGTTATATGTCTTCGGAGAGTCCACAAAACCATTTTGAAGTCAAAGTAATCGTTTGAAAGATGGTTAAGTAGTAACAGTGCTGTTTTATTGGTGTTTGTAATAAATTTCAGGTAATTTTTGGACACACCAAACCGCAAAATTACAGAAGGGGAAGGAGGCCATTTAGCCCATCATACTTAGTTGTCTCTATCATCTCATGCAAAACGTTTTTCCGCCTATCACCTGCACACCATTTTCATCCAATGCCCTCTGCACGTCTCCATTGAACCTCATTCATCACATTTAGTGCAGTGCACGCCATAACCTAAGTACGCACTGTGTGATGAAACTCTTCTACGAGCAGGGACATCTTCTCCCGATCTACTCTGTTTCGCTCTCACACGATTTCAAAAATCCTCAATTCCATCTCCTCTCAGCCTGCTATTGAGAGAGAACAGTCCCAAACTCTTCAAAATATTCTTGTATCTGAAGCTTTTCCTACCTGGAACCATTCTAGTAATAAACAGCACATCAAGGTATTTGCCTTTTTCCTCTTATGTGCAGGCCACAACTGTGCACAATACTCCAGCTGAGATTTAACTTCCCTTGCAGAAGTTCAAAATAATCAACTTCTTACTCGTATACTCCATACCCCTATTAATAAAGGCTGTATGCTTTATTAATTGCTCTCTCCAGTTGTACTGCTGCCATTATTTCAACTGTGCACGTACATACTGCGATTTTACATTGGTAGGAAAAACAGTTGAAAGACAAAGTGCATCACCTTACACTTCTCCGCATTGTACCTAATCTTTCACCTATCTGCCCACTCCAGCAACTTTTCAATGCACTTTTGGAGTTCCACATTATTCTTCTCACAATTTACAATTCTCAAGTTTGATGGCATCTGCAAACTTGGAAATTGTCCCCTGCACACCACGATGAAGATAACTATCTATCTGGTCAGTATGGACGAGTTGGACCAAAGCGTCTGCTTTCATGCTGTACATCTGCGATTCTATGACTCCATGTTCCACTGACAAAAAAGCACTTTCTCAGTAATATCCTCTGAGAACGAGGCACTCCCACACTGCTGCAAATACCTCACTACCAACCCTCTTAATATGTGGCACTCCCTCAGTTCTAACAAATTGACCGTGACACAATGCCTCTGGACTCACTCTCTGATCAGTTGGCACTCCCTTAATTCCAACACCTCCACAATGAGGCACTCCCTCCGTATTGACCCTCTGACTCCTACAGATCTGACTCACTGACAGTCCTGTATTGTTAGCTTTGACCCTTTAATCATTTCTCACTTCCTCAATCCTGACCCCATTACATTGAGGAACTGACTCATTATTAACCCTCTGACAATGAGGGGCCCCCTCAGTACTGAACGTCTGACTGTGTTTCAATACCTCTAGACTGACCCTCTGTCAATAAAGCATTCCCTCAGTTCGACCTTCTCTAAGTGCTGCAATACCTCACCACGGCTCCTGTAATCAAGTGGCACTCCTTCAATTCTAACCCCATTAGGATGTGGCACTGCCTCAATGTCGACCCTCCGACAATGAGGCACCCCCTCAGCACTGAATGTCGAATTTTGTGTCATACCCTCAATTCTGAACCCTTTACAATGAGGGGATGTTCACTGATGATTGCACAATGTTCAGAACCATTCGCAGCTCCTCAGATACTGAAGCAGTCCTTGTTAAAAAGCAATAAGACCTGGCTTGGGCCAACAAGAGCAAGTAACATTTGTGTCACACAATACAACCATCAACAATAAGAGACAATCTAACCACTGCCCCTTGGCATTCTACAGTCTTAACATCACTGAATCCCCACTATCAACATCCTGAGGGTCATCATTGACAAGAAACTCTGCTAAACTCACGACATAAACACAGTGCAAGAACAGGTCAGAAGCTCGGAATACCACGGGGAGTAATTGTCCGGCTGACTCCGCAAAGCCTGTCCACCATCTATAAGGCACAAGTCAGAAGTGTGATGGAATAGTCCCCACTTGCATGGTTAAGTGCAGCCCCAACAGCACAAGAAGCTTTAAACCATCCAGGACAAAGCAGCACGCTTGACTGGCACTACATCCACAAATATCCACTCCTTCTACCACCGACAGTCAGGAGCAACAGTGTATGCGATCTACAAGATTCTCTGCAGAAATTCACTAAAGATCCTCAGACAAACCCACGACAAGTTCCGTCTGGAAGAACAAGGGTCGCATATCAGAAATGCCACCTTCCAGTTCCCCTCCAAGCCAATCACCATCCTGACTTGGAAATACATTGAATGCAACTGTGAAGGAAGACAGTTATCCACCAAGAGGGAGAAAGAGAGAAAGAAAATCTGAGAGAAATTACAAATGCTGTCGCCAAACTAAATTGTAATCTTCAAATATCCTAAATAATAGCACTAGAGCAGAGAGGGGCAGCCATTTGATTCCCAATGTCACTGTGACACAAGTTAACAGAAACATGTCACCCCCAGGACATACAGAAGAAAAATACCCTCTTCTGTAAATAATACACAAGATTTATCTGTTCTCGTGATGGCAGGCATGGTCTTGTTGAAGAAGGTTTTTTCTGAAAGATGGCTCCTTCACCACCACTCTGTACCAGCATGGGAGTGTGTGTGTGGTTGGGGTGGCTAGGGCAATGATGATCTTCTGTTTCCTTCACTGGCTGAATGTTAAAAAGAATGCATCAGTTAGTCAAGTGACCAACTGCCCATGGGAATGGCGGGGAGGAGGAGTGGAAGAGGTGAAGGGATAATTGTGCGTTGAGAAAACCATCCAAATTGGGGGAGTTATGTATGAGGCTAATACTGTCAGAATTCTGTTGGGTCGGTTAGAGGACGAGGAAAGATGCAGCAACTGTCTGCTCATGTTGTGGGATACTGTTGCACCTGTCAGAGCAGGACATGGAGAGGAAGCAACATAATGAATGCATATGGAACTGAAACATCAAATTTACAGGGCAACAACTGTTCCACCTCCAAGGACTTGGTGCAAATGCCTCAACAACTGAACAGACCGGCAAATTCCAGTAGAGGTAATCACTCGGCAGACTTCTCATCACTCAGAAGGCGAAGGACAACCTGAGATTCTGAATCTCTCCACATGAAGACACAAGGTGTGTGATGGAATATTCCCCACTCGCGTGGAGAGGTGTAGCTCCAACAACACAAGAAGCTCAACACTGTTCAGGACAAAGCAACCCACTTGATTGGCACCACATCCACAAACATTCACTCCCTCCACCACCAACACTTAGAAGCAGCAGTGTGTACCATCTACAAGGTGCACTGCATAAATTCCACCAAAAATCCCCAGACAGCACTTTCCAAACACGTGACTGCTTCCATCTCGAAGGACAAGGGTAGCAGATACATGGGAATACCACTCAGTACAAGATCCCCTCCAAACTTTAAATATGTCACCAGTCCTTCGCTGTCGCTGGGTCAAACCCCTGGACCTCCATTCCTCACAACATTGTCCTTACGAGCAGCACAGTGGCCAGTGGTTAGCACTGCTGCCTCACAGCACCAGAGATCTGGGCTCAATTCAGTTTCAGGTGACTGTGTGTGTGGGTTTGCACATTCTTCCCATGTCTTTGTGGGTTTCCTCCAGGTGCTCCGGGTTCCTCCTACAGACTAAAGCTGTGTGGATTAAGTGAATTCGCCGCGCTAAATTGCCCATTGAGTCCCGGGATGTGTAGTTATGTGAATTATCCATGGGAAGTGCAGGGTTACAGGGCGAGGGTGGGGCGGTCAGTCTGGTGGAATTCTTTTTGGAGTCATTGTGGACTTGTTGGGCCAAATGGCCTGCTTCCACACTGTAGGGATTCTAATAATTGTGGGTCAACTGTGAGCAAAAGGACTGGGATGGTTCAAGAAGGCAGCTCAACACTACATTCTCATGGGGCAATTAATGGCAGTCAATAAAGCTGGACCAACCAGCGATCTTTAGATCTCACAAATGATTTTAAAAAACCCTGAAGTCCTCACCCATGGGGTCATTCCAGTCAATTTTGACTCCTTTCGTTCATAGAAACATAGAAGAATAGGAGTGAGAACTTCGAGCCTGTTCCACCTTTCAACATGTTCATGGCTGATCATTGATCTCACACTGTTTCTACCCACTGTCTTTGTTCTCTTTAGCCCGAAGCACCATGTCCAATTTCCCTTTGAAAATAGTCAATGCTTTGACCCCAACAGTTGCCAGACAGAATTCCACAGGTTGACCTCTGTCTGGGTGAAGACATTTCTCCTCATTTCCAAAATGATTTCCTTTTCCTCCTTGACTCTAAGCCCTATTTCTAGACTCCTAAGTCATTGAGGACATCCTTACTGAATCTACCTTGTCCGGTCCTCTTTAAATTTATAGGCTTCCATCAGATGCCCGTTCTTCTTTTAAACTCCCACGAATATAGCCCTGACTGATCCAGTCTCCCTTCATCTTTCAATACCACCATCCCAGAAATCAGTCTGGTAAATCTTTCACTCACTATCACTATAACCAATCCATGAATCCCCTCAATAAGGCAGCCAACAAACCATCTGCCTTGTTCATCACCTGCAATAGGGTCAGCGTCAGGGTTATACTTGCTTTCAGCGACTGGTACAAGGACACGAAGGTGTCGGTGCACCCCTCCCTTTCCCAATCGATCACCCTTCAGATAATAAATGGCTTTCCAGTTTTTGCCCCTAAAGTAGATAACTTCAAATTTATCCGAGAGATGCTTCATCTGTTACATACTTACCTACTCATCAACTCAACTGAACCTGCCCCGAGAGCCACCATATCATGGCCCCAACAGACAGGGTAACACACAGAGTCAAGACTGAGGAACAAGCCTCACAGAAGACTTCGTGCAAGGCTCAACAAAGATGGTATACCCAGAAACAGCCTTCCAACCTCAGGTATACACCAGGTTAAAAGTATAGAACTATGGACGAAGAAAGACCAGGTGTTCGGCAACTAATTAGTCACTAGGAACCATGTGACCACGAGTCCGTGTCCAAACCCCACGTGAGCAAAAGGGGGCGGGCGCGACAGTTTAACCAATCAGATGAAAAGGTCTGTGGCATGAGCCCCGCCGAAGAACGACAGAGTCTCACCCGTGAGGACTGGGGCGACGCCCATGACGTGCGGTTGCTGCAGTCAGCGGAGGCAGGGGAAAGACTGAATTGAGAAGGAACTTCTTCACCCAGAGGGTTGTTAATCTATGGAATTCCTTGCCCAGTGAAGGAGTTGATGCTACTTCAGTAAACGTTTTTAATGATAAGGTAGATTTTTTTTGAACAATGCAGGAATTATCGCATACGGTGAGAACACGGGTAAGTAGATCTGTGTCCACGAAAACATCAGCCATGATTTTATTGAATGACTTAGCAGGCTTGAAGGGCCGGACGGCCTACTCCTGCTCCCAGTTCTTATGTTCAGACCACGACCACGACCACGCCCACACCGAGGAAAGAGCGCCAGCGGAGGTCAAGATAGGTGCATGCCCCACCCAAGCGCGAGGTCTCTTGTTTTCAAATTCTGAACCATCACCATCAGTACCGACACCGTTCCCCGCACCCCACCACCTCGATAATACGGCCCCTCCCTCGGCACCGACCACCACACCCCGCTCTGTGGAAAGAGGAAGTTGCTGTTTTGAGTCCAGTGAAACGGTTTGCAATTGAAGTGGAAATTTGATGGATATAGTCCTGTCGAAAGAGGATAGAGAAATATATGGAACAGAAGGGATTATTAGCGTATATCAGAGAGTGAGGGGGTTTGCAGATCAAAGTGTGCCAACGAATAAAAGGGGAAAGAGAGTGGTAAAGGTTGCAGAGGAGAGACAAAGCATTGCTCCAGAGCAGGTGTTAATGGTAGAATGAAAATCTGATTGAAAAGGAAATAAAGCATGAAGACAGGATGCAATCACTAGGGGAAAGTGTATCCAATCAGAGGGCTGTGTTAATGGGTGTAAAGCTGTTGAACTCAGTTTTGACTGTAGACCAATGTTTTGTCTCTTCTCAACAAACATTACCACTGCATTTGTGTTCTGTGGAAGAGTCACCGGACCTGGAACTTGAACTCTGTTTTTCTGCCTCCACAGACGCTGCCAGACCTGCTGAACTTTTCCAACAGCTTCTGTTTTCGTTACCTTTGCCTTTGCTTTGAGTTCAATGGTGAATTTGGTCTTTAATCTCCCTCACCCTGTAACTTTGTATTGACCTTTTAGCCCACATTCCTGTCTCCCCCTTTCAACAGCACAGAACATTGAACATTACATAGAACATTACAGAGCAGTACAGGCCCTTCAGCCCTCGATGTTGCACCGAAACCAATCTGAAGCCCATCTAACTATCTAAAACACTCTCACATTTTATTTTTTACTGCAATTGAGTTTAAAGGCAGGGACACAAATTTCCAAGTCCGCTTCCACCTCCTGGATGTAGTGCTGCTGTCATTCTGCTCACTTTCCTTTCCTCCCTTTCCAGGGTCCTCATGTCCTCCCTAAAATATGGTGTTCAGAATTCACTATGTACTCAACTGGAGCTGACAGCACGACTTTATAAAGGTTTAGCATCACGTTCATGCTTTTTTACTCTCATCTTCCAGTACTGAAGCCCAGAGTCCCACTGACAGTGCTTAATTATCTCAGTACTGACCCTCTGACAATGAGGCACTCCCTCAGTCCTGATCCTCTGACAGTACTGCACTACTTCAGTACTGATCCTCTAATCATGTGGCATACCCTCAATTCTGACCCGCTTAGAATGAGGGACTGCCTCAGTATTGACCCTCTGATAAAAAGGGACTGCCTCCAAACGGCTCTTCTGGCAGTGCTGCACTACTTCAGTACTCACCCTATAAGCGTGTTGCTTTCCCTCAATTCTGACCCTATTACATCCGTGCAGTGCCTCACACCAGATCCTCTGACAGTGAGGCAATCCCTCAGAACAGATCCTCTGACAAAGAGGTACTGCCTCAGAACTGACCAGCTGACAATAAGGTACTCCTTCAGTCCAAACCCTTTGATAATGAGTCCCTCCCTCAATCCTGACCATCTGACAGTGCTGCATTACCTCAGTATTGACCATCTAACCTCCCTCAATTCTAATCCCTTTGCAAATGGCAATGCCTCAGAACTGACCCGTTGAAAATATGGTATTCCCATCATTCTGACCATCTGACAGTGCTGAATTCCTCAGTACTGACACTCTCACAGTTCTTCAATACCTCAATAATGAGCCCCTCACATTTGACACTCCTTCTATTCTGACTCCATCACATTGAGCTCCTGCCTCGGAATGGATCCTCTAACAACGAGTCTCTCCCTTACTGCTCACCCTCTAACAATGAGACACTGTCTCAGAACTGACCTCGTGATAATAAGGCACTCCTCTATGCTGTTCTGCTGATTACGGGGCCCTTCCTCAGTAATGACCCTGTAAACATGATGAACTTGCTCAATTCCGACCCCCTTAAATGAGGCACAGGTTCAGCATGCAACTCTGACAATAATGCACTCCCACAGTTCTGACCCTCTGACACTGCCACAATACCTCAGTACCGACTCTCTAATTGTGTGGCACTCCCCCAGTTTTGACCATTGAATCAGTATTGACCCTCTGACTATAATGCACTCTGAGGTTCTGACCGTCTGACAGTGCTTCATTACCTCAGAGATAACCCACTAATCATATGGCCCTCGTTCAATCCATCCCCATTACATTGAGGCACTGCCTCAGAACAGACTCTCTGACAATGAGGCACTCCCTCAGTGTTGACCCTGTAACAATCCTCAGAACAGATTGACACCCTTACAAAGAGGCACTGCCTCTGTACTGACCCGCTGACGATAATGACCTCCCGCAGTACTTCCCCTCTGATAGTGCTGCCGTCCTCAGTATTGATCCTCTAAATGTGATCCTTTGAATTCTGATCTCATTACATTGAGCCACTGACAGCATCTCATCAGGTAAATGAAGTGTAGACTGGGTGACCGCTTTGCAGAACAGCGAGAGACACTCTGACAAAGAGACACTGCGTCAGAACTGACACTTTGACACTGTGGCAGTATTTCAGGGCTGTCCCTCTAGTCGTGAGGTACTGCCTCAGAACTGACCCTGTGGTGGAGCTGATGTACCTCAGTACTGACTCTTCAATTGTGAGGCACGCCCTCAATTCTGACCCCCTTACAATGAGGCACTGCTTCAGAATTGACCCGCTTAAACTCCTTCAGTAATGACCCTCTGATAATGAGGCCCTCCATCAGAACTGATTCCCTCTCAATGGGTGACTCCTTCAAGACTGATTCTCCAGAAATGACATGATAGCCCTGCAAAGGGACTCATTGTCAAGGAAGCACTCCCTCAGTACTTAACCTCTGACAGTTCTTCATTACCTTAATACAGACCCTCTGACAATGATTTACTGCCTTAGTAGTGACTCAGTATTGACCCTCTGACAAAGTCGCACTGCCTCACAATTGACCGACTGACAATGGGGCACTCCCTTAGTGCGGACCCTTTGATAGAGGTTTGATATTGGGAGAGTACTGCACTGCGAACAAGTCAATATTAAGGGGATGCCACATTCTCAATGGCCAATATTCAGGGAGCGCTGCACTGTTGGAGGGTCAAAAAGAAGCATGTTGCTACACTATCAAGGAGTCAATGATGACAGAATGCAGCACTGTCAGAAGATCAGCAGTGAGGGAAAACTGCATCGTCAGAGTGTCTTCATCAAAGAAGTGCCACGCTGTCGGAAGACCAATATTAAGGGAGTGCTGCTCTGTCACAGGGCCAATATTAGGGGTGTGCTGCACTAACAGAGGGTCAGTGATGATTGAGTGCTGAACTGTTGCAGAGCCAGTATTGAGGGAATCCTGCGTTGTTACAGTGTCATCAGTGAGGGAGTGCTGCACTGTTGAAGAGCCGATATTGAGGGATTGTGACACTGTCAGAGTGTCATTATTAAAGATGTGCTGCAGTATCAAAGGGTGAGTAATAAGGGAGTGCTGCACTGTCGGAGGGTCAGCACTGACGTGGGCTGTACTGTCAGATAGTCAATATTAATGCAGTGCTTCACTTTCAGGGGTTTGATATTAGGGGAGTGCAGCACTGTGAGGCTATGGTTAGTGTCGGATGAGGCTCGCGTTAGGGCTGAGGCTGATGTTTGGGTTAGGCTTCGGGCTGAAGTTAGGCTTCGGGCTTACGCGAGGGTTAGCTTTAGGGCTGAATCTAGGGTTAAGGTTCGGGATATTTCTGAGAGTAGGGAGAAAGAAAGCAGCTTCGCATGCCCAGAGACGGAGGGAGAGCAACTGCGTATTCTGCAGGTGACACGGGATGTATTGTAAACTTAACAGGTCAAATTATATGACAGATTCATATGATCCCATTACCAGGAGGCACTGCCACAGAACTGACCTGCTAACAATGAGGAATTTGCCTGGTCCAGGCAAGTATTGAAGCACGGTCAAATGGGACAGAACTGCTGGAGACCATTATAATCAGAGAGTCAATACTGAGGTAGCTCCTCATTGTGAGAGGGTCAGAACTGAGGAAGTGCCTGACATTTATAGGGTCTGTAATGAGGTAATGCAGCAGTACCAGAGGGTCAGAACTGTTGGGGTGCATTATAGTGACACGGTCAATACTGAAGTAGTGTCTTATTCTCAAGGGGTTAGAATTGTGGGAGTGCCACACGATTGCAGCACTGTGACAATTTCAGACTGAGGCACTCACTTATTGTCAGATAATCAGTACTGTCAGAGCTTCAGTACTGAAGCAGTGCCTCATTGTCAAATGGTCCGCACTGAGGTATTGCAGCAGTGTCAGTGGGTCTGATATGTGGGAATGTATCAGTCATAGCGTCAAGACTGAGGCTGAGCCTTATTCTAAATTCTTATTGGGGGAGTGCTACAGAACTAAATTACATAATTTTTAAAAATGAGGCATCGGCTGAATGTGATCCTCTGACAATTGAGCACTCCTTCAGTACTGACACTACAACATAGAGGGACAGCTTCAAGCGTACCCTCTGACAATGAGGCATTCTCTCAGGACAATAATCTTTAATTGTAAACTAATCTGCAATACTATTTGACCTGTTAAGTTTACAATAAATCCCGAGTCTCCTGTAGAATACGCAGTTGTCCTCCCTCTGGTTCTGTCTCTGAGTCTGCGAAGCTGCTTTCTTTCTCCCTGCCCCCAGAAATAACCCTACCCCAAACCTTAACCCGAGATTCAGCCCTAACGCTAACCCTTGCGTAAGATCTGATCCGAGCCTCAGGCCAAACCTTAACCCGAACCTTCGCCTCAGGCCGAACACAAACCATAACACTCAGCCCCAGCGCTGACCCTAACCTCACCTCTAACGCTAGCCTCAACCCTGCACAAAAGCTCTCAAACACCGAGCCCCCAGTAAATACACCCTCAGAAACCCCTTTCAATAACCCTATAAATGAAATCAAACACACGTCACCCAGGAAGTAGAAAGTAAAACACAGGGCTCCCTCTAAATAAATCCGAAAACACTGAGCACCTGTAATTACACCCCACACTCAGCCCACCTGTAAATTATCCGTAAGACAGGGCCCCTGACAAATAACTTTGAGAAGATAGACGTGCCTACAAATAACTGTCACCAGTAAATAAACCCGAAGACAGAGACGCCTTTCGGTAACCTGTAAAACACAGATCACGATAAATAATCCCTAAAACACCGAGCATCGTGTACAGGTACCCGAAATACCAGATATCCCTGTAAATGAACTCTGAAGCACACAGCCTCCTGTATATATCATCCGACGCAGAGTCTCATTTGAAAAAATGCTAAAAACAGAGCGCCCTGTAAATACACCCTTAAGCACAGAGACCCCTTTATATATTACCGAAGAATGGTCGCTCAGGAAATAAAATGTAAAAGACACAGTCCCTTGTATGAAACTATGAAACACCGAGTCCCCTGTAAATAATGTGTAAAATATAGAACTCCCAGTAAATAAACCCTGAAACAGTGTCCCCTGCAAATCCTCCGTAAATCTAAGCCACCTGTAAATAAATTCTCAGAGGCGACCCTAAACCACGGAGCCTCCAATTAATAAAGCCTAAAACGCAAGCCCACTGTAAATCAACACTAAATAACACAGTCCCCAGTACAGCACGGCGAATTGTTCGGATTGAGATAGTACTTCATAGTCTGAGGCAATGCCTCTTTGACAAAGAGTCAGTAATGGGGAGGTAAAATGTTATCTGATGGTCATTCTTGAGTTAGCGCTTCATTGCAATAGGGTCAGAATTGAGGGACCGCCTCATTGTACTTGGGTCAGGACTGAGGGAGCGCCTCATTGTCCGCGGGTGAGAACTGAGGGAGCGCCTCATTGTCAGCGGGTCAGGAATGAGGGAGCGCCTCATTGTCAGCGGGTCAGGACTGAGGGACCGCCTCATTGTCAGCGGGTCAGGACTGAGGGAGCTCATCATTGTCAGCGGGTCAGGACTGAGGGAGAGCTTCATTGTCAGCGGGTCAGGACTGAGGGAGCGCCTCATTGTCAGCGGG
>NC_063375.1:9616367-9623218 GCF_021869965.1 Rhincodon typus
CGCCTCATTGTCAGCGGGTCAGGACTGGGGGAGCGCCTCATTGTCAGCGGGTCAGGACTGAGGGAGCACATCATTGTCAGCGGGTCAGGACTTAGGGAACGCCTCATTGTACCAGGGTCAGGACTGAGGGAGCGCCTCATTGTCAGCGGGTCAGGAATGAGGGAGCGCCTCATTATCAGCGGGTTAGGAGTGGGGGAGCGCCTCATTGTCAGCGGGTCAGGACTGAGGGAGAGCCTCATTGTCAACGGGTCAGGACTGAGGGAGCGCCTCATTGTCAGCTGGTCAGGATTGAGGTGTTTGAAGTCGGGCAGTGAAGGGTCCTTTTATTCTTTATAAGTGAGAGAATGCCAGAAAGATTATCAACCCTCTTTGATTTGACTGGGTTGGGAATTACTTAATGACAGCAGAAAGTTTAGTAGCCTGATTACTGCAGCTGGCTCTTGAGATTTCACTATTGCCGGTTTACTCATTCTTTCATTCAATTTCACGGAAGCGCTATTTTAAGAGTAGCTTTCTTAAAGGGAATGCGGACCCTATTCAATATATATCTAACAGAGACGTGGTAACGCAGAAAACTTGTTTGATGTCCCGCAAGACATTCAAGTCCTGGGAGACGTTTGTTGAGGGCTGATTAATATTATAATTTGTCATAGTTTCGGGTGACACGATGGATGGGATCGTATTGTTCTGAATAGATTAGAAAATTAACACATACTCAGGGATTGACTCTGATGGAGACACAAGTTTGGACACTGTTCGCAACAAGGGTTCAAACTGCGAAAAGGCAGTAATTGGGTGGAAGGAACATTTTAATTTCGTCTCCCTTTGTTAGTAAAAATTATGGCAAGCTGGCAGTTTTTTGACACAGTGGTCATTAAAGTTATGAATGAATGAGAGTGCGAGAGTGGTCACATGGAGCGCTTGTGGGTGCATTGGTAAAGAGGACCTTTCGCACAACCGTAAAGAGGCTTATGATATGGTTAAACACAAAAACCACAGAAAAGGATATTTTAAGGCGATTGACCCTGCATGACTAAAGACACGCCAGCCAGACTCCGGAAGCCTTGTTAAGTGCTAACCGATATGAGTAAACAGGGCAGACCACAGGATATTCAGGGGCAAAGGATATAAGATAAGCAAGTGACCACATGAGCGAACGGGTACCGCGTGTTTGAATCCGACTGATGAATATGTGATACACAACAATTTGATCTAACAGACTGCCGAGTTAATAGAAAACCGAAGGAGCTGCAGATGCTGTAAATCAGGAACAAAAACAAAATTGCTGGAAAAGCTCAGCATGTCTGGCAGCTTTTGTGAAGGCAAAAACAGTTAACGTTTAGAGTTTGTGTACAGGGTGCTCTGTGTTTTGGATTATTCACAGTGGGCTCTGTTTTAGGGTTTCTTTCCAGAGGTCTCTGTGTTTTATGTTTACTTACAGGGTTCTCTGTCTTTTACATTTTATTTCCCGAGGGACCTTTCTTAGGTGATATCTAAAGGGGTCTCTGTGCTTGAGTGTATTTACAGGGGCTCTTTTTCGCGTTTGTTCAAACGAGATTCTGCGTCTTTTTGTTTCACGGTTAATTCACAGGGATGTCTGTGTTTTCGTGATTATTTATAGTGAGCTCCGTGTTTTACAGTTAAATGAAAGGGGTCTCTGTCTTCGGGTTTCTGTACCGGAGGCTCTATGTCTTAAGTTCTGAGCAGGGCTGAAGCGAGGTTCGGTTTAGGACTAAGGCTATGGTTAGTGTAGGGATGAGGCTTGCGTTATAGGGCTGGGGGTAGGTGTGAGGGCTGAGGCTCGACTTCGAGGTAAAGTTAGGGTCAGCGTTGGGACTGAGGGTTATGGTTTTGGGTTGAGGTTGGACTTAGGGTTTGCATCAGCGTTAGCGTTCGGGCTGAATCTAGGGTCAGGGTTATGGCTAGTGCTATTTCTGAGGGTAGTATGGAAGAAAGCAGCTTCACATACCCAGAGGCAGAGCTGGAGGGAGAGCAACTGCGTTTTCTGCAGGAGGCACGGGAAGTATTGGAAACTTAACAGGTCAAATAATATTACAGATTAGTTTACAATTAAAGTTTATTGTCCTGAGGGAATGCTTCATTGTCAGAGGGTCAATCTGAGGCTGTCCCACCTTGTTGTAGGTCGGTACTGAAGGGGTGCAACATTGTCAGAGGATGAAATTCAGGACTTTACCATTCACTGTATAAATCCTACCTTGGTTTGACTTTCGAAAGTGCACACCTGTATCTGTATACAATTGTATTTACCAATCCTCAGCTCACTTGCCCAACTGATCGAGAAGCCTCTGTAAATTTTGATAATCTTCTCTGCTATCAACGACATCTGCGACTTTTGCATTATCCACAAACTTACTCATCATGCCTTGTACATTCACATCCAGATCATTCACATCAGTAACAAATAACAAAGGTCCCAGCACATACTCCTGTGGCACACAACTGCTGCAATACCTCTGGTGTGGACCCTTTGACAATGAGGCACTGCTTCAATACTGATGCTCTGACAGTACTGACTATCTGACAATGAGGCACTCCCTCAGTCTGACATTCTCACAGTGCTGCAATTTTGTGGCACTCCAACAAGTCTGACCCCTTTAGAATGAGACACTACCTCAAGATTGACCATCTCACAAAAATGCACACAACAGTTTTGACCCTCTGGTGGTGCTGCACTACCTCAGTACAGACCCTATACATGTGAGGTACTTCCTCAGTTCTCACCCGCTGACAATGAGACACTACGTCATTGTTGACTCTCTGACTCTCCAGCAGTTCTGTCCCTCTGACAGTAATTCAGTACTGGCCTGGAACAGCTAACAGGGTCACGTTTTCCTCATTGACACTAGGAACTGCAGATGCTGGAGAATCTGAGATAACAAGTTGTAGAGCTGGCTGAACACAGCAGGCCAAGCAGCATCAGAGGAGCAGGAAAGCTGTCATTTCGGACCTGGACCCTTCTTCAGAAACGGAGGAGAGGAAGGGGTTCTGAAATAAATAGGGAGAGAGGGAGAGGCGGTTAGAAGATGGATAGAGGAGAAGATAGGTGCAGAGGAGACAGACAGGTCAAACAGGTGGGGATTGATCCAGTAAAGGTGAGTGTAGGTGTGGAGTGAGGGAGGAGATAGGTCAGTCCAGGGAGGACGGACAGATCCAGAGGGCGGGATGAGATTAGTAGATAGAAGATGGGGGTAGGGCTTGAGGTGGGAGGAGGGAATAGGTGGAAGGAAGGGCAGGTTAGGGAGGCGGGGACGAGCTGAGCTGGTTTTGGGATGCGGTAGGGGGATGGGAGATTTTGAGGGTTGTGAAGTCCACATTGATACCATTGGGCTGCAGGCTTCCCAAGCGGAATATTAGTTGCTGTTCCAGCAACCTTCGGGTGGCATAGTTGTGGCACTGCAGGAGGCCCAGCATGGAAATGTCGTCTGTGGAATGGGAGCGGGAGTTCAAATGGTTCGCGACTGGGAGGCGCAGTTGTTTAGCGCGACCCGAGCGTAGGTGCTCTGCAAAGTGGTCCCCAAGCCTCCGCTTGGTTTCCCCGATGTAGAGGAGGCCACAACAGGAAGACCGGATGCAGTATACCACATTAGCAGATGTGCAGGTGAACATCTGCTTGATGTGGAAAGTCTTCTTGGGGCCTGGGTTGGGGTTGAGGGGGGCGGTGTAGGGGCAGGTGTCGCAATTCCTGCAGTTACAGGGAAAAGTGCTGTGTGTGGTGGGGATGGAGGGGAGTTTGTAGCGGACAAGGGAGTCACGGAGAGAAAACAGATTAGGGTGGGGAGGGAAAACTGCCTTTGGTGGTGGGGTCGGATTGCAGATGGCGGAAGTGTCGGAGATGCTGCCAGACCTGCTGAGCTTTTCCATCAACTATGTTTTTGTTCCTGATTCTGCTGCATCCGCAGTTCCTTTAGTTTTTTACTGTGTTTACGTTATTCTATACAGGGGGCTCTGTATTTTAGGGTTCATACCCTGTGGCTCCTCTGTTTTAGGGTTTATTTACCAGGGGCTGATGAAGTTGTTTTGACGAACGTGCTTATTTCAGCGAGATAAGCATTTCAGAAGAGTAAAATCTCAACTCCACCAAATGACGCAACTTTTGATGCTGGTTGGTTGCAAATTCTTATTTCAGCGAATTAAGCTCTTCAGAACACCAAAATCTGAACTCCATCAAATGAGTCCAGTTTTTATGGTGATTTGACGAACATGCTTATTTGAGTGAGATAAGCATTTCAGAAGATCAAAATCTCAACTTCACAAAATGGCTCAACTTTTGATGTTGTTTTGACTGACGTGCTTATTTCAGCGAGATAAGCATATCAGAAGACTAAAATCTCAACTTCACCAAAGTACATAACTTTTGATGCTGGTTTGACCAAAAAATTGCTTATTTCAGTGAGATGAGTAAAACCGAAGTCAAAAATCTCAACTTCATCAAACGACATGTTTGTTGATGCTGGTTAGAATAAAATGCGTATTTCAGTGAATTAAGCACTTGAGAAGACTAAAATCTGAACTTCACCAAATGACTCAAGTTTTGATGTTGTTTTGAGTAACATGCATATTTGAGTGAGATAAGCACTTCAGAAGGCCAAAATAAGAACTTCACTGAATGACTCAACTTTTGATGTGAGTGAGAATAACATGCTTACTTGAGTGAGATAATCACTTCACAAGTCAAAAATCTCAACTTCACCAAATGACTTAATTTTGTCATGCTGTTTCGACTGACATGCTTATTTCACTCAGATAAGCACATCATACCTTAATCCGAACTTTACCAAATGAGTTAGTTTTTGATGTTGGTTTGAATGACATGCTTATTTCATTGAGTTAAGCACGTCAGAAGATCAAAATCTGAACTTCACCAACTGACTCAACTTTTGATGTCGTTTTGGCTAACTGCTTATTTCAGCTGGTTAAGCACTTCAGAAGGCCAAAATCTCAACTTCACCAAATGACTCAACTTTTGATGCTGGTTGGATTAAAGTGCTTATTTCAGCGAGTTAGGCACTTCAGAAGTCCAAAATCTGAACTTCACAAAATGACCCAAGTTTTAATGTTGGTTTGACTAACATGCTTATTTCAGTGAGATAAGCAGTTCAGAAATCAAAAATCTCAACTTCAGCATCTGACTTAGTTTTTGTTGCATTTTTGACGAACATGCTTATTTAATTCAGATAAACACTTCAGAAGAGCAAGATAACACTTCACCAAAAATGTTAGTTTTTGATGTTGATTTGAATGACATGCTTATTTCATGAGGCAAGCACTTCAGAATATGAAAATCTCAACTTCGCAAAAGGACTCAACTTTTGATGTTGTTTTGACTTATATGCATATTTCAGCGAGATAAGCACTTCAGAAGGCTAAATTCTCAACTTCAACAAATGACACAACTTTTGATGCTGGGTTGCTTTAAAATGCTTATTTCAGCGAGTTCAGCTCTTCAGAACATCAAAACCTGAACTCCACCAAATGACTCTAGTTTTGATGATGGTTTGACTGACATGCTTATTTCAGCGAGATAAGCATATCAGAAGACGAAAATCTCAACTTCACCAAAGGACATAACTTTTGATGCTGGTCAGAAAAAAAATGCTTATTTCAGTGAGATGAGCACGACTGAAGTCAAAACTGTCAACTTCATCAAATGGCTCAATTTCGATGTTACTTTGAGTAACATGCTCATTTCAGCGAATTAAGCACTTCAGAAGATGGAAATCTCAACTTCACCAAAAGACAGAACTTTTGACATTGTTTTGACTAACGTGTTTTTTTTTAAGTAGATAAGCATAGCAGAAGACCAAAATCTCAACTTCAACAAGACACTCAACTTTTTAAGCTTTTTTGATTAACATGCTTATTTCAGTGGGAAGAGCACTTCAGAAGACCAAAATATGAACTTCACCACATGACTCAATTTTTGATGTTGGACTGGCTAACAGTCTTCCTTCAGAGAAATAAGCATTTCAGAAGTGAAGAATCTCGACTACACCAAATGATGTTTTGATGTTGTTTTGAATAATATGCATATTTGAGTGAGATAAGCACTTCAGAAGACCAAAATCTGAACTTCACCAAATGAATTAATTTTTAATGCTGTTTTGACTAACATCCTTATTTGAGTGAGATAAGCACTTCAGAAGCCAAAAATCACAACTTCAAAAAAATGGCACAATTTTTGATGATGGTTGGATGAAAATTCTTATTTCAGCAAGATAAGCACTTCAGAAGACAAAAATCTGAACTTCACCAAATGACTCAATTTTTGATGTTAGTTTGACTAACATGGCCATTTCAAGGAGTTACGCACTTCAGAAGATCAAAAATTTCAACTTCAGCAAATGACTTCAATGTTGATGCTGTGTTGACGGACATGCTTATTTCAGTGAGATAAGCAATTCAGAAAACCAAAATCTGAACTTCAGCAAATGACTCAAGTTTTGATGTTGGTTTGACTAACATACTTATTTCAACGATTTAAGCACTTCAGAGGCTAAAATCTCAACTTCACCAAATGACTCAACTTTTGATGCTGGTTGGAATAAAATGCTTATTTCAGCGAGGTAACCTCTTCAGTAGACCAAAATCTGAACTTCACCAAATGACTCAAGTTTTGATGCTTGTTTGACTAACATGCTTATTTAAGTGAGACAAGCACTTCATAAATCAAAATAGGGTCCGCAATCCCTTTAAGAAAGCTACTCTCACAATAGCGCTTCCGTGAAATTGAATGAAAGAATGATTAAACCGGCAATAGTGAAATCTCAAGAGCCAGCCGCGGTAATCAGGCTACTGAACTTTCTGCTGTCATTAAATAATTACCAACCCAA
>NC_063375.1:9623718-9651276 GCF_021869965.1 Rhincodon typus
CTGCTAACCTCATCCCGCCCCCTTGACCTGTCCGTCCTCCCTGGACTGACCTATCTCCTCCCTAACTCCCCACCTACACTCACCTTTAGTGGCTCCATCCCCGCCTCTTTGACCTGTCTGTCTCCTCTCCACCTATCTTCTCCTCTACCCATCTTCTATCCGCTTCTCCCACTCTCCCTATTTATTTCAGAACGCCTTTCCCCTCCCCCATTTCTGAAGAAGGGTCTCGGCCCGAAATGTCAGCCTTTCTGCTCCTCTGATGCTGCTTGGCCTGCTGTGTTCATCCAGCTCTACAACTTGTTATCTCAGATTCTCCAGCATCAGCAGTTCCGACAATCAATGAGGAAAATGAGGCCCTGTTAGCTGTTCCAGGCCAATTCTGAAGCACTGTGAGAGGGATAGATCTGCTGGAGAGTCAGAGAGTCAATAATGAGGTAGCGCCTCATTGTAAGCGGGTGAGAACTGAGGAAGTGCCTCACATGTATAGGGTCTATATTGAGGTCATGCAGCACCCTAAGAACTGTTGAGTGCATTATTGTGAGAGGGTCAATATTGAGGCAGTGTCTCATTCTAAAGGGGTCAGTCTTGTTGGAGTGCCAGAAGATTGCAGCACTGTGAGAATGTCGGATTGAGGGAGTGCCTCATTGTCAGATAGTCAGTATTGTCAGAGCTTCAGTATTGAAGCAGTGCCTAATTGTCAAAGGGTCCACACGAGAGGTATTGCAGCAGTTGTGTGCCACAGGGTTCGGTTATTTGTTATTTGTTATTTATGTGAATGCTCTGGATGTGAATGTACAAGGCATGATGAGTAAGTTTGTGGATAATGCAAAAGTAGGAGATGTCATTGATAGCAAAGAAGGTTATCAAAATTTACAGAGGCTTCTGATCAGATGGGGAAGCGGGCTGAGGATTGGTAAATACAATTGTATACAGATACAGGTGTGCACTTTCGAAAGTCAAACCAAGGTAGGATTTATGCAGTAAATGGTAAAGTCCTGAATTTCATCCTCTGAATACGTTGCACTCCTTCAGTACTGACCAACAATAAAGTGGGACAGCCTGAGGCAGAACCTCTGACAATGAGGCATTCCCTCAGGGCAATAATCTTTAATTGTAAACTAATCTGTAATATTATTTGACCTGTTAAGTTTCCAATACTTCCGTGTCTCCTGTAGAATACGCAGTTGCTCTCCCTCGAGCTCTGTCTCTCAGTATGCGAAGCTGCTTTCTTCCATACTACCCTCAGAAATAACGCTAGCCGTAACCCTAACCCTAGATTCAGCCCGAACGCGAACCCTCATGTAAACCCTAAGTCCATCCTCAGCCCAAAACCATAACCCTCAGACCCAACGCTGACCCTAACCTTACCTCTAACTCCAGCCTCAGCCCTTACACCTACCCTCAGCCCTATAACGCAAGCCTAATCCCACACTAACCATAGCCTTAGTCCTAAACCAAACCGAGCTTCAGCCCTACTCCTAACCGAAGACATAGAGCTTCCGGTACAGAATCCCGAAGACAGATACCCCTTTCAATTTACTGTAAAACACGGAGATCACTATAAATAATTCCTAAAACATAAACATCCCTGTAAATGAACCGTGAAACACAAAGCCTTCTGTAAGTAATCACCGATGTAGAATCTCGTTTAAACAAACGCGAAAAAGAGCCCCCTGTAAATACACTCAGGCACAGAGACCCCTTTAAATATAACCGAGGAAAGGCCTCCCGAGAAGTAAAATGTAAAAGACAGAGAACCTGGTAAGAAACCATAATACACAGAGACCACTGTAAAGAAAACCTAAAATAGAGCCCACTGTAAATAATCCAAACCTCCGAGCACCCTGTACTCAGACCCTAAACATTAACTGTTTTTACCTTCAAAAATGCTGCCAGACCTGCTGAGCTTTTCCAGCAATTTTGTTTTTGTTCCTGATTTGCAGCATCTGCAGTTCCTTCGGTTTTCAATTAACGAGGCAGTCAGTTAGATCAAATGGTTGTGTCTCACATATTTACCATTCGGATTCAAACACGCGGTACCCGTTCGCTCATGTGGTCACTTGCTTATCTTATAACCTTTGTCCCTGGATATCCTGTGTTCTGCCCTGTTTACTCATATCGGTTAGCACTTAACAAGGCTTCCGGAGTCTGGCTGGCGTGTCTTTATAAATAATCCCAGAAACATACAGCATCGTGTATGTACACCCAAAAACACAGACATCCCTGTAAATGAACCCTGAAACACAATGCCTCCTGGAAATAATCTCCGACGCAGAGCCTCATTTAAACAAACGGTAAAAAAAGAAGGCCCCTGTAAATACACTGTCAAGCACAGCGACCCTCTAAATAAACCCGAAGAAAGGTCCCTCACGAAGTAAAATGTAAACCACAGAGCCCCCGGGACATAACCCCCTGTAAATAAACCCTAAAACACAGAGCTTCATTTAGTATTACAGGGTAAATCGCCTTAAAATATCCTTTTCTGTGGTTTTTGTGTAACACCATATCATAAGCCTCTTTACTGTTGTACTAAAGGTCCTCTTTACCAATGCACCCACAAGCGCTCCATATGACCACTCTCGCGCTCTCATTCATTCATAACTTTACTGACCACTCATCAGCGTACTGTGTTTACTGTGACCGCATTTCATTCATTCATTCATTCATAAAACTGCCATCTTGCCGTACTTTTCAGTAATAAATGGAGACGAAATTAAAATGTTCTTTCCACCCCATTACTGCCTTTTCACAGTTTGAACCCTTGTTGCTAACAGTGTCCAAACTTGTGTCTACATCAGAGTCAATCCCTGAGTATATGTTAATTTTCTTATATATTCAGAACAAAACAACCCCATCCATCGTGCCTCCCGAAACTATGAAAAATTATGATATTAATCAGCCCTCAACAAATGTCTCCCAGGACATCAAACAAGTTTTCTGCGTTACCACGTCTTTGTTAGATGCATATTGAATAGGTTTCGCGTTCCCTTTCAGAAAGCTCCTCTCAAAATAGCCCTTCCGTGAAATTGAATTAAAGAATGAGTAAACCGGAAATAGTGAAATCTCAAGAGCCAGCCGCGGTAATCAGGCGACTAAACTTTCTGCTGTCACTAAGTAATTCCCAACCTCGTCAAATCATACAGGGTTGATAATCTTTCTGGCATTCTCTAACTTTAAAAGAATAAAAGGACCCACACCCTTGATTGCCCTACTTCAAATACCTCAGTCCTGACCCGCTGACAATGAGGCGCTCCCTCAGTCCTGACCCGAGTACAATGAGGCGCTCCCTCAATCCTGACCCTAGTGCAATGAGGCGCTCCCTCAATTCTGACCCTATTACAATGACGCGCTACCTCAACAATGACCGTCAGACAACACTACACCTCCCCATGACTGACTCTTTGTCAAAGAATCATTGCCTCAGACTATGATGTACTGTCTCAATCCGAACGATTCGCCGTGGTGTACTGGGAGCTGTGTTATTTCGTGTCGATTTACAGTGGGCTTGTGTTTTAGGCTTTATTAATTGGAGGCTCTGTATTTTAGAGTCGCCTCTGAGAGTTTATTTACAGGAGGCTGAGATTTAGGGAGGATTTGCAGGGGGCACTGTTTCAGGGTTTATTTACTGTGAGCTCTATATTTTACACTTTATTTACAGGGGACTCGGTCTATTATGGTTTCTTACTTGGGCTGTGTCTTTTACACTTTATTTCCTGAGGGAGCTTTCTTCGGTTATATATAAAGGGGTCGTTGTGCTTAAGGTTGTATTTACAGGGGGGTCTGTTTTTAGCATTTTTTCAAATGAGACTCTGCGTCGGAGAATATATGCAGGAGGCTATCTGTTTCAGAGTTCATTTGCAGGGATGTCTGTGTTTTAGGGTATCTGTACACGATGCTCTGTGTTTTAGGGATTCTTCACGGTGGTCTGTGTTTTACATGTTACTGAAAGGCGTCTCTGTCTTCGTGTTTAGTTACCGGGGACGGTTATTTATACGTACGTCTATCTTTTCAAAGTTTATTTGTAAGGGGCCCTCTCTTCCGGATAAGTTACAGTTGGCTGAGTGTGGGGTGTAATTACAGGAGTTCAGTGTTTTCGGATTTATTTAGAGGGAGCCCTGTGTTTTACCTTCTACTTCCTGGGTGATGTGTGTTAGAGTTCATTTAAATGGGACCGTGTATTTGAGGGTACAATGACAGGGGAGCTTTGTTTGATTGGTTTAAATGGGGCTCAGTGTTTTAGGGGTTATTTACTGTGAGCTACACGTTTTACGGGTTATTGAAAGGGGTATCTGAGGGTATATTTGCAGGAGGCTCGGTGTTTGAGGGCTTTGGGGCAGGGCTTAGGCTAGCGTTACAGGTGAGGTTAGTGTCACAATAATACACCCCAACAGTTCTGACACTCTGGTACTGCTGCATTACCTCATGAGAGACCCTATAAATGTGAGGCACTTTGTCAGTTCTGACCCTCTTATCATGAGGCGCTACCTCATTATTGACTCTCTGATTATAATGCTCTCCAGCAGTTCTGTTCCTCTGACAGTGCTTCAATACTTGCCTGGACCAGACAAATTCCTCATTGTTAGCAGGTCAGTTCTGTTCCACTGCATCCTGGTACTGGGATCATATGAATCTGTAATACTATTTGACCTGTTAAGTTTACAATACATCCCAAGTCTCCTCTAGAATACGCAGTTGCTCTCCCTCCGGCTCTCGGTATGCGAAGCTGCTTTCTTTCTCCCTACTCTCAGAAATATTATCCTTAACCCGAGATTCAGCCCTAACGCTAACCTTCGCATAATCCCGAAGTTTAACTTCAGCCCAAAGCCTAAACCAAACCATAACTCTCAGCCCGAACGCAAGCCTCATCCTACACTAAGCATAGCCTCTGGCCCAAACGGAACCCAGCTTCAGCCGTACTTCTGGCCATCAAACACTGAGCCGCCTGCACAGAGGCCCTCAAACAAAGAGACGCCTTTCAATAACGTGTAAAACGCGGACTTCACTGTAAATAACCCCTAAAACACAGAGTCCTATTTGGACAAACTTCAACAACAGAGCCCCCTGTAATTATACGCTCAAATACACAGACCCCTTTAAATGATCTCTAACACACATTGCCCAGGAAGTACACGGTAAAACACAGGGCTCCTTCTAAATAAATCCGAAAACACTGAGCACATTCAATTACACTCCAACACTTAGCCCACCTGTAAATTATCCGTAAGACAGGGCCCCTTAAAAATAACCCTAAAAGGACAAAGCTACCTATAAATAAACAGCCTCCTGCAAACAAACCCTAAAAAAGAGACCCCATTCAAGAACGTGTAAAACACGGAGCTCACTATAAATAATCCCAGAAACACACAGCATCGTGTATGTACAACCAAAAACACAGACATCCCTGTAAATGAACCCTGAAACACAATGCCTCCTGGAAATAATCTCCGACGCAGAGCCTCGTTGAAACAAACGGTAAAAAAAATGAAGGCCCCTGTAAATATACTGTCAAGCACAGAGACCCCTTAAATAAACCCGAAGAAAGGTCCCTCACGAAGTAAAATGAAAACCACAGAGCCCCCGGCACATAACCCCCTGTAAATAAACGCTTAAAACACAGAGCTTCATTTACAGGGATGTCTGTGTTTTAGGGTTTATATACAATGAAGCCTGAAACACAAAGCTATCTGTAAATAATCTCCGACGCAGAACTTCATTTAAACAAACGATAAAAACAGAGCTACCTGTAACTACACTCTCAAGCACAGAGACCCCTTCACATATAACCTAAGAAAGGTTCCTCAAGAAGTAAAATGTAAAACAGAGGCCCCAGTAAGAAACAATAAAAGACAGAGCCCCATGTAAATTACATGTCAAATATAGAGCTCCTTGTAAATAAACCCTGAATAACAGTGCAGCCTGCAAATCCTCCCTAAAACTCTGCCACCAGTAAATAAACGCTCAGAGACTCCTGGAAACAAGCCCTCAGACAGAGACCCCTTTCAATAACCAGTAAAACAAGGAGCTTAATTAAAATAATCCCGAAAACAGAACCCCCTGCAATTATACCCTCAAATATACAGACCCCTTTAAATGACCTCTAAAACAGATGCCCGAGGAAGTAGAATGTAAAACACAGGGCTCCCTCTAAATAAAGTCGAAAACACAGAGCACCTGTCAATACACGCCAATATCGAGCCGACCTGTAAATTATCCATAAAACAGGGCCCCTTAAAAATAGACCCGAAAAGACAGAGCGAGCTAAAAACAAAGAGCCCCCTGTAAATAATTACCAAAACGCATAGTAAAAACCGGAAGAACTGCGGATGCTGCAAATTAGGAAAAAATACAAAGTTGCTGGAAAAGCTCAGCAAGTCTGGCAGCATCTGTGAGGGAAAAAAAACAGAGTTAACGTTTCGTGTCAGGTGGTCCTTCCTCAGAACCTCTTGCGAGCGCGTCTTTAGTAATGCAGGGTCGATCGTCTTAAAATATCCTTTTCTGTGGTTTTTTTGAGGCACTATAACAGTATAACATAAAAACATAAAAACTAAGAGCAGGAGCAGGCCATCTGGCCCCTCGAACCTGCCCCGCTATTCAATAAGATCATGGCTGATCTTTTTGAGACTCAGCTCCACTTACCCGCCCGCTCACCATAAACCTTAATTCCTTTATTGTTCATAAATTTATCTATCCTTGCCTTAAAAACATTCAGCGAGGGAACTTCAACCGCTTCACTGCGCAGGGAATTCCACAGATTCACAACCCTTTGGGTGAAGAAGTTCCTTCTGTCCTCAGTCCTACATCTGCTTCCTTTTAATTTGAGGCTATGCCCTTGAGTCCTAGTTTCACCTGCTCGTGGAAACAACCTCCCTGCCTCCACCTGATCTATTCCCTTCATAATCTTGTTTGTTTCTATAAGATCTCCCCTCATTCTTCTGAATTCCAATGAGTACAATCACAGCCTACTCAGTCTCTCCTCATATTCCAACCCTCTCAACTCTAGAATCAACCGAGTGAATCTCCTCTGCACCCCGTCCAGTGCTAGTATATCCCTTCTCAATTAAGGAAACCAAAACTGCACACAGTACTACAGGAGCGGCCTCCCCAGGACCCTTTCCAGCTGCAGCATTGCCTCCCTGTTTTTCAACTCCATCCCTCTAGCAATGACAGACAAAATTCTATTTGTCTTTTTAATTACCTGCTGCACCTGCAATACTACTTTTAGCGATTCATGCACAAGGACACCCATTTCCCTCTGCACAGCAGCATGCTGCAACTTTTTTACCATTTAAACCAAAATTCATTTTGTTGTTATTCCTACCAAAATGGATGACCTCACATTTATCGACATTGTACTCCTTCTGTCAGACCGTTATAGTGAAGGAATTGGGAATAGGGGATGGCATTTTTGCAGGAAGGTGGCTGGGAGGAGTTGTATTCTAGGTAGCTGTGGGAGTCGGTGGGCTTGAAATGGATATCAGTTTCTCGGTGGTTGCCAGACACGGAAACAGAGAGGTCCAGTAAGGATAGAGAAGTATGAGAGATGGTCCAGGTGAACTTAAGTTTGGGGTGGAAGGTGTTCGTGAAGTGGATGAACTGTTCGAGCTCCTTGTGGGAGCACGAGGCGGAGCTGATACAGTCATCAATGCAACGGAGGAAGAGGTGGGGTTTAGGGCCAGTGTAGCGACGGAAGAGGGATTGTTCCATGTAACCGACAAAGAGGCAGGCATAGTTTTGGCCCATGCGGGTACCCATGGCCACCCACTTTGTCTGTTGGAAGTGGGAGGAATTGAAAGAGAAGTTGTTGAGGGTGAGGACGAGTTCGGCTAAACGGATGAGGGTGTCAGTGTAGGGGGACAGGTCGGGCCTGCGGGACAGGAAGAAGCAGAGGGCCTTTGAGGCCATCTGTATGGGGAATGCAATTGTGTAGGGACTGGACGTCCATGGTAAAGATGAGGTGTTGGGGACCAGGGAATTGGAAGTTCTGGAGGAGGTGGAGGGCATGGGTTGTGTCACGGACGTAGGTAGGGAGTTCCTGGACCAAGGGGGAGAAAATGGCGTCGAGATAGGTGGAGATAAGTTCGGTGGGGCAGGAGCAGGTGGAGACAATGCGTCGACCAGGGCAGTAAGGTTTGCTGGAAAAGCTCAGCAGGTCTGGCAACATCTGTGAAGGAGAAAACAGAGTTAACGTTTCAGGTCCGCGAACCCTTCCTCAGAACTTCAGTACACTGCCGACACTGAGGTGCTATCTCACTCCAACCCTCTCAGTGCTGCAATAACCCAGATTTGATCCTCTAGTCGCGTGGCATTCCCTCAGGACGGATCCTGTAATCGTGTGGCGCTCCCTCAGTAATGACCATTAGACAACACTGCACTTCCGCATTACTGACTGTCTGACAAACAGACACTGCCTCACATCTGACTTGCTGACTATCTCGCAGTGCTTTACTGGGGGCTCTGTTATTTAGTGTTGATTTACAGTGGGCCTTGTGTTTTAGCTTTCACTAACTGGAGGCTCTGTGTTTTCGGTTTCTTCTTGCTGTCGTCTGTTTGAGGGTTTAGGGGGATTTTAGGGAGGATTTACAGGGTTTGTTTACAGGGAGCTCTATACTTCACACTTTATTTACAGCGGGCTCTGACTTTTATGGTTTCTTTACTGAGTGTTGTCCCGGCCCCAGCCTCCGTCCCCAGCCTGTCCGAGCCCCGCCCCCATACCGCAGAACTGACCCTAACCCCGGCCCGCAGCCTGTCCCGACTCCAGGCCCTAACCCCAGACTGTTCGGGACCCGGCTGTGGCCCCCAAGCCCCGACACGAATCCCAGTCTGTCCTGGCCTGTAAACCAAGCCCCCAACCCCCACACCAACCCGAGCCTGTTGCGGCCCCAAAAATCACCAAAAACGTAGCCCCAATCCTAACCTTAAACCTGGCCCCTCACCCCAGACCTGAGCCTTCAGACCCCAGTCGAATCCCGGCCGACAACCTGTCTCAGCCCCGGCCTGGCCCGGCCCGACCCAAGCCGGGGCCCCAGCCCAGACCATCACCGTAAACCGAGCCTTGGCGTCAGCCCTCCGACCCCGGCCCCAAACCGAAACAAAACTTTCGCCCCAACCTGGACACTGACTCTAAACCCGGCCTCAGACTGCCAGCCCAGCCCGGCCCGGCTCAACCCAACCCTGGGACACAGACCAGACCATCACAGTAAACTGAGCCTTAGCCTCGGCCCTACGCATCGGCCCCGGATCCCAGATTTCAGCCCCTGTCCCTGCCGTAACCCTAAACCCGGCCCCAGACCCCAGCCACCAGGCTGTCGCAGCCCTGACACTGCCGCAGCTTGTCGCCGACCCCAAACCTAACCCCAGACTGTCCCGGCCGCAGATCCAAATCCCCGACACCAACCCTAAACCCAGACTAACCCGGCCGCGGCCCCCAGTCCCCAACCCCAAACCTAACCCCAGACTGTCCCGGCCGTGGACACCGGACACTGACCCTAACCCCCAGCCCTCGGCCAGAAGCCTGTCGCGGCCTCGGCCCAGGCAATCAGCCCTGATCCTACCCCACCCTGCCCAGATGCCAGCGACTTAGACCCAGACCCAGACGCAGCCATCAGCGCCCACCAGACCAACACTCTCCCGCAGCCTATCGCAGCCCGGACCCTGACCCTAAGCCCAACCACGGCCCTGAGCCTGACCCCGACCTCGACCCCGACCCCGACTCAGAACCGGTTAAGGTCCCAGCAGCCAGCCCGCAGCCCCGACCGTACGCCCTGTCTGTCCCAGACCCGAGCCCCTACATAACTCGAATCCCAGCCCCAGCCTGACACAGCCTGCATCCTTCGCCCTAATTCCAGTTTGTCCCTCTTTTGGCCCCGACTGTCCTGTGCCCCGGCCCTCGGCCATTCCACCACCACGTCCCCACTCCCCCGACTGAGCTTGTCCCGGTCCTGATCCCAGCCCCCAACTGCAGCCTCAACACTGACCTCAACTCGAACCCAAGCCTCAGCCTAACCCTAACCCTAGCCCCACCCTGAGCCCCATCTGGCCTTAACCCTAACCTGTCTGAAGGTAACGACTGAGGAAGTGCCTCAATGGTCAATACTCACGCAGTGCCTCAATGTAAACGGGTCAGAATAGACAGCCTCATTGTCAGAGGGTCAGTGACAGTGCTTCACAGTAGTGTCACTGCTGAGGGACTGTGTCACTGTTAAAGGGTCCAGTGGGGTGCACAGTCTCAATATAATGGGGTGAGAAATAAGGCAGTGCAACACGTTTGCAGGACCAGAACTGAGATAGTCTAACACAGTCAGAGGGTCAGGATTCAGCGAGGGCCTCTATGGAACGGGATCAGAACTGTGGGATGTCTCCAAGATTAGCAGGTCAGCACTGAGCTATTGAAGGACTGTCACAGCATTAATACGGAGGCAGTACTTCTTTCGAAAGATGTCCGAATTGAAAGGACGCCACACAATTAGAGGGTCATGACTGTGATATTATGATCAGCGGGTCAGTACTAAGGGACTGCCTTATTGTTACTGTGTCAGTTCTGAGGCATTGTTCATTTGTCAGAAAGGGTTCGTCTTATGGGAATGACTCATTGTCAGATTTTGTGTTCTGAAGCAGTTCCCCAGTGTAATGGTGTGGGAATTGAGGGTTTGCAACACAGAGAGGGTCAGTGCTAATGTATTGCAGCTGTATCAGAGGATCAGTGCTGAGGCATTGCCTCACGATAAAGGCATCAATAGTGAGGTAGTGCGAAACGATTACAGAGTCACTAAGACATTGCAGCACTGTGACAGTGTCAGAACTGATGGACTGTTTCATTGTCAGAGGGGCATTACTGAGGGATTGAAGGACTGACCGAGCTTCAGGACAGAGGGAGTGCTTCATTGTCAGAGGGTAACTACTGCAGGAGTGCATTACTGTCAGACAGAGCCAGTTCCTAATTATGCAGGTGTCAGAACTGGGGCAGTGCCTCATTGTAAGGGCATCAGAATTGAGGGCGACCTCACATTTAGAGGGTCAGTCCTGAGGGAGGGCTTCATTATTATTGTGTCAGTACCGAGGGCACTGGCATATTGTCAGCTGGTCAGTTCTGAAACAGAGTCTCTTTGTCAGTGGGTCAGCACTGAGGCTGTGCTTCAGTGTAATGGTGTCAGAATGGAGGCTTTGCCACAGACACAGGAAGTAGTGAAGTATTTCAGCTCTGTCAGGGTTAGAACCCAGGCAGTACCTCATTAGCAAAAGATCACTTCTGCAGCAGTGAGAGAGGGTCAGACTGAAGGAGTGCCTCCTTGTCAGATGCTCAGTTCTGACACACCGCTCCTTTGTCAGAGGGCCATTGGTGAGGCAGTGCCTCTTTGTAATGGGATCAGCATTGTCAGGGAGCCAGGACTGAGCGAGAGCCTCATGATCAGAGGTCAACACTGAGAGAGTGTCTTATCAGAGATTCATTCGTAAGGGTGTGCTTCATTGTCAAAGAGTCCATTCAGAGGAAGGGCATCATGTGAGAATACTGAGGGAGATCCTTATTCTCAGACGGTAAATGCAGGGTTACAGGGATAGGTTAAGGGGATGGGTCAGATGCGCTTCGGAGGGCCAGTGTGGACTTGGGCTTAATGGCCTGTTTTACACTGTTGGGATTCTATGATTCTGATGAGCGGATCAGTACTGTGACATTTCAGCACTGTTGGAGGGTAAGATCAGGGGGATTGCATAATTGTCAGACGGTCAATACTGAGGCTGAGGCAGAGCCAGGGATGTATAGAAGAGTGAGCCTCTGGTCTGACATTCCAGTCCTATCTCAGAACTGATCTTTTGACAGAGCTGCAGTTCCTCAGTCCTGATTCTGTAATCGTGAGGCACAACCTCAATCCTGACACCCGTTTCAATGAGGCACTGGAACAACATTGAAATTCTGACAATGAGGCACTCCCTCAGTACTGACCCAGTGATTATAATGCACTCCCACAGTTCTGACGCTTTGGCAACGAGGTCTGAAGTCATACGACACAAGGTTATAGTCCAAAATGTTTATTTGAAAACACAAGCTTTTGGAGCCTCACTCCTCCTTCAGTCCAACATCGACACCTCCATATCACGGCAATGAGAACTGACAGTGCTTCCATTCCTTAGGGCTAAACCGCTAATCATGTGGCCCTCCATCCATTCTGATCCCATTACATTGAGGCACTGCTTCAGAATGGTCCCTTCGTACTCACCCACTGACAGTGCTGACTACATGTATTGACTGTCTAAAATGTGAGCACTCCCTTGATCCCGACTCTGACAATGAGGTACTCGCTCAGTACCAATGCTCTGACAGTGAAGCACTTCCTCCAAATTGACCTGCTGACAACGAGGCAGTCCCTAAGCACTAACCTTCTGAGAGATCTGCAATACCTCCGTACTGATCATCTAAACGTGTGCGACCCCTTCAATTCTTACCCTCTTACAATGAGACAGTGCCTCAGTAGTGACCCTCTGACAATGAGGCAATGCCTCAGAACTGACCCACTTAGAGTGCTGCACTACCACAGAACTGACCATCTAAGCATGTGGCACACTCCGATCTGACCCCCTTCCAGTCAGGTACTGCCTCTGTATTGAACCTCTGACAATGATGCACACCCTCTGTACTGTACCTTTGACAAACAGGCACTGACTCAGTAATGACTCCCGATGATGAGGCATTCTATCGGGACTGAACATATGATATTATGGCACCTGCTCAGTACTGACCATATGATAAGGAAGCATTCCCACAGTTCCAAACCACTGACAGGGCTGTGATACCTCAGGACTGACCCTCCCATCATGTGACACTGCTTCAATTCTGACATCTGCACATTGAGGCACTGCCTCAGTGCTGACCCTCTGACAATAATGCACTCCCACAGTTCTGACGCTCTGAAAATGAGGCATTCATTCAATATTTACACTGTGATAGACCTGCAAAATCTCAGTAATGGCTGTCCAATCAAGGGGCACATCCTCAATTCTAACCCTGTTACAATGAGGTACTGCTTCAGTATTGACCCTCTGCGTCTGTGTCATTTTTAACCCGATGTTATCTGTCTTCGGAGAGTGCACAAAACCATTTTGAAGTCAAAGTAATCCTTTGAATGATGGTTAAGTAGTAACAGTGCTGTTTTATAGGTGTTTGTAATAAATTTCAGGTAATTTTTGGATACACCAAATCGCAAAATTACAGAAGAGGAAGGAGGCCATTTGGCCCATCATACTGAGTTGCCTCTATCATCTCATGCAAAACCTTTTTCCGCCTATCACCTGCACACCATTTTCATCCAATGCCCTCTGTACGTCTCCATTTAACCTCATTCATCACATTTACAGCAGTGCACGACATAACCTAACTACACACTCTGTGATTAAGCTCCTCTACGAGCAGGGACATCTTCTCCCGATCTACTCTGTTTAGCTTTCTCATGATTTCAAAAGCCTCAATTCCATCGCCTCTCAGCCTGCTATTGAGAGAGAACAGTCCCAAACTCTTCAATCTATTCTTGTATCTGAAGCTTTTCCTCCCTAGTAATAAACAGCACATCAATGCATTTGCCTTTTTCCTATAATGTGAAGGCCACAACTGTGCACAATACTCCAGCTGAGACTTAACTTACCTTGCAGAAGTTCAAAATCATCAACTTCTTACTCGTATACTCTATACCCCGATTAATAAAGGCTGTATGCTTTATTTATTGCTCCCTCCAGCTGTACTGCTACCATCATTTCAACTGTGCACGTCCATACTCGTATTTTACATTGGTCGGAAAAACACTTGAAAGACAAAATGCATCACCTTACACTTCTTTGCATTGTACCTCATATTCCACCTATCTGCCCACTCCATCAACTTTTTAATGCACTTTTGGAGTTCCACACTATTCTTCTCAAAATTTACAATTCTCAAGTTTAATGGCATCTGCAAACTTGGAAATTGTCCCCTGCACACCACGATCAAGATAATTAATTATCTATCGGGTCAGTATGGACAAGTTGGAACAAAGAGTCTGTTTTCATACTGTACATCTGCGATTCTATGACTCCATGTTCCACTGACAATAATACACTTTCTCAGTAATATCCTCTGAGAACGAGGCACTCCCACACTGCTGCAAATACCGCAGTACCAACCGTCTTAATATGTGGCACTCCCTCAGTTCTAACCTATTGACCGTGACACAATGCCTCTGGACTCATTGTCTAATCAGTTGGCACTCCCTCAATTCCAACACCTACACAATGAGGCACTGCCTCCGTGTTGACCCTCTGACTCCTACAAATCTGACTCAATGTCAGTCCTGTATTGTTAGTCCTGACCCTTTAATCATTTCGCACTCCCTCAATTCTGATCCCATTACATTGAGGAACTGACTCAGTATTAACCCTCTGGCAATGAGGGGCCCCCTCAGTACTGAACCTCTGACTGTGCTTCAATACCTCAAGATTGACCCTCTGTCAATAAAGCATTCCCTCAGTTCGTCCTTCTCTAAGTGCTGCAATACCTCAGCACGGGTCCTGTAATCAAGTGGCACTCCTTCAATTCTAACCCCTTTAGGATGCGGCACTGCCTCAATGTTGACCCTCTGACAATGAGGCACCCCCTCAGTACTGAATGTCTAATTATGTGGCATACCCTCAATTCTGAACCCTTTTCGATGATGATTGCATACTGTTCACAACCATTCGCAGCTCCTCAGATACTGAAGCAGTCCTTGTTCAAATGCAACAAGACCTGGCTTGGGCCAACAAGTGCAAATAAAATTTGTGCCACACAATACAACCATCAACAATAAGAGACAATCTATCCACTGCCCCTTGGCATTCTACAGTGTTACCATCACTGAATCCCCACTATCAACATCCTGAGGGTCATCATTGACCAGAAACTCTGCTGCACTCACCACATAAACACAGTGCAAGAGCAGGTCAGAAACGAGGAATACCACGGGGAGTAATTCTCCGGCTGACTCCTCAAAGCCTGTCCACCATCTACAAGACACAAGCCAGGAGTGTGATGGAATAGTCCCCACTTGCCTGGATGAGTGCAGCCCCAACAACACAAGAAGCTTTAAAACATCTGGGACAAAGCAGCACGCTTGACTGGCACTACATTCACAAATATCCACTCCGTCTCCCACCGACAGTCAGTAGCAGCAGTGTCCGCTATCTACAAGATGATCTGCAGAAATTCACTAAAGATCCTCAGACAAACCCACAACCACTTCCGACGTGGAAGAACAAGGATAGCATATTAGAAATACTACCTTCATGTTCCCCTCCAAGCCAATCACCATCCTGACTTGGAAATACATTGAATGCAACTGTGAAGGAAGACAGTTATCCACCATGAGGGAGAAAGAGAGAGAGAAAATCTGAGAAAAATTACAAATGCTGTCGCCAAACTAAAATTGTAATTTTCAAATATCCTGAATAATAGCACGAGATCAGAGAGGGGCAACCATTTGATACTCAATGTCACTAAAACACAAGTTAACAGAAACATGTCAGCCCCAGGACATACAGAAGAGAAATACCCTCTTCTGTAAATAATACACAAGATTTATCTGTTCTCGTGATGGCAGGCATGGTCTTTTTGAAGAAGGTACTTTCTGAAAGATGGCTCCTTCACCACCACTCAGTACCAGCATGGGGGTGTGCGTGTGGTGGGGGTGGCTTGGTTAATGATGATCGTCTCTTTCCTTCACTGGCTGAATGATAAAAAGAATGCATCAGTTAGTCAAGTGACCAACTCCCCATGGGAATGGCGGGGAGCAGGAGTGGAAGAGGATAAGGGATCATTGTGCGTTGAGAAAACCATCCACATCGGGGGAGTTACGTATGAGGCTAATACTGTCAGATTTCTGTTGGGTGGGGTAGAGGACGAGGAAAGATGCAGCAACCGTCTGCTCATGTTGTGGGATACTGTTGCACCTGTCAGAGCAGGACATGGAGAGGAAGCAACATAATGAATGCATATGGAACTGAAACATCAAATTTACAGGGCAACAACAGTTCCACCTCCAAGGACTTGGTGCAAATGCCTCAACAACTGAACAGACCGGCAAATTCCAGGAGACGGAGTCACTCGGCACACTTTTCATCATTCAGAAGGCGAAGGACAACCTGAGCTTCTGAATCTTTCCACATTAGCACAAGACAGGCTTGTGATGGAATATTTCCCACTTGCCTGGACAGGTGCAGCTCCAACAACACAAGAAGCTCAACACTGTTCAGGACAAAGCAGCCCACTTGATTGACACCACATCCACAACCATTCACTCCCTTAACAACCAACACTTTAGTAGCAGCAGTGTGTACCATCTGCAAGGTACACTGCATGAATTCCACCAAAAATCATCAGACAGCACTTTCCAAACACGTGACTACTTCCATCCAGAAGGACAACGGTAGCAGATACATGGAATACCACTCACTATTTGATCCCCTCCAAGCTTTAAATATGTCACCATTCCTTCACTGTCGCTGGGTCAAACCCCTGGACCTCCCTTCCTAACAATATTGTCCTTACGAGCAGCACAGTGGCCAGTGGTTAGCACTGCTGACTCACAGCACCAGAGATCTGGTTTCAATTCAGTCTCAAGTGACTGAGTGTGGGGGTTTGAACATTCTTGCCATGTCTTTGTGGGTTTCCTCCAGGTGTTCCGGGTTCCTCCTACACACCAAAGATGTGTGGATTAGGAATATTGGCCACGCTAAATTGCCCATTGAGTCCAGGGATGAGTAGGGTGAGGGCGGGGTCAGTCTGGAGGAATGCTTTTTGGAGTCATCAAGGACCTGTTGAGCCAAATGGCCTGTTCCCACACTGTAGGGATTCTAATGATTGTGGGTCAAATGTCAGCACAATGACTGGAGTGGTTCAAGAAGGCAGCTCAACACCACCTTCTCATGGGGCAACTAATGGCAACCAATAAAGTTGGACCAACCAGCGATCTTTAGATCTCACAAATGATTTTAAAAAACCCTGAAGTCCTCACCCATGGGGTCATTCCAATCAATCTTGTCTCCTCTGGTTCATTGAAACATCGAAGAAAAGGAGTAAGAACTTCGAACCTGTTCCACCTTTCAACATGATCATGGCTGATCATTGAACTCACACTGTTTCTACCCACTGTCTTTGTTCTCTTTAGTCCCAAGCACCATGTCCAATTTCCCTTTGAAAATAGTCAGTGGTTTGACCTCAACAGTTCCCAGACAGAATTCCACAGGCTAACCTCTGTCTGAGTGAAGACATTTCTCCTCATTTCCTAAATGATCTCCTTTTCCTCCTTGACTCTAAGCCCTATTTCCAGACTCCTAAGTCATTGAGGACATCCTTACTGCATCTACCTTATCCAGTCCTCTTTAAATTTATAGGCTTCCATCAGATGCCCGTTCTTCTTTTAGACTTACACGAATATAGCTCTAACTGATCCAGTCTCCCTTCATCATTCAATACCACCATCCCAGAAATCACTCTGGTAAATCTTTCACTCACTGTCACTATAACCAATCCATGAATCCCCTCAATAAGGCAGCCAACAAACCATCTGCCTTGTTCACCACCTGCTAGAGGGTCAGGGTCAGGGTCAGGGTCATACTTGCTTTCAGCGACTGGGACAAGGACACTAAGGTGTCGGTGCACCCCTCCCTTTCCCAATCTATCACCCTTCAGAAATTAAATGGCTTTTCAGTTTTTGCCCCTAAAGTAGATAACTTCACATTTATCCGAGAGATGGTTCATCTGCTACATACTTACCTACTCATCAACTCAACTCAACCTTCCCTGAGAGCCACCATATCATGGCCCCAACAGACAGGGTAACATACAGAGCCAAGACTGAGGAACAAGCCTCACGAAAGACTTCGTACAAGGCGGGACAAAGATGGTATACCCAGAAACAGCCTTCCAACCTCAGGTGTGTACCAGGTTAAAAGTATAGAACGATGGACGAAGAAAGACCAGGTGTTCGGCAACTAATTCGTCACTAGGAATCATGTGACCACGAGTCCGTGTCCAAACCCCACATGAGCAAAAGGGGGCGGGCGCGACAGTTCAACCAATCAGATGAAAAGGTCTGTGCATGAGCCCCGCCGACGAACGACAGAGTCTCACCCGTGATGACTGGGGCGACGCCCATGACGTGCGGTTGCTCCAATCAGCGGAGGCAGGGGAAAGACTGAATTGAGAAGGAACTTCTTCACCGAGAAGGTTGTTAATCTATGGAATTCCTTGCCCAGTGAAGTAGTTGATGCTGCTTCAGTAAACGTTTTTAAAGATAAGGTAGAGTTTTTTGAACAATAAAGGAATTAAGAGATACGGTGAGAACTCGGGTAAGTAGATTTGAGTCCGCGCAAAGATCAGACATGATCTTATTGAATGGCGGAACAGGCTCGAAGGGCCGGACGGCCCACTCCTGCTCCGAGTTATTATATTCCAAAGCCAGACCACGACCACGACCACGCCCACACCGAGGAAAGAGCGCCCGTGGAGGTGAAGATAGGTGCATGCCCCCGCAAGCGCGAGGTCTCTTGTTTTCAAATCCTGAACCGTCACCGTCAGCACCGACACCGTTCCCCGCACCCCACCCCCTCGATAATGCGGCCCCTCCCTCGGCACCGACCACCACACCCCGCTCTGTGGAAAGAGGAAGTTAATGTTTTGAGTCCAGTGAAACGTTTAGCAATTGAAGTGAAGTGGAAATTTGATGGATATAACCCTGTCGAAAGGGTTAGAAAAATATATGGAACAGAAGGGATTATTAGCGTTTCTTCGAGAGTGAGGGGGTTTGCAGATCAAAGTGTGCCAACGAATAAAAGGCGAAAGAGAGTGGTAAAAGTTGTAGAGGAGAGACAAAGCATTGCTCCAGAGCAGGTGTTAATGGTAGAATGAAGATCTGATTGAAAAGGAAATAAAGCATGAAGACAGGATGCAATCACCAGGGGAAAGTATATCCAATCAGAGGACTGTGTTAATGGGTCTAAAGCTGTTGAACTCAGTATTGAATGTAGACCAATGTTTTGTCGCTTCTCAACAACCATTAACGCTGCCTTTGTGTTCTGTCGAAGGATCACCCGACCTGGATATTTAACTCTGTTTTTTTGCCTCCACAGATGCTGCCAGACCTGCTGAACTTTTCCAACAGCTTCTGTTTTCGTTACCTTTGCCTTTGCTTCGTGTTCAATGGTGAATTTGATCTTTAATCTCCCTCACCCTGTAACTTTGTCTTGACCTTTTAGCCCACATTCCTGTCTCCCCCTTTCAACAGCACAGAACATTGAATATTACATCGAATATTACAGCGCAGTACAGGCACTTTGGCCCTCGATGTTGCGCCGAAACCAATCTGAAGCCTATCTAACTATCTAAAACACTCACATTTTATCTTTTACTGCAATTGAGTTTGAAGGCAGGGACACAAATTTCCAAGTATGCTTCCACCTCCTGGATGTAGTGCTGTTGTCATTCTGCTCAATTTCCTTTCCTCCCTTTCCAGGTTCTGAATGTTCTTCCTCAATTATGGTGTTCAGAATTCACTATGTACTCAAATGGGGCTGACAGCACTACTTTTTAAAGGTTTAGCATCACTTTCATGCTTTTTTACTCTCATCTTCTAGTACCAGAGTCCCACTGACAGTACTTAGTTATCATAGTCCTGAACTTCTGACAATGAGGCATTCCCTCAGTACTGATCCTCTGACAGTACTGCACGACTTCAGTACTGATCCTCTAATCATGTGGCATACCCTCAATTCTGACCCCCTTTAGAATGAGGGACTGCCTCAGTATTGACCCTCTGACAAAAAGGGACTGCCTCAGAACGGCCCTTCTGGCAGTGCTGCACTACTTCAGTACTGACCCTATAAGCGTGTTGCATTCCCTCAATTCTGACCCTATTACATCCGGGCAGTGCCTCACACCAGATCCTCTGACAATGAGGCAATCCCTCAGAACAGATCCTCTGACAAAGAGGTACTGCCTCAGAACTGACCGGCTGACAATAAGGTACTCCTTCAGTACAGACCCTTTCATAATGAGTCCCTCCCTCAATCCTGACCCTCTGACAGTGCTGCATTACCTCAGTATTGACCATCTAAACTCCCTCAATTCTAATCCCTTTGCAATTAGGCAATCCCTTAGAACTGACCCGTTGACAATAATGCATTCCCATCATTCTGACCTTCTGACGGTGCTGCACTACCTCAGTCCTGACACTCTCACAGTTCTTCAATACCTCAATATTGAGCCCCTGTCATTTGACACTCCTTCTATTCTGACTCCATCACATTGAGGCACTGCCTCGGAATGGATCCTCTAACAAAGAGTCACTCCCTTACTGCTCACCCTCGAACAATAAGACACTGTCTCAGAACTGACCTCGTGATAATAAGGCATTCCATCTATGCTGATCTGCTGATTACGGGGCCCTTCCTCAGTAATTACCCTGTAAACATGATGAACTTTCTCAATTCCGACTTCCTTAAATGAGGCACTGCTTCAGCATGCAACTTTGACAATAATGCACTCCCACAGTTCTGACCCTCTGACACTGCTACAATACCTCAGTACCGACTCTCTAATCGTATGGCACTCCCCCAATTTTGACCATTGAATCAGTTTTGACCGTCTGACTATAATGCACTCCACGGTTCTGACCGCCTGAGAGTGCTTCAATACCTCAGAGATAACCCACGAATCATATGGCCCTCCTTCAATCCATCCCCATTACATTGAGGCACTGCCTCAGAACAGACTCTCTGACAATGAGGCACTCCCTCAGTGTTGACCCTGTAACAATTCTCAGATCAGACTGACCCCCTTACAAAGAGGCCCTGCCTCTTTAGTGACCCGCTGACATTAAGGCCCTCCCTCAGTACTTACCCTCTGATAGTGCTGCAGTCCTCAGTATTGATCCTCTAAATGTGATCCTCTGAAATCTGATCCCATTACATTGAGGCACTGCCTCACAATCGACCCACTGACAGCATCTCATTGGGGAAATGAAGTGTAGACGGGTGCCCGCTTTGCAGAACAGCTACAGACACTCTGACAAAGAGACACTGTCTCATAACTGACACTCTGACAACGTGGCAGTATTGCAGGGCTGACCCTCCAGTCGTGAGGTACTGCCTCAGAACTGACCATCTGGTGGAGCTGAAGTATCTCAGTACTGACTCTTCAATCGTGAGGCACGCCCTCAATTCTGACCCCCTTACAATGAGACACTTCTTCAGAATTGACCCGCTTACAACTCCTTCACTAATGACCCTCTGATAATGAGGTCCTCCATCAGAACTGATTCCCTCTCAATGGGTGACTCCTTCAAAACTGATTCTCCAGAAATGACATGATAGCCCTGCAAAGGATGCATTGTCAAGGAAGCATTCCCTCAGTACTTAGCCTCTGACAGTTCTTCAATACCTCAGTACAGACCCTCTGACAATGATGTACTGCCTTCGTAGTGACATTCTGACTGCAATACCTTACTACTGACCTTCTAATCATGTCATCCTCCCTCAATTCTAAATCCATTACATGGAGGCACTGCCTCAGAACTGAACCACTGACAATAAGGCATTCCCTCAACTGATCCTCTGACAGTGCTACACTTCCTCAGTACTGACTCTGTGTTGTGAGGCCCTTCCTTAATTCTGACCGTATTAAAATGAGGCGCTACCTCAGTATTGACCCTCTGACAAAGTGGCACTTCCTCACAATTGACCTACTGACAATGGGGCACTCCCTCAGTGCGGACCCTTTGATAGAGGTTTGATATTGGGAGAGTACTGCACTGTGAACAGGTCAATATTAAGGGGATGCCGCATTCTCGATTGTCAATATTCAGGGAGTGCTGCACTGCTTGTGGTCCGATAATAAGGGAGTACTGCACTGGCAGAGAGTTCGCACCGAGGGAATGCTGCACTCTCAGTTGGTCAATATTAAAGTAGTATTTCATCCTCAGAGCTTTGATATTAGGGGAGTGCTGCACTGTGAGCCGGCAAATATAAAAAGAATGCTACAATATCAGAGGGTCAATATTGAGGAAGTGGTGTACTGTCGGAGGGCAACTATTAATGGAGTACTGCAACTTCAGCGAGTGAGTGCTCAGGCAGAGCAGCACAGCAAAGGGTCAGTAATGAGAGAATGTTCCATTGTCAGATGCTTCGCACTGAGGCAGTGCTCAATCAGAGAGTTAGTACTGAGGGAGTGCTGCATTGTCAGAGTATCATCGCTGAGGGAATACCACAATATCGGACGGTCAATATGAAGCATATGCTGCACTGTCAGAGGGTCAGTAATGAGGCAAAGCTGCATTGTCAGAGTGTCTTCACTGAGGGAGTGCCGCTCTGTTGAAAGGCCAATATTAAGGGAATGCTGCACTGTCAGAGGGTCAGCGTTAAGGGAGTGGCACACTAACAAAGAAGCACTGCCAGAGAGCTGACCCAGTGACTATGAGGCACTCCCTCAGTACAATACACTCTGGAGTACTGATGACTGACCCTCTGACATACCGGTATTCCCCCAGCACTAACCTGACGACTGACCCTTTGACAAGGCCATTTGAGAGAGATGTGCTTCCTTACTATTGACCTTCTGATATTGGAGCAGTCCCTTAATGTTGACCCTCTGACAGTGCAGCACTCTCCTAATATAGCCCTTCGGACAGGGCGGCTCCCTTTCAGTACTGGCCTCCCACAGGGCAGCACTCTCTCACCCTTGACCCTCTGACAGTGCAGCACTCCCTTAATATTGATTCATAGAATCCCTACAGTGTAGAAACAGGCCATTCAGCCCAACAAGTCCACACCGCCCCTCCGAAAAGCATCCCACCCAGACCCAATCCCCTATCTTTCCCATGTCTAACCCGAACATCCCTGGGCACTGTGGGCAATTTAGCATAGCCAATCCACCTAGCCTTCACATCTTTGGACTGTGGGAAGAAACCGGAGAACACACAAACCCGCACAGACACGGAGAATGTGCAAACTCCACACAGACGGTCGCCCAAGGGTGGAATCGAGCCTGGGTCCCTGGCGCTGTGAGGCAGCATTGCAAACCACCGAGCTACCGCGCCACCCTATCTTGAATTTGTGGCAGTGGAAAACCCCTTTAAAATTGACCCTGGCACTCCATTAATATTTGGCTTCTGACAATGCAGCTCTTCCTCAGTACTGTCTCTACAGCAGTGCAGCACTCCCCTAAATCCTGTCAGAGAGTCAATACTAAGAGAATGCTGCACTGTTCGAGACAGTACTGAGGGGAGCTGCACTATCATAGGTTCAAAGGTATGCTGCATTGTGAGAGGGTCAGTCATGCAGGAATTATGCACTGCCAAGGGGTCAACAATGAAGAAGAGCTGCGCTGTCAGTGTAAAAGGGTCAGCACTGAATCAGTGCCTCATGATCAAAGGATCAATGCTGAGCCGGTGTCTCATTGTAAGGTGTTCAGAATTGAGTCAGTCCTGTGGTAGTGCAGCACTCTCAGAGGGTCAGTACTGAGGGAGAGCATCATTATCAGTGGGTCAGTACTGAGTGTGTGCCTTGTTGTAAGTGGGTCACTTCTGAGGCAGTATGTCAATGGTGAGTGGTCAGTCCAGAGTGAGTACTTTATTGTCAGATAGTCAATGCTAGGGAGTGCCACCTTCCCGGTCAGTATTGAGGTAATGCCTCATTGTAAGGAGGTCAGAATTGAGGGAGTGGCAGACATATAGAGGGTCAGTACTTGAGGAGAACTTTATTATCAGAAGGTCAATACTAATGGAGTGTCACATTGTCAATGGTTCAGTACTGAGGAATCACCTCATTATCAGAGGGTCAGTCCTGAGGCAGTGCCTCATTGTCAGAAGGTCGGTGCTGAGGCAGTGCCACATTCTCATAGGGTCAATATTAAGGTTTAGAATTGAGGGAGTGCTATCAGATTATGTCACTCTGACAATGAGGCACTCCCTCAGGAGTGAGACTCTGACAATAAGGCATTTTCTCAGTTCTGAATCTCTGACAAGGAAGCACTCCATCAGTGCTAACCCTCTAACAGTGCTTCAATCCCTCAGTATGGACCCTCTATCAAACAGGCACTCGCTGAGTACTGACCCTCTGAAGAGCTGCAATAGCTTACGACTGATTTTCTAATCATGTGCCTCCTACCCCATTTCTAAATCGATTACATTGAGGCACTGCCTCAGAACTGACCCACTGGCGATAAGGCAGTCCCTCAGTACTGACCCGCTGATCATGAGGCTGTCCCGCAGGAATGACCCTCTAAATGTGAGGCACTCCCTTAGTTCTGATCCTCTTGGCTCTACCTCAGTATTCACCCACTGATATAGAGGCACTGCCTCAATTGACATGCTGACAATGGGGCACTTGCTCAGGACAGACCCTCTGATATAGCTGCATTTTTGATATTAGGGCAGTGCTGCACAACGAGCAGGTCAGTATTAAGGGCGTGCCGCACTGTCAGCGCACCAATATTCGGGGAGTGCCACGCTGTCAGAGGGTCACTACGAATGGAGTGCTGCACTTTTGGTATGTGAGTACTGAGGCAGTGCAGCACAGCAAAGGGTCAGTAATGAGAGAATGCTCCATTTTCAGAGACTTCGTACAGAAGAAATGCTTAGTCAGGGAGTTATTTCTGAGGGAGTGCTGCATTGTCAGGATTTCACACGGAGGGAGAATCACACAATCAGAAGTCCAATATTAAAGAAATAGTGCACTGTTGGAGGGTTGATATAAAGGGAGTTTTGCACTGTCAGAGGGTTAATGATGTGGGAGTGCTGAAATATCACAAAATCACTACTGAGAGAGTGCTGCACGTTCAGAGAGGTAGTACTGAGGGAGTGCTATAATGTCAGAAGATTGATATCAAGGGAACGTTGCACTGCCGAAGGATCAGTAGTGCAGTACTGTCAGAAGGCCAATATTGAGGGAGTTCTTCTGTGTCAGTGGGTCAATATTACGGAATTGCTACACTATCAGCGTATCAATGTCAGACGGTCAGCACTGAGGGAGTGCTACACTGTTGGAGGGCCAATATTGTAAGTGTGCGACACTCAGAGGATCATCTTGTTGGAGTTCTGCACTGTCGGTAGTTCAATTGTAAGGGAGTGCCACACTGGCAGTGGGTTAATATTAAGGAAGTGCTGCACTGTCAGAGGATTAAAGATGACGGAGAGTTTCCCTTGCGGGGTTGAGTACTGAAAGAGAACAGCCCGTCAGGGGATCAATATTAATGTTGTAGAGTCAGTACAGAGGGAATGCTGCACTGTCGGCGAGTCAACAAGAAGCATGTTGCCACACTATCAAGGAGTCAATGATGACAGAATGCTGCACCCTCAGAAGAGCAGTAGTGAGGGAAAACTGCATTGTCAGAGTGTCTTCATCAAGGAAGTGCCACTCTGTCGGAAGACCAATATTAAGGGAGTGCTGCACTGTCACAGGGTCAATATTAGGGGTGTGCTGCACTAACAGAGGGTCAGTGATGATTGAGTGCTTAACTGTTGCAGAGCCAGTACTGAGGGAATCCTGCGTTGTTACAGTGTCATCATTGATGGAGTGCTGCACTGTTGAAGGGCCGATATTAAAGGAGTGTGACACTGTCAGAGTGTCATTATTAAAGGTGTGCTACATTATCAAAGGTTGAGTAATGAGGGAGTGCAGCACTGCCGGAGGGTCAGCACTGAGGTGGGCTGTACTGTCAGATAGTCAATATTAATACAGTGCATCACTTTCAGGTGTTTGATATTAGGGGAGTGCTGCACTGTGAGTTGGTCAATATTAAGGGAATGCTGAAACTGTCAGTGAATTGATGCTAAGGGTGTGCAACACTGTCGGAGGGAGTGATGGACTGTCAGAGTGTCATCACTGAGGGAGTTCCACACTGACAGAGGGGTAATATTAAGGGTGTACTGCAGTGTCACTATTGATGGAGTGCTGCACTGGGGGTCAGTATTGAGGGAATGATCCATTGTTGGAGGATCAGTACTGAGGGACTGTTGAACTGTCATTTGGCCAATATGAAGAGGATGCTTTGCTGTCAGAAGGTCAATATTAAAGGAGCACTGCACTATCAGAGGGACCGCCCTGAGGGAATGCAGCTGCTGCGACGATCACTACAAAGGACATGGCATACTGTGAGAGGTCCATTTTATTGGGATTGATGAACTGAGGTGACCCTCTTTAGTGCTGACCCCGTCCTTAGTGGTGACCCCCTCAGTGCAGCACTCCCTCATTGTTGACCCCGCTCAGTGCTGACCAGCCTCAGTGCGCCACTTCCTCAATACTGACCCTCGGACATTCTCACAGCACTGACCCTCCAACAGTGCAGTACACCCTTACAGCTGACACCCCTCAGTGAAACACTCCCTCAGTGCTGACACGCCTCAATACAGCAAACCCTCAGTGCTGACCACGCTCAGGGCAGCAATCCCTCAGTGCAGCACTCCCTCAGTACTTACCCCATCACTGCGACCTCCCATCAGTGCTGGACGCCCTCAGTGCAGCACTCACTCTGTGCTGACCCCCTTCAGCGCTGACACCTCTCAGTGCTGAGCCCACTCTGTGCAGCACTCCTTCAGTGTTGACCCCAAAATATGCAGCACTCCCTCAGTACTTACCTCATCAGTTCTGACCTCCCTTCAGTGCTAGCCACCCACAGTGCTGCACTCCCTCAGTGCTGACCCGCTTCAGTGCTGACCCCGCTCAGTGCAGCACTCCCTCATTGCAGCACTCGCTCAGTGCTGACCCCACTCAATGCTGACCCACCCTCGGTGATGACCCCCTCTGTGCAGCACTCCCTCAGTGCAGCAATCCCTCAGTGCTGACACCCTCAGTGCAGCATTTCCTCAGTGCTGACATCCCTCAGACTGTCTCACAGCACTGACCCTCTCGCAGACCCTCTCAGCTGACACCCCACAGTTAAGCAGTCCCTCAGTGATGACCCGACGCAGAGCAGCAGTCCCTCAGTGCAGCATTCCCTCAGTACTGACAGCTTCAGTGCTGACCTCCCTTCAGTGCTGACCACCTTCAGTGCTGACGCCCCAACAGTGCAGCACTCCCTCAGTACTCACCCCGTCAGTGTTGACCTCCCTTCAGTGCTGGCCGGCTTCAGTGCAGCACTCCCTCAGTGCTGATCCCCCTCTGTACAGCACTCCCTCAGTGCACAACTTACTCACTTCTGACCCTATCAGTGCTGACATCCCTTCAGTGCTGACTACCTTCATTGCTGACACCTCTAAGTGCAGACCCCCCTCTGTACAGAACTCCCTCAGTGCAAAACTTCCTCACGACTGACCTCGCTTCAGTGCTGACACCCTCTCAGTACTAACCCTGTAAGCGTGTTGCATTCCCTCAATTCTGACCCTATTACATCCGGGCAGGGCCTCACACCAGATCCTCTGACAATGAGGCAATCCCTCAGAACAGATCCTCTGACAAAGAGGTACTGCCTCAGAACTGACCGGCTGACAATAAGGTACTCCTTCAGTACTGACCCTTTGATAACGAGTCCCTCCCTCAATCCTCATCCTCTGACAGTGCTGCATTACCTCA
>NC_063375.1:9651776-9667091 GCF_021869965.1 Rhincodon typus
GTAACCGTTTCGGGTCAGGTGATCCTTCCTCAGAACTTCTGGCGAGCGCATCTTTCGTAATGCAAAGTCAATCGCCTTAAAAAATCGTTTTCAGTGGTTTTTGTGAGGCACTATAACATTATAACATAAGAACATAAGAACTAAGAGCAGGAGTAGGACATCTGGCCCCTCGAACCTGCCCCGCTATTCAATAAGATTATGGCTGATCATTTTGAGACTCAGCTCCACTTTCCCGCCCGCTCACCATAAACCTTAATTCCTTTACTGTTCATAAATTTATCCAGCCTTGCCTTAAAAACATTCAGCAAGGTAGCTTCCACCGCTTCACTGGGCAGGGAATTCCACAGATTCACAACCCTTTGGGTGAAGAAGTTCCTCCTGTCCTCAGTCCTACATCTGCTTCCTTTTATTTTGAGGCGATGCCCACTAGTCCAAGTTTCACCTGCTAGCGGAAACAACATCCCTGCTTCCAACTGATCTATTCCCTTCATAATCTTGTATGTTTCTGTAAGATCTCCCCTCATTCTTCTGAATTCCATTGAGTATAATCCCAGCCTACTCAGTCTCTCCTCATATTCCAACCCTCTCAAATCTAGAATCAACCGAGTGAATCTCATCTGCACCCCGTCCAGTCCTAGTATACCCCTTCTCAAGTAAGGAGACCAAAACTGCACACAGTACTCCAGGTGCGGCCTCACCAGGACCCTATACAGCTGCAGCATTACCTCCCTGTTTTTAAACACCATCCCTCTTGCAATGACAGACAAAATTCTATTTGCCTTTTTAATTACCTGCTGCACCTGCAATAATAATTTTAGCGATTCATGCACAAGGACACCCAAGTCCCTCTGCACACCAGCATGCTGCAATTTTTTACCATTTAAACCATAGTCCATTTTGTTGTTATTCCTACAAAAATGGATGACCTCACATTTATCGACTTTTTGCTCCATCTGTCAGACCTTTGCTCACTCATTTAGACTATGTATCCCTCTGCAGACTTTCAGTGTCTTCTGCACACTTTGCTGTAGCGCTCATCTCAGTGTCATCTGCAAATTTTGACACACCATACTTAGTCCCCAACTCCAAATCATCTATGTAAATTGTAAATAATTGCAGTCCCAACACTGATCCCTGAGGCACACCACTGGCCACTGACCGCCAACCTGAAAAACACCCATTTACCCCTACTCTTTATTTTCTACTAGTCAATCATCCTCTATCCATGCCAATACTTTATCTTATGTAGCAGCCTTTGGTGTGGCACCTTGTCAAATGCCTTCTGGAAATCCAGATACACGACATCCAAGTTCCCCATTGTCCACGATGCAAGTAATGTCCTCAAAGAATTCCACCAAGCCAGTTAAACATGAGCTACCCTTCATGAACCCATGCTGGGTGTTCACAATGGGCCAATTTATATCCAGTTGTCTTGCTATTATCTTCCTTAATGATGGATTCCAGCATTTTCCCCACAACCGAAGTTAAGCTAACTGGCCTATAGTCACCGGCTTTTTGTCTACTTCCTTTTTTAAACAGTGGCGTCACATTGGCTGTTTTCCAATCTGCGGGAACCACCCCAGAGTCCAGTGAATTTTGGTAAATAATTACTAGTGCAAGCCTCTTTACTGTTGTACTAAAGGTCCTCTTTAGCAATGCACCCACAAGCGCTCCATATTACCACTCTGGCACTCTCATTCATTCATAACTTTACTGACCACTTACTAGCATACTATGTTTACTATTACCGCATTTCATTCATTCATAAAACTGCGATCTTGTCATACTTTTCACTATTAAATGTTCCTTCCACCTGATTTACTGCCTTTTCACAGTTTTAATCCTCACGGCCTTATTTTGCAAACAGTTGCCAAACCTGTGTCTCCATCAGAGTCTATCCCTGAGTATATGTTAATTTTCTAATCTACTCAGAACAATACCATCGTGCCAACCGAAGCTATGAAAGAGCATATTTATCAGCCCTCAGCAACCGTCTCCCATGACTTGAATAGCTTGCAGGTCATCAAACAAGTTTTCTGCGCTAGCAGAGATAGTAGGAACTGCAGATGCTGGAGATTCTGAGATAATAAGGGGTCGAGCTGGATGAACACAGCAGGCCAAGCAGCAGAGGAGCAGGAAGGCTGACGTTTCGGGCCGAGACCATTCTTCAGAAGTGGGGGAGGGGAAGGAGGTTCTGAAATAAATAGGGAGAGAGAGGGAGGCGGATAGAAAATCGATAGAGGAGAAGACAGGTGGAGAGGAGACAGACAGGTCAAAGAGACGGGGATGGAGCCAGTAAAGTAAGTGTAGGTGGGGAGTTAGGGAGGAGATAGGTCAGTCCAGGGAGGACGGACAGGTCAAGGGGGCGGGATGAGGTTAGTAGTTAGGAAATGGGGGTGGTGCTTGAGGTGGGAGGAGGGGATGGGTGGGAGGAAGGACAGGTTAGGGAGTGGGGACGAGCTGAGCTGGTTTTGGGATGCGGTAGGCGGAGGGGAGATATTGAAGCTTGTGAAGTCCACATTGATACCATTGGGCCTCAGGGTTCCCAAGCGGAATAAAAGTTGTTGCTTTTCCAGCAACCTTCTATTGGCATCGTTGTGGCACAGCAGGAGGCCCAGGATAGACATGTCGTCTGAGTAATGGATGGGGGAGTTGAAAGGTTCGCGACTGGGAGGTGCAGTTGTTTAGTGCAAACCAAGCGTAGGTGTACTGCAAAGCTTTCCCCAAGTCTCCGCTTGATTTCCTCGATGTACAGGCGGCCACAACGGGAACAGCGGATGCAGTATAACACGGTAGCAGATGTGCAGGTGAACATCTGCTTGATGTGGAAAGCCTTCTTGGGTCCTGGGATGGGGGTGAAGGGGGAGGTGTAGGGGCAGGTGTAGCACCTCCTGAGGTTGCAGGTAAAAGTGCCCGGTGTGGCGGGGCTGGAGGGGAGTGTGGAGCGGACAAGGGAGTCACGGACAGAGTGGTCACTCCGGAAAGCAGATAATGGTGGGGAGGGAAAAATGTCTTCGGTGGTGGGGTCGGATTGCAGATGGCGGAAGTGTCGGAGGATGATGCGTTGGATCTGGAGGTTGGTGGCCTGGTACGTGAGGACGAGGGGGCTTCTGTTTTGGTTGTTATTGTGGGGTGGGGGTGTGAGGGATAAGTTGCGGGAAATGCGGGATACACGGTCGAGGGCGTTCTCGAATACTGAGGCGGGGATGTTGCGGACTTGGAAAAACGAGGACATCTGAGATGTACAGGAGTGGAATGTCTCATCCTGGGAGCAGATGCGGCGGAGGTGAAGGAATTGGGAACAGGCGATGGCATTTTTGCAGGAAGGTGGGTGGGAGGAGGTGTATTCTCGGTGGCTGTGGGAGTCGGTGGGCTTGACATGGATATCAGTTTCTAGGTGGTTCCTAGAGATGGAAACAGAGAGGTCCAGGAAGGAGAGCGGTATTAGAGATGATCCAGGTGATCTTAAGATTGGGGTGGAAGGTGTTGGTGAAGAGGATGAACTGCTCGAGCTCCTCGTGGGAGCACGAGGGGGCGCCCATACAGTCATCAATGCAACGGAGGAAGAGGTGTGGTTTAGGGCCAGTGTAGCTCCGGAAGAGGGATTGTTTCATGTCACCTACAAAGAGGCAAACACAGCTTGGGCCCATGCGTGTACCATAGCCACCCTCTTTGTCTGCAGTAAGTGGGAGGAATTGAAAGAGAAGTTGTTGAGGGTGAGGACAAGTTCGGCTAAGCGGATGAGGGTGTCAGTGGAGGGAGACTGGTCGGGCCTGCGGGACAGGAAGAAGCGGAGAGCCTTTTGGGCCATCTGAATGGGGAATGCAGGTGTATAGGGACTGGACGTCCATGGTAAAGTGGAGGTGTTGGGGACAGGGGAATTGGAAGTTCTGGAGAGGTGGAGGGCATGGGTGGTGTCACGGACCTAGGCAGGGAGTTCCTGGACCAAGGGGGAGAAAATGGAGTCGAGATAGGTGGAGAAAAGTTCGGTGGGGCAGGAGCAGGCGGAGACAATTGGTTGACCAGAGCAATCAGGTTTGCCAGAAAAGCTCAGCAGGTCTGTCAACATCTGTGAAGGAGAAAACAGAGTTAACGTTTCTGGTCCGCGGACCCTTCCTCAGAATTTCAGTACACTGCCGACATTGAGGTATTATCTCACTCCAACCCTGTCAGTACTGCAATAACCCAGATTTGGTCCTGTATTCGGGTGGCACTCCCTCAGGACTGATCCTGTAATCGTGTGGCACTGCTTCAGTAATAACCGTTAGACAACACTGCGCTTCCGCATTACTGACTGTCTGACAAACAGGCACTGCCTCAGATCTGACTCGGTGACTATGAGGTACGATCTGAATCCGACTATCTCGCAGTGTTTTAGTGGAGGCTCTGTTATTTAGTTTTGATTTACAGTGGGCCTTGTGTTTTAGCTTTCATGAACTGGAGGCTCTGTGTTTTAGAGGTTTTTTTTGCAGTCGTCTGTTTGAGGGTTTAGGGGGATTTTAGGGAGGATTTACAGGGTTTATTTACAGGGAGCTCTATACTTTAGTCGTTATTTACAGCGGGCTCTGACTTTTATGGCCCCAGCCTCCATCCCCAGCCTGTCCCAGTCCTGCCTCCAGCCGCGGAACTGACCCTCGTCCCGGCCCGCAGCGTGTCCCGGTTCTCAGCCCTAACCCCAGACTGTTCCGGCCGTGGCCGCGGCCCCCAGCCCCCGACACGAAACCCAGCCTGTCCTGGCCCGGAACCCAAGCCCCCAAAACCCACCCCAACCCGAGCCTGTCCCGGCTCCAAACATGACCAAAAACTTAGCCCCAATCCTAACCCTAAACCTGGACCCTGACCCCAGAAAGAGCTTTCAGCCCCCAGCCGAATCACGGACGACAGCCTGTCGCAGTCCTGCCCCAGCCCAGCCCGACCCAAACCGGGGCCCCCGCCCAGACCATTACTGTAAACCTCGCCTTAGCCTCAGACCTCCGACCCCGGCCCCAAACCTAACCAAAACCTTCGCCCCAACCTGACAATGAAACTAAACCCGGCCCCAGACCTCCAGCCCCGCCCGGGCCGGCCCGACCCAATCCAGAGCCCCAGACCAGAAAATCACCGTAAACCTCGCCTTAGGCTCAGTCCTACGCACCGGCCCCAGACCCCAGCCTTCAGCCCCTGTCCCAGCCGTAACTCGAAACCCAGACCCAGACACAGCCATCGGCGCCGCAGCCCAAAATTCCCCCGCAGCCTGTCGCAGCCCTGACCCTGACCCTAACACTAACCACGGCCCTGAGCCTGACCCCGACACCGACCTCGACCAGGTTAAGGTCCCAGCACCCAGCCCGCAGCCCCGACCCTAACCCCTGCCTGTCCCAGACCCGAGCTCCTACCTAAATCTAACCCCAGCCTTAGCCTGACTCGGCCCCCATCTTTCGCCCTAATACCAGCCTGTCCCTCTTCTGGCCCCGACTGTCCTGTTGCCCGGCCCTCGACCATCCCAACAGCCTCTGCGCCCTCCTCCATCCCCGACTGAGCTTGTCCCGGTCCTGGTGCCAGCCCCCAACTGCAGCCTCAACACTGACCTCAACTCTAACCCTAGCCTCAAACCTAACCCTAACCCGAGCCCCACCCTGAGCTTCATCTGGCCTTCACCCTAACCTGTCTGTAGGTAACTACTGAGGAAATGCCTCAATGGTCAATACTCACGCAGTGCCTCCATGTCAAGGGTTCAGAATAGACAACGTCATTGTCAGAGTGTCAGTGACAGTGCTTCAGAGTAGTGCCACTGCTGAGGGACTGTGTCACTGTTAGAGGGTCCAGTGGGGTGCACAGTCTCAATATAATCGGGTGAGAAATAAGGGAGTGCAACACGTTTGCAGGACCAGTACTGAGATAGTTTAGTACAGTCAGAGGGTCAGGATTGAGCGAAGGCCTCTATGTAACGGGATCAGAACTGTCGGATGGCTCCACGATTAGCAGGTCAACACTGAGCTATTGAAGCACTGTCACAGCATCAATACGGAGGCAGTGCTTCTTTCGAAAGATGCCCGAATTCTAGGGACGCCACACAATTAGAGGGTTATGACTGTGATATTATGATCAGCGGGTTAGTACTAAGGGACTGCCCTATTGTCAGTGTGTCAGTTCTGAGGCATTGTTCATTTGTCAGAGGGTTCGTCGGATGGGAATGACTCATTGTCAGAGTTTGTGTTGTGAGGCAGTTCCTCAGTTTAACGGTGTGGGAATTGAGGGTTTGCTGCACAGAGAGGATCAGTGCTAAGGTATTGCAGCTGTATCAGAGGATCAGTGCTGAGGCATTGCCTCACGATAAAGGCATCAAAAGTGAGGTAGTGCGAAACGATTACAGGGTCACTAAGACATTGCAACACTGTGACAGTGTCAGAACTGATGGACTATTTCATTTCAGAGGGGCATTACTGAGGGATTGAAGCACTGTCAGAGCTCCGGTACAGAGGGAGTGCTTCATTGTCAGAGGGTCATTACTGCAGGAGTGTATTACTGTTAGACAGAGCCAGTTGTTAATTATGCAGGTGTCAGAACAGGGGCAGTGCATCATTGTAAGGGCATCAGAATTGAGGGCGACCTCACATTTAGAGGGTCAGTCCTGAGGGAGGGTTTCGTTATTATTGTGTCAGTACCTAGGGCCTTGGCAGATTGTCAGCTGGTCAGTTCTGAGACAGAGTCTCTTTGTCAGTGGGTCAGCACTGAGGCTGTGCTTCAGTGCAATGGTGTCAGAATGGAGGCTTTGCCAAAGACTGACGGTAAGTACTGAGGCATTTCAGCTCTATCAGGGTCAGATCCCAGGCACTGCCTCATTAGCAAAAGATCACTTCTGCAGCAGGGAGAGAGGGTCAGACTGAAGGAGTGCCTCCTTGTCAGATGGTCAGTTCTGACACACTGCTCCTTTGTCAGAGGGTCATTGGTGAGGCACTGCCTCTTTGTAATGAGATCAGAACTGTCATGGGGCCAGTACTGAGCGAGAACCTCATGATCAGAGGTCAATACTGAGAGAGTGTCTTATCAGAGATTCATTCGTAAGGTTGTGCTTCATTGTCAAAGAGTCCATTCTGAGGGACGGCATCATGTGAGAATTCTAAGGGAAATGCAGGGTTACAGGGATACGTTAAGGGGATGGGTCAGATGCGCTTGGGAAGGTGAGTGTGGACTTGGGCTTAATGGCCTCTTTTACACTGTGGGGATTCTGTGATTCTGATGAGAGGATCAGTGCTGTGGCATTTCAGCACTGTTGGAGAGTAAGATCAGTGGGAGTGCATAACTGTCAGAGGGTCAATACTGAGGCTGAGGCAGAGCCAGGGAAATGTAGACCAGTGAGCCTTTGGACTTACAATCCAGTCTTACCTCAGAACTGATCCTCTGACAGAGCTGCAGCTCCTCAGTACTGACTCTGTAATCGTGAGGTACGCCCTCAATCCTGACCCCACTTCAATGAGGCACGGCCTCAATATTGACCCTCTGACAATGAGGCACTCCCTCAGTACTGACCCAGTGACTATAATGCGCTCCCACAGGTCCGAATTCATACGACACCAGGTTATAGTCCAACACAAGCTTTTGCAGCCTCAGTCCTACTTCAGTCCAACATCGACACCTCCATATCACGGAAATGAGATCTGACAGTGCTTCCATTCCTTAGGTCTAAACCGCTAATCATGTGGCCCTCCATCCATTCTGATCCCATTACATTGAGGCACTGCTTCAGAATGGATCCCTCGTACTCACCCACTGACAGTGCTGTCTACATGTACTGACTGTCTAACATGTGAGCACTCCCTTGATTCTGACTCTCTACAATGAGGTACTCGCTCAGTACCAATGCTCTGACAGTGAAGCACTTCCTCCAAACTGACCTGCTGACAATGAGGCAGTCCCTAAGGACTAACCTTCTGATAGATCTGCAATACCTCCGTCCTGATCATTTAAACGTGTGAGACCCCTTCAATTCATACCCTCCTACAATGAGACAGTGCCTCAGTAATGACCCTCTGACAATGAGGCAATGCCTCAGAACTGACCCACTTAAAGTGCTGCACTACCACAGAACTGACCATCTGAGCATGTGGCACACTCCGATATGACCACCTTACAATCAGGTACTGCCTCTGTATTGACCTTCTGACAATGATGCACACCCTCTGCAGTGTACCTTTGACAAACAGGCACTGACTCAGTAATGACTCCCGATGATGAGGCATTCTATCAGGACTGAACATATGATAAGGCACCTGCTCAGGACTGAACATATGATAATGAAGCATTCCCACAGTTCCAAACCACTGACAGTGCTGTAACACCTCAGGACTGACCCTCCCATCATGTGACACTGCTTCAATTCTGACATCTGCATAATGAGGCACTGCCTCAGTGCTGACCCTCTGACAATAATGCACTCCCACAGTTCTGACGCTCTGACAATGAGGCAGTAATTCAATATTTACACTGTGATAGACTTGCAAAATCTCAGTACTGGCTGTCAAATCAAGAGGCACATTCTGAATTCTAACCCTGTTGCAATGAGGTACTGCTTCAGTATTGACCCTCTGCGTCTGTGTCATTTTAAAACCGATGTTATCTGTCTTCGGAGAGTCCACAAAACCATTTTGAAGTCAAAGTTATCCTTTGAAAGATGGTTAAGTAGTCACACTGCTGTTTTTTTATTGGTGTTTGTAATAAATTTCAGGTAATTTTTGGATACACCAAATCGCAAAATTACAGAAGGGGAAGGAGGCCATTTGGCCCATCATACTGAGTTGTCTCTATCATCTCATGCAAATCCTTTTTTCCGCCTATCACCTGCCCACCATTTTCATCCAATGCCCTCTGTACGTCTCCATTGAACTTCATTCATCACATTTACAGCAGTGCACTCCATAACCTAACTACACATTGTGTGATAAAACTCTTCTACAAGCAGGGACATCTTCTCCCGATCTACTCTGTTGAGCCCACTCTCGATTTCAGAAAACCTGAATTCCATCTCCTCTCAGCCGACTGTTGAGAGAGAACAGTCCAAAACTCTTCAATCTATTCTTGTATCTGAAGCTTTTCCGACCTGGAACCATTCCAGTAATAATCAGCACATCAATGCATTTGCCTTTTTCCTATAATGTGAAGGCCACAACTGTGCACAATATTCCAGCTGAGATTTAACTTACCTTGCAGAAGTTCAATATCATCAACTTCTTACTCGTATACTCTATACCCCTATTAATAAAGGCTGTATGCTTTATTTATTGCTCTCTCCAGCTGTACTGCGACCATCATTTCAACTGTGCACGTCCATACCACTATTTTACATTGGAAGGAAAAACACTTGAAAGACAAAGTGCATCACCTTACACTTCTCTGCATTGTACCTTATCTTCCACCTATCTGCCCACTCCATCAACTTTTCAATGCACTTTTGGAGTTCCACATTATTCTTCTCACAATTTTCAATTCTCAAGTTTAACTCGGAAATTGTCCCTTGCACACCACGATCAAGATAATTAATTATCTTTCAGGAAAGACAAACATCCCAGTCGCAGCCCCTGGAGAATTCCACTACAACCCTGTTTCCCAGCCTGAAAAATATCCGTTCACCATTATTGAAATATTGGACTGGACAAAGAAGAAGGCATTCTTTCTTTGAATAATGCCACAGGCATTTTCATTTCCATTTCTGAATCTCATTGCATCATATATACAGCAACGCAGCAATTCCTTGATAATGTCAGACGAGATCATACTCTGTTATAACCAGAATGACACAAAAGCCCTCAATTACCAAGTATCTGAGTCATGAACGCAACCTTCTGGGCCTCAGAAATGACAAGTGGAAGTGCTTTGTGTGTACAGTCTTTTATCAAATCCTTCAGTCAACAGAGCAGCTGCCTCCAGGGCTGGAATGTCTTCACAAAAGGAATGTTATTGCAGTCCTACCGGGAAAGAGAAGGGAAGTCTTAAAAGGACTGCAGTCAAAGTAGGTTGGAGAGCTTTGATTCTCTGGTGCCACACTTGATTTAGTGGTTTAACAAAGTTCGCATGATCGACTGGTTAACAAGGTTCGATCACATGGAATACAGGGAGAACGAGCCATCTGGATACAAAAATTGACGAGAAGGTAGGAGAGAGGGTGGTGGTCGAGGGTTATTTTTCAGATTGAAGGCCTGTGACCAGCGGGTTGGAGGGTTTGAGTTATAAGGAGAGGCTGAATAGGCTCGGGCCATTCTTCCTGGAGTGTCGGAGGGCGAGGAGGACCTGATAGAAGTTTATAAAATCATGAGAGCATGGATAGGGTGAACAGCCAGGGTCTTTTCCCCAAGGTAGGGGAGTCCAAAACTAGAAGTCATGTGTTTATTTTGAGAGGGGAAGTTTTGAAAGGTACCTAAGGAGCAACATTTTGAATTAGAGGGTGGCAAATGTATGCAATAAGCTGCCAGTGGAATTGGTGAAGGATGGCACAATAACAACATTTCAGAGGTAAGTGAATGGGTCGACGAATAGGACGGGTTGATGGATATGGCCAAACAGAATAGATTAATTTTGTTTATCTGGTCAGTATGGACGAGTTGGACTAAAGGGTCTGTTTTCAAACTATACGTCTGCCATTCTATGACTCCATGTTCCACTGACAATAAGGCACTTTCTCAGTAATATCCTCTGAGAACGAGGCACTCCCACACGGCTGCAAATACCTCACTACCAACCCTCTTAATATGTGGCACTCCCTCAGTTCTAACCGATTGACGGTGACACAATGCCTCTGACCTAACTCTCTAATCAGTTGGCACTCCTTCAATTCCAACACCTACACAATGAGGCACTGCCTCCATATTGACCCTCTGACTCCTACAGATCTGACTTACTGACAGTTCTGTATTGTTAGTCCTGACCCTTTAATCATTTCACACTCCCTCAATTGTGACCCCATTACATTGAGGAACTGAATCAGTATTAACCCTCTTGCAATGAGGGGCCACCTCAGGACTGAACCTCTGACTGTGCTTCAATACCTCAAGACTGACCCTCTGTCAATAAAGCATTCTGTCAGTTCGACCGTCTCTAAGTGCTGCAAAACCTCAGCACGGGTCCTGTAATCAAGTGGCACTCCTTCAATTCTAACCTCTGTAGGATGTGGCACTGCCTCATTGTTGACCCTCTGACAATGAGGCACCCTCTCAGTACTGAATGTCCAATTATGTCGCATACCCACAATTCTGAAACCTTTACAATGAGGGAATGTTCACTGATGATTGCACAATGTTCAGAACCATTCGCAGCTCCTCAGATACTGAAGCAGTCCTGTTCAAATGCAACATGTCCTGTCGAGGGCCAAAAAGTACAAATAACATTTGTGTCACACAATGCAACCATCAACAATAAGAGACAATATAACCACTGCCCCTTGGCATTTTTACCATCATAGTCTTACCATCACTGAATCCCCACCATCAACATCCTGAGGGTCATCATTGACCAGAAACTCAACTGCTCTCACCACATAAAGACAGCGCAAGAGCAGGTCAGAAGCTAGGAATACCACAGGGAGTAATTCTCCTGCTGACTCCTCAAAGCCTGTCCACCATCTACAAGGCACAAGTCAGAAGTGTGATGGAATAGTCCCCACTTGCCTGGATGAGACAGCCCCAACAAAACAAGAAGCTTTAAACCATCTCGGACAAAACAGCACGCTTGACTGACACTACATCCACAAATATCCACTCCCTCTACCACCAACAGTCAGTAGCAGCAGTGTATGCTATCTCGAAGATGCACTGCAGAAATTCACTGAAGATTCTCGGACATACCCACAACCACTTCAGTCTGGAAGAACAAATGTAGCATATTAGAAATGTCACCTTCAAGTTCCCCTCCAAGGCATTCACCATTCTGACTTGGAAATTCATTGAATGCAACTGTGAAGGAAGACAGTCATCCACCAAGAGGGAGAAAGAGAGACAAAATCTGAGAGAAATTTCAAATGCTGTCGCCAAATTAAAATTGTAATCTTCAAATATCCTAATTAATAACACTGGAACAGAGAGGGGCAACCATTAGATAATCAATGTCACTAAAACACAAGTTAACAGAAACATGTCAGCACCAGGACATACAGAAGAAAAATAACCTCTTCTGTAAATAATATACAAGATTTATCTGTTCTCGTGATGGCAGGCATGGTCTGGTTGAAGAAGGTTCTTTCTGAAAGATGGCTCCTTCACCACCACTCTGTACCAGCATGGGAGTGTATATGTGGTCGGGGGCGCTAGGATAGTGATGATCTTCTGTTTCCTTCACTGGCTGAATGTTAAAAAGAATGCATCAGTTAGTCAATGGACCAACTCCCCATGAGAATGGCGGGGCCGGGGGTGTTGGAAGAGTTTAAGTGATAAATGTGCGTTGGGAAAACCATCCAAATTGGGGGAGTTATGTATGAGGCTAATACTGTCAGAATGCTGTTGGGTGGGGCACAGGACGAAGAAAGATGCAGTAACTGTCTGCTTATGTTGTGGGATATTATTTCACCTGTCAGAGCAGGACATGGAAAGGAAGCAACATAATGAATGCATATGGAACTGAAGCATCAAACATAAAGGGCAACTAATGTTCCACCTCCAAGGACTTGGTGCAAATGCCTCAACAACTGAACAGTCTGGCAAATTCCAGGAGGGGTAGTCACTCGGCAGACTTTTCATCATTCAGAAGGCGAAGGACAATATAAGCTTCTGAATTTCTCCACATTAAAACAAAACTCAGGCGTGTGATGGAATATTCCCCACTTGCCTGGACAGGTGCAGTTCCAACAACACAAGAAGCTCAACGCTGTTCAGCATAAAGCAGCCCACTTGATTGGCACCACATCCAGAAACATTCACTCCCTCCACCACGAACACTTAGTAGCAGCAGTGTGTACCATCTACAATGTACACTGCCGAATTTCCACCAAAAATCCTCAGACAGCACTTTCCAAACACGTGACTACTTCCATCAAGAAGGACTCGGGCAGCAGATACATGGGAATACCACTCCCTAAAAGATCCCCTCCAAACTTTAAATATGTCACCATTCCTTCACTGTCGCTGGGTCGAAACCCCTGGACCTACCTTCCTGACAATATTGTCCTAATGAGCAGCACAGTGGCCAGTGGTTAGCACTGCTGCCTCACAGCACCAGAGATCTGGGTTCAATTCAGTCTCACGTGACTTTGTGTTGGAGTTTGCACATTTTTCCAATGTCTTTGTGGGTTTCCTCCAGGTGCTCCGGGTTCCTCCTACAGACTAAAGATGTATGGATTAGGTGAATTGGCCGCGCTAAATTGCCCATTGTGTCCAAGGATGAGTAGTTATGTGAATTATACATGGGAAGTGCAGGGTTACAGGGATAGTGTGGGGGGGGGGGGTGTCAGTCTGGTGGAATGCTTTATGGAGTCATTATGGACTTGGTGGGCCTAATGGCCTGTTTCCACACTGCAGGGATTCTAATGATTGTGGGTCAACTGTCAGCACAAGGACTGGAATGGTTCAAGAAGGCAGCTCAACACCACCTTCTCAAGGGTCAACTAATGGCAGCCAATAAAGCTGGACCAGACAGCGATCTTTAGATCTCCCAAATGAATTTTAAAAACCCTGAAGTCGTCACCCATGGGGTCATTCCAGTCAATCTTGTCTCCTTTGGTTCATAGAAAAATAGAAGAATAGGAGTCTGCACTTCGGCCCTGTTCCACCTTTCAACATGATCATGGCTGATCATTGAACTCACACTGTTTCTACCCACTGTCTTTGTTCTCTTTATTCCTAAGCACCATATCCAATTTCCTTTTGAAAATAGTCAATGGCTTGACCTCAACAGTTCCCAGACAGAATTCCACAGGCTGACTTCAGTCTGGGTGACGACATTTCTCCTCATTTCCTAAATGATCTCCTTTTCCTCCATGACTCCAAGCCCTATTTCTGGACTCCTAAGTCATTGAGGACATCCTTACTGAATCTACCTTATCCAGTCCTCTTTTAATTTATAGACTTGAATCAGATGCCCGTTCTTCTTTTAAACTCCCACGAATATGGACCGAACTCATCCAGTCTCCATTCATCTCTCAATACCACCATCCCAGAAATCACTCTGGTAAATCTTTCACTCACTGTCACTATAACCAATCCATGAATCCCCTCAGTAAGGCAGCCAAAAAACCATCTGCCTTGTTCACCACCTGCAATAGGGTCAGGGTCAGGGTCAGGTTCAGGGTCATACTTGATTTCAGCGACAGCGACAAGGGCACTAAGTTCTCAGTGCACCCAGCCCTTTCCCAATCTATCACCCTTCAGATAATAAATGACTTTTCAGTTTTTGCCCCTAAAGTAGATAGCTTCACATCTTTCCGAGAGATGGTTCATCTGCTACGTACTTACCCACTCATCAACTCAACTCAACCTGCCCTGAGAGCCATCATATCATGGCCCCAACAGACAGGGTAACATACAGAGCCAAGACTGAGGAACAAGCCTCACGGAAGACTTCGTGCAAGGCTCAACAAAGATGGTATCCCCAGAAACAGCCTTGCAACCCCAGATGTGGACCAGGTTAAAAGTATAGAACTACGGACGGAGAAAGACCAGGTGTTCGGCAACTAATTAGTCACTAGGAAACATGTGAACACGAGTCCATGTCTAAACCCCACGTGAGCAAAAGGGGTCGGGCGCGACTGTTTAACCAATCAGATGACAAGGTCAGTGCATGAGCCCCGCCTATGAACGAGAGAGCCTCGCCCGTGAGGACCGCGGTGACGCCCATGACATGCAGTTGCTCCAATCAGTGGAGGCTGGGGAAAGAGTGAATTGAGAAGGAACTTCCTCACCCAGAGGGTTGTTAATCTCTGGAATTCCTTGCCCAGTGAAGTAGTTGATGCTACTTCAGTAAACGTTTTCGAAGATAAGGCAGATTTTTTTTGAACAATAAAGGAATTAAGGGATATGGTGAGAACGCGGGTAAGTGGATCTGAGTCCACGAAAAGATCAGCCATGATCTTATTGAATGGTGGAGCAGGCTCGAAGGGCCGGACAGCCTACTCCTGCTCCTAGTTCTTATGTTCTAAAGCCAGACCACGATCACGACCACGCCCACACTGAATAATGAGCGCCAGCGGAGGTGAATATAGGTGCATGCCCCTGCAAGCGCGAGGTCTCTTGTTTTCAAATTCTGAACCGTCACTGTCAGCACCGACAACGTTCCCCGCACCACCCCCCGTCGATAATGCGGCCCCTCCCTTGGCACCGACCCCCCCGCCCCCCACTGTGGAAAGAGGAAGTTACTCTT
>NC_063375.1:9667591-9687540 GCF_021869965.1 Rhincodon typus
TAGGGCCAGTGTAGCTCCGGAAGAGGGATTGTTCCATGTAACCTACAAAGAGGCAGGCATAGTTTGGGCCCATTCTGGTACTCATGGCCACCCCCTTTGTCGGTAGGAAGTTGGAGGAATTGAAAGAGAAGTTGTTGAGGGTGAGGACGAGTTCGGCTAAGTGGATGAGGGTGTCAGTGGAGGGGGACTGGTCGGGCCTGCGGGACAGGAAGAAGCGGAGGGCTTTTAGGCCATCTGTATGGGGAATGCAGGTGTATAGGGACTGGACATCGATGGGAAATGTGGGTTGTTGGGGACCGGGGAATTAGACGTCCTGGAGGAGGTTGAGGGTGTGGGTGGTGTCACGGACGTAAGTAGGGAGTACCTGGACCAAGGGGGAGAAAATGGAGTCGAAATAGGTGGAGATAAGTTCAGTGGGGCAGGAGCAGGCGGAGACAATGGGTCGATCAGGGCAGTCAGGTTTGCTGGAAAAGCTCAGCAGGTCTGGCAACATCTGTGAAGGATGAAACAGAGTCAACGTTTCAGTTCCGGGGACACTTTCTCAGAAATTCAGTACACTGCCGACACTGAGGTGCCATCTCACTTCAACACTCTCAGTGCTGCAATAACCCAGATTTGATCCTCTATTCGCGTGGTACGCCCTCAGGACTGATCTTGTAATCGTGTGGCACTGCCTCAGTAATGACCGTTAGACAACACTGCGCTTTCACGTTACTGACTGTCTGACAAACAGGCACTGCCTCAGATCTGACTTGCTGACTGTGAGGTACTATCTGAATCTGACTATCTCGCAGTTCTTTACTGGGGGCTCTGTTATTTAGTGTTGATTTACAGTGGGCCTTGTGTTTTAGCTTTCGTTAACTGGAGGCTCTGTGTTTTATGTTTTTTTTTGCAGTCGTCTGTTTGAGGGTTTAGGGGCATTTTAGGGAGGGTTTATTTACAGGGAGCTCTATACTTTACACGTTATTTACAGCGGGCTCTGACTTTTATGGTTTCTTTACTGGGGTTGTCCCGGCCCCAGCCTCCATCCCATGCCAGTTCCAGCCCCGCCCCTAGCCCGCGGAACTGACCCAAACCCCGGCCTGCAGCCTGTCCCGGCCCCCAGCCCAAACCCCAGACTGTTCCGGACCGGGCCTCGGCCCCCAGCCCCTGACACGAATCCCAGCCTGTCCTGGCCCGGAACACAAGCCCCCAGCCCCCACCCTAGCCTATCCCGGCCCCAAACCTAACCAAAAACTTAGCCCCAATCCTGACCCTAAACCTGGCGCCTGATCCCAGAACCGAGCCTTCAACCCCGAGCCAAATCCCGGCCGACAGCCTGTCGCAGCCCCGGCCCAGCCCGGCTCGACCCAATCCGGAGCCCCAGCCCAGATTATCACCATAAACCTCGCCTTCGCCTCGGTCCTACGCACGGCCCCAGACCCCCGTCTTCAGCCCCTCTCCAAGCCGTAAACTTAAACCCAGTCCCAGACCCCAGTCACCAGCCTGTCACAGCCCCAATCCTGCCGCAGCTTGTCCCCTAACCCAACCCTAACCCCAGACTGTCCCGGCCGCGGCCCCCAGTCCCCGACCCCAACCCTAACCGAAGACTGTCCTGGCCGCCCCAGGCCCAGGCCCAGGCCCTGCCCCGACCTCACCCTGCCCAGATGCCAGCGACCTCGACCCAGATCCAGACCCAGCCATCAGCTCCCCCCCAGCCCAACAGTCCTCCGCAGCCTGTCGCAGCCCTGACTCTGACCCTAACCTCAAGCAAGACCCTGAACCTGACCACAAGCCCGACCCTGACCCCGACCCCGACACCGACCCCGACCCCGAACCCGACCCGCTTAAGGTCACAGCACCCAGCCCACAGCCCCGACTCTAACCCCTGCCTGTCCCAGACCAGTTCCCCTACCTAACTCTAACCCCAGCTCCAGCCTGACCCGGCCCTCATACTTCGCACTAATCCCAGCCTGTCCCTCTCCTGGCCCCGACTGTCCTGTGCCCTGGCCCTCGGCCATCCAACCCCCCCTTTCCCCCTCCCCCTCCCCCCTCCCCCGACTGAGCTCGTCCCGGTCCTGGTCCCAGCCCCCAACTGCAGCCTCAACACTGACCTCAACTCTAACCCTAACCTCAGCCCGAACCCTAACCCGAGCCCCCCCTCGACCCTCATCTGGCCTTAACCCTAACCTGTCTGAAAGTAACTACTGAGGAAGTGCCTCAATGGTCAATACTCATGCAGTGCCTCAATGCTGAGGGACTGTCTCAGTGTTAGAGGGTCCAGTGGGGTGCACAGTCACAATATAAAGGGGTGAGAAATAAGGGAGTGCAACACGTTTGCAGGACCAGTACTGAGATAGTCTAGTACAGTGAGAGGGTCAGGATTGAGCAAGGGACTCTATGTAACGGGATCAGAACTGTGGGATGGCTCCATGATTAGCAGGTCAACACTGAGCTATTGAAGCACTGTCACAGCATCAATACGGAGGCAGTGCTTCTTTCGAAAGGTGTCCGAATTGAAGGGACGCCACACAATTAGAGGGTCATGACTTTGATATTATGATCAGCGGGTTAGTACTAAGGGACTGCCCTATTGTCAGTGTGTCAGTTCTGAGGCATTGTTAATTGTTCAGAGGGTTCGTCGTAGGGGAATGACTCATTGTCAGAGTTTGTGTTGTCAGGCAGTTCCTCAGTGTAACGGTGTGGGAATTGAGGGTTTGCTACACAGAGAGGATCAGTGCTAAGGTATTGCAGCTGTATCAGAGGATCAGTGCTGAGACATTGCCTCACGATAAAGGCATAAATAGTGAGGTAGTGCGAAACGATTACAGGGTCACTAAGACATTGCAACACTGTGACAGTGTCAGAACTGATGGACTGTTTCATTGTCAGAGTGGCATTGCTGAGGGATGGAAGGACTGTCAGCGCTTCGGTCCAGAGGAAGTGCTTCATTGTCAGAGGGTCACTACTGCAGGAGTGTATTACTGCCAGACAGAGCCAGTTCCTAATTACGTAGGGGTCAGAACTGGGGCAGTGCATCATTGTAAGGGCATCAGAATTAAGGGCGACCTCACATTTAGAGGGCCAGCCCTGAGGGAGGGCTTCATTATCATTGTGTCAGTAATTAGGGCACTGGCATATTGTCAGCTGGTCAGTTCTGAAACAGAGTCTCTTTGTCAGTGGGTCAGCACTGAGGCTGAGCTTCAGTGTAATGGTGTCAGAATGGAGGCTTTGCCACAGACTGACGGTAAGTACTGAGGTATTTCAGCTCTATCAGTGTCAGAACCCAGGCACTCCCTCATTCGCAAAAGATCACTTCTGCAGCAGGGAGAGAGGGTCAGACTGAAGGAGTGCCTCCTTGTCAGATGGTCAGTTCTGACACACTGTTCCTTTCTCAGAGGGTCATTGCTGAGGCAGTGCCTCTTTTTAATTGGATCAGAATTGTCAGGGGTGCAGGACTGAGCGCGATCAGAGGTCAATAATGAGAGAGTGTCTTATCAGAGATTCATTCGCAAGGGTGTGCTTCATTGTCAAAGAGTCCATTCTGAGGGAGGGCATCATGTAAGAATACTGAGGGAAATGCAGGTTTACTGGGATAGGTTAAGGGGATGGGTCAGATGCGCTTGGGAGGGTGAGTGTGGACTTGGGCTTAATGGACTGTTTTACACTGTGGGGATTCTGTGATTCTGATGAGACAATCAGTACTGTGGCATTTCAGCACTGTTGGAGGGTAAGATCAGTGGGAGCGCTTAACTGTCAGAGGGTCAATACTGAGGCTGAGGCAGAGCCAGGGAACTATAGACCAGTGAGCCTCTGGACTGACATTCCAGTCCGACCTCAGAACTGATCCTCTGACAGAGCTGCAGTTCCTCACTACTGACTCTGTAATAGTGAGGCATACCCGCAATCCTGACACCATTTCAATGAGGCACTGCCACAATATTGACCCTCTGACAATGAGGCACTCCCTCAGTACTGACCCAGTGTCTATAAAGCACTCCCACATTTCTGACGCGATGGCAACGAGGTCTGAAGTCATACGACACCAGGATACAATCAACAGGTTTATTTGAAGACACAAGCTTTTGGAGCCTCATTCCTCCTTCAGTCCAACATCGACATATACTTATCATGGCAATGAGATCTGACAGTATTTCCATTCCTAAGGGCTAAACCGCTAATCATGTGGCCCTCTATCCATTCTGATCCCATTACATTGAGGCACTGCTTCAGAATGGAGCCTTCGGACTCACCCGCTGACAGTGCTGACTGCATGTACTGACTGTCTAAAATGTGAGCACTCCCTTGATTCTGACTCTCACAATGAGGTACTCGATCAGTACCAATGCTCTGTCAGTGAAGCACTTCCTCCAAACTGACCTGCTGACAACGAGGCAGTCCCTCAGGACTGATCTTCTGATAGATCTGCAATACCTCCGTACTGATCATCGAAACGTGTGCCACCCCTTCAATTCTCACCCTCTTACAATGAGACAGTGCCTCAGTAGTGACCCTCTGACAATGAGGCTATGCCTCAGAACTGACCCACTTAGAGTGCTTCACTACTACAGAACTGACCATCTAATCATGTGGCACACTCCGATCTGACCCCCTTACAATCGGGTACTGCCGCTGTATTGACCCTCTGACAATGATGCACACCCTCTGTCCTGTACCTTTGACAAACAGGCACTGATTCAGTAATAACTCCCGATGATGAGGCATTCTATCAGGACTGAACATATGATATTAAGGCACCTGCTCAGTACTGACCATATGATAAGGAAGCATTCCCACAGTTCTAAACCACTGACAGTGCTGTCATACCTCAGGATTGACCCTCCCATCATGTGACACTGCTTCAATTCTGACATCTGCATAATGAGGCACTGCCTCAATCCTGACCCTCTGACAATAATGCACTCCCACAGTTCTGATGCTCTGACAATGAGGCATTATTTCAATATTTACACTGGGATAGACCTGCAAAATCTCAGTCCTGGCTGTCCAATCAAGAGGCACATTCTCAATTCTAACCCTGGTGCAATGAGGTACTGCTTCAGTATTGATCCTCTGCGTCTGTGTCATTTTGAACCCGATGTTATATGTCTTCGGAGAGTCCACAAAACCATTTTGAAGTCAAAGTAATCCTTTGAAAGATGGTTAAGTCGTAACGGTGCTGTTTTACTGGTGTTTGTCATAAATTTCAGGTAATTTTTGGACACATCAAATTGCAAAATTACAGAAGGGGAAGGAGGCCATTTGGCCCATCATACTGAGTTGTCTCTATCATCACATGCTAATCCTTTTTCCGCCTATCACCTGCCCACCATTTTCATCCAATGCCCTCTGTACGTTTCCATTGAAACTCATTCATCATACTTACAGCAGTGCACTCCATAACCGAACGACACACTGTGTCATAAAGCTCTTCGACGAGCATTGACATCTTCTCCCTATCTACTCTGTTTAACCCACTCACGATTTCAAAAAAACTTCAATTCCATCTCCTCTCAGCCTGCTGTTGAGAAAGAACAGTCCCAAACTCTTCAATCTGTTCTTGTATCTGAAGCTTTTCCTGGCTGGAACCATTCTAGAAATAATCAGCAGATCAATGCGTTTGCCTTTTTCCTATAATGTGCAGACCATAACTGTGCACAATAGTCCAGCTGAAATTTAACTTCCCTTGCAGAAGTTCAATGTCATCAAATTCTTACTCGTATACTCTATACCCCTATTATTAAAGGCTTTATGCTTTATTAATTGCTCTCTCCAGCTGTACTGCGACCATCATTTCAACTGTGCACGTCCACACTCCTATTTTACATTGGTAGGAAAAACACTTGAAAGACAAAGCGCATCACCTCACACTTCTCTGCATTGTACCTCATCTTCCATCTACGTGCCCACTCCATCAACTTTTCAATGCACTTCTGGATTTCCACACTATTCTCACAATGTACAATTGTGAAGTTTCATGGCATCTGCAAACTTAGAAATTATCCCCTGCACACCACGATCAAGATAATTAGTTATTTATCAGGAACGACAAACGTCCCAGTAGCAGCCCCTGGAGATTCCACTACAAATCTGCTTCCCAGCCTGAAAAATATCCATTCACCATTATTGGAATATTGGACTGAACAAAGAGGAAGGCATTGTTTCTTTGAATAATGCCACAGGCTTTTTAATATCCATTTCTGAATCTCATTGCTTCATATATCCAATAACGCAGCAATCCCTTGATAATGTCAGACGAGTTCATACCCTGTAATAACCAGAATTACACATAAGCCCTCAATTGACAAGCATCTGAGTCATGAACGCAACCTTCTGGGCCTCAAAAATGCCAAATTGAAGTGCTTTGTGTGTACAGTCTTTTATCAAATCCTTCAGCCAACAGAGAAGCTGCCTCCAGGGCTGGAATGTCTTCACAAAAGGAATGTTTTTGCAGGCCTACCGGGAAAGAGAAGAGAAGTCTTCAAAGGACAGCAGTCAAAGTAGGTTTCAGAGAGTGATTCTATGGTGCCACTCTTGATTCAGTGGATTGACAAAGATCGCATGGTAGACTGGTTAACAAGTTTAGATCACATGGAATACAGGGAGAACGAGACATCTGGATACAAAAATTGATTAGAAGGTCGGAGAGAGGGTGGTGGTCGAGGGTTACTTTTCAGATTGAAGGCCTGTGACCAGCGCGTTGGAGGGTTTTAGCTATAAGGAGAGGCTGAATAGACTAGGGCCATTCTTCCTGGAGTGTCAGAGGGCAGGAGGACCTTATAGAGGTTTAAAAAATCATGAGAGCATGGATAGGGTGAACAGTCAGAGTCTGTTCCCGAAGTTACGAGAGTCCAAATCTGGACGTCATATGTTTATTTTGAGAGGGGAAGTTTTAAAAGGGACCTAAGGGGCAACATTTTCAATTAGAGGGTGGCACATGTATGCAATAAGCTGCCAGTGGAATTAGTGAAGGATGGCACAATAACAACATTTCAGAGGCAAGTGAATGGGTCTGCGAATAGGAAGGGTTGAGGGATATGGTCAAACGGAACAGATTAATTTTGGTTATCAGGTCAGTATGGCCGAGTTGGACTGAAGTGTCTGTTTTCAAATTGTACATCTGCGATTCTATGACTCCATGTTCCACTGAAAATAAGGCACTTTCTCAGTAATATCCTCTGAGAACGAGGCACTCCCACACTGCTGCAAATACCTCACTACCAACCCTCTTAATTTGTGGCACTCCATCAGTTCTAACCCATTGACAGTGACACAATGCCTCTGGACTCACTCTCTAATCAGTTGGCACTCCCTCATTTCCAACACCTACACAATGAGGCATTGCCTCCATATTGACCCTCTGACTCCTACAGATCTGACTCACTGACAGTCCTGTATTGTTAGTCCTGACCCTTTAATCGTTTCGCACTCCCTCAATTCTGACCCAATGACATTGAGGAACTGACTCAGTATTAAACGTCTGGCCATGAGGGGCCCCCTCAGTACTGAACCTCTGTCTGTGTTTCAATACCTCAAGACTGACCATCTGTCAATAAAGCATTCCCTCAGTTCTACCTTCTCTAAGTGCTGCAATACCTCAGCACGGGTCCTGTAATCAAGCGGCACTCCTTCAATTCTTACCTCTGACGGATGTGGCACTGCTTCAATGTTGACACTCTGACAATGAGGCACTCTCTCAGTACTGAATGTCTAATTAGTGGCATACCCTGAACGCTTTACAATGAGGGGATGTTCGCTGATGATTGCACAAGGTTCAGAACTATTCGCAGCTCCTCAGATACTGAAGCAGCCCTTGTTCAAATGCAACAAGACCTGGCTTGGGCCAACAAGTGCAAATAACATTTGTGTCACACAATACAACCATCACCAATAAGAGACAATCTAACCACTGCCCCTTGGCATTCTACAGTGTTACCATCACTGAATCCCCACTATCAACATCCTGAGGGTCATCATTGACGAGAAACTCAACTGCACTCACCACATAAACACAGTGCAAGACCAGGTCAGAAGCTAGGAATACAACAGGGATTAATTCTCCTCTTGAATCCTCAAAGCCTGTCCACCATATACAAGGCACAAGTCAGGAGTGTGATGGAATAGTCCCCACGTGCCTGGATGAGTGCAGCCCCAACAACACAAGAAGCTTTAAAACATCTCGGACAAAGCAGCAAGCTTGACTGACACTACATCCACAAATATTCATTCCCTCTACCAACGACAGTCAGTAGCAGCAGAGTATGCTATCTACAAGATGCAATGCAGAAATTCACTAAAGGTCCTCAGGCAAACCCACGACCACTTCCGTCTGGAAGAACAAGGGTAGCATATTAGAACTGCCACCTTCAAGTTTGCCTCCAAGCCAATCACCATCCTGACTTGGAAATAAATTGAATCTAAATGTGAAGGAAGACAGTCATCCACCCAGAGGGAGAAAGAGAGAGAGAAAATCTGAGAGAAATTACAAATGCTGTAGACAAACTAAATTTGTAATCTTCAAATATCCTGATTAATAGCACTAGAGCAGAGAGGGGCAACCATTAGATAATCAATGTCACTAAAACACAAGTTAACAGAAACATGTCAGCCCCAGGACATACAGAAGAAAAATATCCTCTTCTGTATATAATACACAAGATTTATCTGTTCTTGTGATGGCAGGCATGGTGTTGTTGAAGAAGGTTCTTTCTGAAAGATGGCTCCTTCACCACCACTCTGTACCAGCATGGGAGTGTGTGTGTGGTCGGGGGGGCGACAGGTTCATGATGATCTTCTGTTTCCTTCACTGGCTGAATGTTAAAAAGAATGCATCATTTCGTCAAGTGACCAACTCCCCATGGGAATGGCGGGGAGAGGGGTTGGAAGAGGTTAAGGGATAAATGTGCGTTGGGAAGACCATCCAAATTGGGGGAGTTATGTATGAGGCTAATACTGTCAGAACGCTGTTGGGTGGGGCAGAGGACGAGGAAAGATGCAGCATACGTCTGCTCATGTTGTGGGATACTGTTGCACCTGTCAGAGCAGGACATGGAGAGGAAGCAACATAATGAATGCATAGGGAAGTGAAGCATCAAATTTAAAGGGCAACAACCTTTCCACCTCCAAGGACTTGGTGCAACTGCCTCAACAACTGAACCGACCGGCAAATTCCAGCAGAGGTAGTCAGTCAGCAGACTTTTCATCATTCAGAAGGCTGAGGACAACCAGAGCTTCTGAATCTCTCCACATTAAGACACAAGTCAGGCGTGAGATGGAATATTCCCCACTTGCCTGGAAAGGTGCAGCGCCAACAATACAAGAAGCTCAACAATGTTCAGGACAAAGCAGCCCACTTGATTGGCACCACATCCACAAACATTCACTCCCTCCACCACCAACACTTCGTCGCAGCAGTGTGTACCATCTACCAGGTACACTGCAGAAATTCCACCACAAATCCTCAGACAGCACTTTCCAAACACATGACTACTTCCATCTAGAAGGGCAAGGGCAGCAGATACATGGGAATACCACTCCCGACAAGATCCCCTCCAAACTTTAAATACGTCACCATTCCTTCACCGTCGCTGGGTCAAAACCCTGGGCCTCCCTTCCTGACAATCTTGTCCTTACGAGCAGCACAGTGGCCAGTGGTTAGCACTGCTGCCTCACAGCACCAGAGATCTGGGTTCAATTCAGTCTCACGTGACTGTGTGTGGGGATTTGTACATTCTTCCCAAGTCTTTGTGGGTTTCCTCCAGGTGCTCCGGGTTCCTCCTACAGACTAAAGATGTGTGGATTAGGTGAATTGGCCACGCTAAAGTGCCCATTGTGTCCAGGGATGAATAGTTATGTGAATTATGCATGGGAAGTGCAGGGTTACAGGGATAGGGTTGTGGGGCTGCGGTCAGTCTGGTGGAGTGCTTTTTGGAGTCATTATGGACTTGGTGGGTCAAATGACCTGTTTCCACACGGGAGGGATTCTAATGATTGTGGGTCAACTGTCAGCACAAAGCCGAGAGTGGTTCAAGAATGCAGCTCAACACCACCTTCCCATGGGGCAACTAATGGCAGCCAATAAAGCTGGACCAGACAGCGATCTTTAGATCTCACAAATGAATTTTAAAAACCATGAAGTCCTCACCCATGGGGTCATTCCAGTCAATCTTGTCTCCTTTGGTTCATAGAAACATCGAAGAATAGGAGTAAGGACTTGGAGCCTGTTCCACCTTTCAACATGATCATGGCTGATCATTGAACTCACACTGTTTCTACCCACTGTCTTTGTCCTCTTTAGTCCTAAGCACCATATCCAATTTCCTTTTGAAACTAGCAATAGTTTGACCTCAACAGTTCGCAGATAGAATTCCACAGGCTGACCTCTGTCCAGGTGAAGACATTTCTCCTCATTTCCTGAATGATCTCCTTTTCCTCCTTGACTCTAAGCCCTATTTTTGGACTCCGAAGTCATTGAGGACATCCTTACTGCATATCCCTTGTCCAGTCCTCTTTAAATTTATAGGCTTCCATCAGATGCCCGTTCTTCTTTTAAACTCCCACGAATATGGCCCGAACTCATCCAGTCTCCATTCATCTCTCAATACCACCATCCCAGAAATCACTCTGGTAAATCATTCACTCACTGTCACTATAAACAATCCATGAATCCCCTCAATAAGGCAGCCAACGTACCATCTGCCTTGTTCACCACCTGCAATAGGGTCAGAGTCAGGGTCAGGGTCATACTTGCTTTCAGCGACATGTACAAGGACATTAAGGTCTAAGTGCACCATTCCCTTTCCCAATCTATCACCCTTCAGATAATAAATGACTTTTCAGTTTTTGCCCCTAAAGTAGATAACTTCACATTTATCCAAGAGATGGTTCATTCGCTCCGTACTTACCCACTGATCAACTCAACTCAACCTACCCTGAGAGCCATATCATAGCCCCAACAAACGGGGTGACATACAGAGCCAAGACTGAGGAACAAACCTCACGGAAGACTTCGTGCAAGGCTCAACAAAGATGGTATACCCAGAAACAGCCTTCCAACCTCAGGTGTGGACCAGGTTAAAACTATAGAACTGTGGATGAAGAAAGACGAGGTGTTCGGCAACTAATTAGTCACGAGGAACCCTGCGACCACGAGCCCGTGTCCAAACAACACGTGAACAAAAGGGGTCGGGCGCGACAGTTTAACCAATCAGATGAAAAGGTCTGTGCATGAGCCCCGCCTATGAACGACAGAGTCTCGCCCGTGTGGACCGGGGCGGTGCCCATGACGTGCGGTTGCTCCAATCAGCGAAGTCAGGGGAAAGACTGAATTGATAAGGAACTTCCTCACCCATAGAGTTGTTAATCTATGGAATTCCTTGCACAGTGAAGTAGTTGATGCTACTTCAGTAAACGTTTTTAAAGATAAGGTAGATTTTTTTTTAAAGATAAAGGAATTATGGGATACGGTGAGAACGCGGGTAACTCGATGTGAGTCCATGAAAAGTTCAGCCATGATCTCAGTGAATGGCGGAGCAGGCTCGAAGGGCCGGACGGCCTACTCCTGCTCCGAGTTCTTATGGTCCAAAGCCCCAGGCCATGATCACGACCACGCCCACACCGAGGAAAGAGCGCCCACGGAGGTGAAGATAGGTGCGTGCCCCCGCAAACGCGAGGTCTCTTGTTTTCAAATTCTGAACCGTCACCGTCATCACCCACACCGTTCACCACACCACCCCCCTTCGATAACGCGGCCCCGCCCGAGGCACCGACACCCCCGCCTACATTCCTGTCTCCCCCTTTCAACAGTATAGAACATAGAACATGACATAGAACATCACAGCGCAGTACTTGCCCTTCGGCCCTCGATGTTGCGCCAAAACTAATCTGAAGCCCATCTAACTATCTAAAACACTCTCACGTTTTATCTTTTACTGCAATTTAGTTTAAAGGCAGGGACACAAATTTCCAAGTATGCTTCCACCTCCTGGATGTAGTGCTGCTGTCCTTCTGCTCAATTTCCTTTCCTCCCTTTCCAGGAACTTCATATCCTTCCTAAAATATGGTGTTCAGAATTCACTATGTCCTCAACTGGAGCTGACAGCACGACTTTATAAAGATTGAGCATCACTTTCATGCTTTTTTACTCTCATCTTCTCGTACTGAAGCCCAGAGTCCCACTGACAGTGCTCAATTATCTCAGTACTGACACTCTGACAATGAGGCACTTCCTCAGTACTGATCCTCTGACAGTACTGCATTACTTCAGTACTGATCCTCTAATCATGTGGCATACCCTCAATTCTGACCAGCTGAGAATGAGGGACTGCCTCAGTATTGACCCTCTGACAAAAAGGGACTGCCTCAGAACGGCCCTTCTGGCAGTGCTGCACTACTTCAGTGCTGAACCTATAAACGTGTTGCACTCCCTCAGTTCTGACCCTATTACATCCGTGCAGTGCCTCACACCAGATCCTCTGACAATGAGGCAATCCCTCAGAACAGATCCTCTGACAAAGAGGTACTGCCTCAGAACTGACCCGCTGACAATAAGGAAATCCCATCATTCTGACCTTCTGACAGTGCTGGATTACCTCAGTACTGACACTCTAACCGTTCTTCAATACCTCAATATTGAGCCCCTGACATTTGACATTCCCTCTATTCTGACTCCATCACATTGAGGCACTGCCTCGGAATGGATCCTCTAACAACGAGTCACTCCCTTACTGCTCACCCTCTAACAATGAGACACTGCCTCAGAACTAACTTCGTGATAATAAGGCACTGCCTCTCTGCTGATCGACTGATTACGGTGCCCTTCCTCAGTAATGACCCTGTAAACGTGATGACCTTGCTCAATTACGACCCCCTTAAATGAGGCACTGCTTCAGAATTGACCCGCTTACAACTCCTTCAGTACTGACCCACTGATGATGAGGCCCTCCAACAGAACTGATTCTCTCTCAATGGGTGACTCCTTCAAGACTGACTCTCCAGAAATGACGTGATAGCCCTGCAGAGGGAGTTATTGTCAAGGAAGCATTCCCTCAGTACTCAGCCTCTGACAATTCTTCAATACCTCAGTGCAGACCCTCTGACAATGATGTATTCCCTTAATAGTGACACTCTGACTGCAATACCTTACTACTGACCTTCTAATCATGTCATCCTCCCTCAATTCTAAATCCATTACATGGAGGCACTGCCTCAGAACTGACCCACTGACAATAAAGCATTCCCTCAACTGATCCTCTGACAGTACTCCACTACTTCAGTACTGACTCTGTGTTGTGAGGCCCTTCCTTAATTCTGACCCACTTAAGATGAGGCACTGCCTCAGTATTGACCTCTGACAAAGTGGCACAGCCTCATAATTGACCTACTGACAATTGGGCACTCCCTCAGTGCGGACCATCTGATAGAGGTTTGATATTAGGAGAGTACTGCACTGCGAACAGGTCAATATTAAGCGGATGTCGCATTCTCGATGGCCAATATTCAGGGAGTGCTGCACTGTTGGTGGGCCAGTATTCAGGGAGTGCCACACTGCTTGTGGTCCGATAATAAGGGAGTACTGCACTGGCAGAGAGTTCGCACCGAGGGAATGCTGCACTCTCAGATGGTCAATTAAAGGAGTATTTCACCCTCGGAGGTTTGATATTAGGGGAGTGCTGCACTGTCAGCAGGCAAATATTAAAAGAATGCTACACGATTAGTGGCTCCATATTAAGGGAGTGCTCCACTATCGAGGGTCATTATTAAGGAAGTGATGCACTGTCGGAGGGCAGCTATTAATGGAGTACTGCAAATTCAGCGAGTGAGTGCTCTGGCACAGCAGCACAGCAAAGGGTCAGTAACGAGAGAATGCTCCATTTTCAGACGCTTAGCACTGAGGGAGTGATTAATCAGAGAAGTTAGTACTGAGGGAGTGCTGCATTGTCAGAGTATCACCACTGAGGTAGTACCACAATATCGGAGGATCAACATGAAGCAGATGTTACACTGTCAGAGGGTCAATGATGTCAGAATACTGCGCTGTCAGAAGGTCAGTAGTGAGGGAAAGCTGCATTGTCAGAGTGTCTTCACTGAGGGAGTGCCGCTCTGTTGGAACGCCAATATTAAGGGAATGCTGCACTGTCAGAGGGTCAGCGTTAAGAGAGTGGCACACTAACAAAGAAGCACTGATCCTCTGACTATGAGGCACTCTCTCAGTACTGACCCTCCAACAGTACAATACAATCTGGAATACTGATGACTGACCCTCTGATAGTGCATTTCTGCCATATCTTAACCCTCTGACATTCCCTTAGCACTAACCTGACGACTGACCCTTTGACAAGGACATTTGAGAGAGATGTGCTCACTTACTGTTTACCCTCTGATACTGGAGCACTCTCTTAATATAGACCTTCTGACAGGGCGGCTCCTTTTCAGTACTGGCCTCCCACAGGGCAGCACTCTCTAACCATTGACCATCTGACAGTGCAGCACTTCTTTAATATTGATTCATCGACTGCTGATAGTGTGGAAACAGGCAATTCAGCTCAACAAGTCCAAAACGCCCCGCCGAAGAGAATACCACCCACACCCATTCCCCTACATTTCCCCATGTCTAAGCCACCTAACCTGAACACCATGGGCAATTTAGCATAGCCAATCCACCTCGCCTTCACATCTTTGAACTGTGGGAGGAAACCGGGGCATCCAGAGGACACAGAATCCCGCACAGACACGGAGAATGTGCAAACTCCACACAGACGGTCGCCCAAGAGTGGAATCGAACCTGAGTTCCTAGCGCTGTGAGGTAGCAGTGCTAACCACCGAACCACCGAGCCACCGCGCCACCCTAGCTGAATGCGTGACAGTGCAAAACCCCTTTAAAATGGACCCTCGCACTCCATTAATATTTGCCTTCTGACAATGCAGCTCTTCCTCAGTACTGACTCTCCAACAGTGCAGCACTCCCCTAAGTACTGTCAGATAGTCAATACTAAGAGAATGCTGCACTGTTAGAGACAGTACTGAGGGGAGCTGCACGATCAGAGGTTCAGTACTAAAGGTATGCTGCACTGTGGGAGGGTCAGTCATGCGGGAATTCTGCACTGCCAGAGGGTCAACAATGAAGAACTGCGCTCTCAATGTAATAGGGTTAGAACTGAATCAGTGCCTCATGATCAAACGGTCAATACTGAGCCGGTGTCTCATTGTAAGGTGTTCAGAATTGAATCAGTCCTGTGGTAGTGCAGCACTCTCAGAGGGTCAGTACTGCGGGAGAGCATCATTATCAGTGGGTCAGTACTGAGTGTGTGCCTAGTTGTAAGTGGGTCACTTCTGAGGCAGTATGTCATTGTTGAATGGTCAGTCCAGAGTGAGGACTTTATTGTCAGATAGTTAATACTGAGGCAGTGCCACCTTGCCGGTCAGTATTGACGTAATGCCTCATTGTAAGGAGGTCAGAATTGAGGGAGTGGCAGACATTTAGAGGGTCAGTACTGAGGCAGTGCAGAACCGTCAGAGGGTCGGTACGTGAGGAGAACCCTATTATCAGAAGGTCAATACTAATGAAGTGTCACGTTGTCAATGGTTCAGTACTGAGGAATCACCTCATTATCAGAGGGTCAGTCCTGAGGTAGCGCCTCATTGTCAGAAGGTCGGTGCTGAGGCAGTGCCACATTCTCAGAGGATCAATATTAAGGTTTAGAATTGAGGGAGTTCTATATGATTATGTCACTCTGACAATGAGGCACTCCTTCAGGAATGAGCCTCTGACAATAAGGCACTTCCTCAGTTCTGAATCTCTGACAAGCAAGCACTCCCTCAGTGCTAACCCTCTAACAGTGCTTCAATACCTCAGTATGGACCCTCTGTCAATGAGGCATTCGCTGAGTACTGACCCTCTGATAGAGATGCAATAGCTTACTACTGACCTTCTAATCATGTGCCTCCTGCCCCATTTCTAAATCTATTACATTGAGGCACTGCCTCAGAACTGACCCATTGGCTATAAGGCAGTCCCTCAGTACTGACCCTCTAAATGTGAGGCATTCCCTTGACTCTGACCCTCTTAGGCACTACCTCAGTATCGACCCACTGATATAGAGTCACTACCTCAGAATTGACACGCTGACAATGGAGCACTTGCTCAGGACAGACCCTCTGATAGAGCTGGAGGTTTGCTATTAGGGCAGTGCTGCACAGCGAGCAGGTCAGTATTAAGGGAGTGCCGCACTGTCAGTGGACCAATATTAGGGGAGTGCCACGCTGTCAGAAGGTCACTAGTAATGGAGTGTTGCACTTTTGGTGAGTGAATACTGAGACAGTGCAGCACTGTAAAGTGTCAGTCATGAGAGAATGCTCCATTTTCAGAGATTTAGTACAGAAGAAGTGCTTAATCAGAGATTTATTTCTGAGGGAGTGCTGCATTGTCAGGGTTTCACACTGATGGAGTATCACACAATCAGAGCTCCAATATTAAGGAAATAGTGCACTGTTGGAGGCATGATGTAAAGGGAGTTTTGCACTGTCAGAGGGTGAAGATGAGGGAGAGCTTCCCTTTGCGGGGGTTAGTACTGAAAGAGAATCGCCCGTCAGGGGATCGATATTAATTTTGTAGAGTCAGAACAGACGGAGTGCTGCACTGTCGGAGGGTCAATAAGAAGCATGTTGCTGCACTATCAAGGAGTCAATGATAACAGAATGCTGCACTGTCAGAAGATAAGTAGTGAGGGAAAATTGCATTGTCAGAATGTCTTCATCAAAAAATTGCCATCTGTCGGAAGACCAATATTAAGGGAGTGCTGCACTGTCACAGGATCAATATTAGGTTTGTGCTGCACTAACAGATGGTCAGTGATGATTGAGTGCTTAACTGTTGCAGAGCTAGTACTGAGGGAATCCTGCATTGTTACAGTGTCATCATTGAGGTAGTGCAGCACTGTGAGTTGGTCAATATTAAGGGAATGCTGAAACTGTCAGTGGGTTGATGCTCAGCGTGTGCAACACTGTCGGAGGGAATGATGTACTATCCGAGTGTCATCACTGAGGGAGTTCCACACTGACAGAGGGGTAATATTAGGGGTGAACTGCAGTGTTACTCTTGATGGAGTGCTGCACTGAGGGTCAGGATTGAGGGAATGCTCCATTGTTGGAGATTCAGTACTGAGGGAGTGCTGGACTGTCACAGGGCCAATATGAAGAGGGTGCTGTGCTGTCAGAATGTCAATAGTAAAGGAGCACTGCATTATCAGAGGGACCGCACTGAGGGAGTGCAGCTGCTGCGAGGATCACTACAAAGGATATGGCATACTGTGAGAGGTCCAATTTGTGGAGATTGATGAACTGACCTGTCCCCCCTCAGTGCTGACCCCCCGCTTAGTGCTGATCCCCCTCAGTGCAGCACTCCGTCAGTGCAGCAATCCCTCCTTGCTGACCCCACTTAGTGCTGATCATCCTCAGTGCACCACGTTCTCAGTACTGACCCACTCAGTGCGCCACTTCCTCAATACTGACCCTCGGACAGTCTCACAGCACACTCCCTCCAACAGAGCAGTACATCCTCACAGCTGACACCCCTTAGCGAAGCACTCCCTCAGTGCTGACTCCCCTCAATCCAGCAACCCCTCAGTGCTAACCACGCTCAGTGCAGCAGTCCCTCCGTGCAGCACTCCCTCAGTGCTGACCTCACTCAATGCAGCACTCCCTCAGCATTTACCCCATCACTGCTGACCTCCCTTCAGTGCTGGACGTCCTCAGTGCAGCACTCCCTCTGTGCGGAAACCCTTCAGCTTTGTCACCTTTCAGTGCTGACCCCACTCTGTGCAGCACTCCCTCAGTGTTGACACCGCTCAGTGCAGCACTCCCTCAGTGCAACACTCCCTCAGTGCAGCATTCCCTCAGTACTGACACCCGTCAGTTCTGACACCCCTCAGTGCTGACACCCCTCAGTGCAGCCCTACCTCAGTGCAGCACTCCCTCAGTGCTGACATCCCTCAGACAGTCTCACAGCACTGACCCTCCCACGACCCTCACAGCTGACACCCAACAGTGAAGCACTCCGTCAGTGATGACCCGACGCAGAGCAGCAGTCCCTTAATGCAGCATTCCCTAAGTACTGACAGCTTCAGTGCTGACCTCCCTTCAGTGCTAACCACCTTCAGTGCTGACGCCCCCACAGTGCAGCACTCCTTCACTACTCACCCCGTCAGTGCTGACCTCCCTTCAGTGCTGGCTGGTTTCAGTGCAGCACTCCTTCAGTGCTGATCCCCCTCTGTACAGCACTCCTTCAGCGCACAACTTACTCACTTCCGACCCTGTCAGTGCTGACTTCCTTCAGTGCTGACTACCTTCATTGCTGACCCTCTACGTGCCGACCCCACTCTGTCCAGCACTCCCTCAGAGCAGCCCTCCCACAGTGCAGCACTCCCTCAGTGCTAACCTCCCTTCAGTGCAGCACTACCTCAGTGCAGCACTCCCTCAGTGCTGATGCCGCCTCAGTGCTTACGCCCCCACAGTGCTGCACTCCCTCAGTACTCACCCCTTCAGTGCTGACCTCCCTTCAGTGCTGGCAGGCTTCAGTGCAGCACTCCCTCAGTGCTCCACTTCCTCACGACTGACCTCCCTTCAGTGCTGACACCTCCTCAGTGCTGATCCCTCTTCAGTGCTGAACCCACTAAATGCTGTCCATCCCTCAGTGATGACTGCCTTCAGTGCAGCACTCCCACAGTGCAGCATTCCCTCAGTGCTGATACCCCTCACTGCAGCACTTCCTCAGTGCTGACGCCCCTCACTGCAGCACTCCATCAGTGCTGACGCCCCCACAGTGCAGCACTCCCTCATTACTCACCCCGTCAGTGCTGACCTCCCTTTCGTGCTGGTTGACTTCAGTAAAGCAATCCCTCAGTGCGAGGACATAGAACAAAGAACATTACAGCGCAGTACAGGCCCTTCGGCCCTCGATGTTGCGCCGACCTGTGAAACCAATCTGAAGCCCATCAAACCAAAACCATTCCATTATCATCCATATGTTTATCCAATGACCATTTAAATGCCCTTAAAGTTGGCGAGTATACTACTTTTGCAGTCAGGGCATTCCACACCCTTACTACTCTCTGAGTAAAGAACCTACTTCTAACATCTGTCCTATTACTATCACCCCTCAATTTAAAGCTATGTCCCCTCGTGCTAGCCATCACCATCCGAGGAAAAAGGCTTCCACTGTCCACCCTATCTAATCCTCTGATCATTTTGTATGTCTCTATTAAGTCACCTCTTAACCTAATTCTCTCTAACGAAAACAGCCTCAAGTCCCTCAGCATTTCCTCTAAGACCTTCCCTCCATACCAGGCAACATCCTGGTAAATCTCCTCTGCACCCTTTCCAATGCTTCCACATTCTTCCTATAATGCGGTGACCAGAACTGTACGCAATACTCCAAGTGCGGCCGCACCAGAGTTTTGTACAGCTGCAACATGACCTCATGGCTCCGAAACTCAATCCCTCTACCAATAAAACCTGACATACCGTACGCCTTCTTAACAACGCTATCAACCTGCGTGGCAACTTTCAGTGATCTATGCACATGGACACGGGGATCTCCCTGCTCATCCACACAACCAAGAATCTTACCATTAGCCCAGTACTCTGTATTCCTGTTACTCCTTCCAAAGTGAATCACCTCACACTTTTCCGCATTAAACTCCATTTGCCACCTCTCAGCCCAGTTCTGCAGCTTATCGATGTCCCTCTGTAACCTGCAAAATCCTTCCGCACTATCCACAACTCCACCGACTTTGGTGTTTTCTCAAATTTACTAACTCATCCTTCTACGCCCTCATCCAGGTCATTTATAAAAATGACAAACAGCGGTGGCCCCAAAACAGATCCTTGAGGTACACCACTAGTAACTGAACTCCAGGATGAACATTTCCCATCAACCACCACCCTCTGTCTTCTTACAGCTCGCCAATTTCTGA
>NC_063375.1:9688040-9695712 GCF_021869965.1 Rhincodon typus
TAATTTCAGCGAGTTAGACACCTCAGAAGCCAAAAATCTGAACTTCAGCCAAAAACTTGATTTTTGATTCTGCTGAAACAAAAATGCGTATTTCTGCGAGTTAAGCACTTCAGAAGATCAAAATCGCAAATTCAGCAAATGACTCAACTTTTGATGTTGTTTTGACTAAGATGCTTATTTCAGCGAGATAAGCAGATCAGAAGACGAAAATCTCAACAAATCCAAAGGACCTAACTTTGGATGCTGATTTCACTAAACTGCTTATTTCAGGGCGGTAAGCAATTCAGAAGTCAAAAATCTCAACTTCACAAATGACTTCAATGTTCATGCTGTTTTAACTAACATGCTTATTTCACGCAGATAAGCACTTCAGAAGACCAAAATCTGAACTTCACCAAATGACTCATGTTTTGATGTTGGTTAGACTAACATGCTTATTTGAGTCAGATAAGCACTTCAGAAGGCAAATATCTCAACTTCACCAAATGACTTAATTATTCATGCTGTTTTGACTAACATGCTTATTTCAGTGAGATAAGCACTGCAGAAAACCAAATGTGATCTTCAACAAATGACTCAAGTTTTGATGTTGGTTTGACTGACATGATTATTTGAGTGAGATAAGCACTTCAGAAATCAAAAATCTCAACTTCACCAAAGCACCTAACTTTGGATGCTGGTTGGACTGAAATGCTTTTTTCAGTGAGATAAGCACTTCAGAAATCAAAAATCTCAACTTCACCATCTGACTTAATTTTTGATGGTGTTTTGACAAACATGCTTATTTAACTCAGATAAGCACTTCAGGATACCAATATCTCACTCCACCAAAAATGTTAGTTTTTGATGTTGGTTTGAATGACATTCTTATTTCAGCGAGTTGAGCTCTTCAGAAAGCTAAAATGTCAACTTCACCATATGACACAACTTTTGATGCTGGTTGTTTTGACATACTTATTTCAGCGTGTCAAGGTCTTCATAAAGCCAAAACCTGCACTTCAAAAAATGTCTCAAGTTTTGATGATGGTTTGACTAACATGCTTACTTCAGTGAGATAATCACCTCAGAAATCAAAAATCTCAACTTCACCATCTGACTTAATTTTGATGGTGTTTTGACTAACATGCTTATTTAACTCAGATAAGCACTTCAGAATACCAATATCTCACTCCATCAAAAATGTTAGTTTTTGATGTTGATTTGAATGACATGCTTATTTCATCGAGCTCAGTTCTTCAGAAGGCTAAAATTTTAACTTCACCAAATGACACAACTTTTCATGCTTTTTGGTTTAAAATACTTATTTCAGCGAGTTAAAATCTTCAGAACACCAATACCTGAACTTCACCAAATGACTCCAGTTTTGATGATGGTTTGACCAACATGCGCATTTCAGCGAGTTAAGCACTTCAGAAGGCTAAAATCTCAACTTCAAAAAATGACACAACTTTTGATGCTGTTTGTTTTAAAATACATATTTCAGCGAGTTCAGCTCTTCAGAACACCAAAACCTGAACTTCACCAAATGACTCTCGTTTTGATGATGGTTTGACTAACATGCTTATTTGAGTGAGATAAGCATTTCGGAAGTCAAAAATCTCAACTTCACCAAATGACTCAACGTTTGATGTTGTTTTGACTAACGTACTTGTTTCAGCGAGATAAGCATATCAGAAGACTGAAATTTCAACTTTACCAAAGCACCTAACTTTTGATGCTGGTTTCACTTAAATGCTTATTTCCGTTAATGAGCACTGCGGAATTCAAAAATCTCAACTTTATCAAACGAATTGATTCTTGATGCTGGTTCGTCTAAAGTGCATATTTCAGTGAGTTAAGCACTCGAGAACTAAAATCTGATTTTAACCAAATGACTCAATTTTTCATGTTATTTAGACTAACATGCTTATTTGAGTGAGATAAGGACTTCAGAAGTCAAAAATTTCAACTTCACCAAATGTCTAAACCTTTGATGTTGTCTTGAATAACATGCTTATTGCAGCGAAATGAGCATGGCAGAAGACCCAAATGTCGACTTCATCAAGACACTCAACTTTTCATGATGTTTTGACAACATGCTTTTTTTTAGAAAGATAAGCACTTGAGAAGACCAAAACCTGAACTTCACAAAATGACTCAAGTTTTGATGTTTGTTTGGCTGACATACTTATTTCATTGAGATGAGCATTTCAGATGTCAAAAATCTCAACTTCACCAAATGACTTAATTATTGATGCTGTTTTGACTCGCACTCTTATTTCACTCAGACAAGCACATCGGAAGACCAAAATCTCAACTTCAACAAATCACATAATTTTTGATGCTCGTTGGATTAAAATTCTTATTTCAGCGAGATAAGCACTTCAGAAGACAAAAATCGTATCTTCACCAAATGACTCAATTTTTGATGTTCGTTTGACTAACATTATCATTTCAGCGAGTTAAGCATTTCAGAAGACCAAAATCTCAACTTCAACCCGACACTCAACTTTTGATGTTCTTTTGACTAACACGCTTATTTCACTTCGATAAGCAGTTCAGAAGACCAAAATCTGAACTTTACCAAATGACTCAAGTTTTGATGTTGCTTGGACTAACATGCTTATATCAGCGATTAAGTACTTCAGAAATCAAAAATCTCAACTTCACCAATTGACTCAACTTTTGATGTTGTTTTAACTAACATGCTTATTTCAGTGACATAAGCATGTCAGAAGAATAAAATCTCAACTTCAAGAAAGCACCTAACTTTGGACGCTGTTTGGACGAAAATGCTCTTTTCAGTGCGATAAGCACTTCACAAACCAAAAATCTCAACTTCACCATATGACTTAATATTTGATGGTGTTTTGACTAACATGCTTATTAAACTCAGATAAGCACTTCAGAATACCAATATCTTACTCCACCAAAATACTGAAGTTTTGATGTTGCTGAGACGAACATGCTTAATTGAGTCAGATAAGCACTTCAGAAGGCAAATATGTCAACTTCACAAAATGACTTAATTATTCACGCTGTTTTGACTAACATGCTTATTTTAGTGAGATAAGCACTGCAGAAAACCAAATGTGAACTTCACCAAATGACTCAAGTTTTGATGTTGGTTTGACTGGCATGATTATTTGAGTGAGATAAGCACTTCAGAAATCAAAAATCTCAACTTCACCATCTGACTTAATTTTTGATGTTGATTTGACTAACATGCTTATTTAGCTCAGATAAGCACTTCAGAATACCAATATCTCACTCCACCAAAAATGTTAGTTTTTGATGTTGGTTTGAATGACATGCTTATTTCAGCGAGTTGAGCTGTTCAGAAAGCTAAAATCTCAACTTCACCAAATGACACAACTTTTCATGCTTTTTGGTTTAAAATACTTATTTCAGCGAGTTAAGCTCTTCCGAACACCAATACCTGAACTTCACCAAATGTCTCCAGTTTTGATGATGGTTTGACCAACATGCGCATTTCAGCGAGTTAAGCACTTCAGAAGGCTAAAATCTCAACTTCAACAAATGACACAACTTTTGATGCTGTTTGTTTTAAAATACTTATTTCAGCGAGTTCAGCTCTTCAGAACACCAAAACCTGAACTTCACCAAATGACTCTAGTTTTGATGATGGTTTGACTGACATGCTTATTTGAGTGAGATAAGCATTTCAGAAGTCAAAAATCTCAACTTCACCAAATGACTCAACGTTTGATGTTGTTTTGACTTACGTGCTTGTTTCAGCGAGATAAGCATATCAGAAGACTGTAATTTCAACTTTACCAAAGGACATAACTTTTGATGCTGGTTTGACTTAAATGCTTATTTCCGTTAATGAGCACTGCTGAATTCAAAAATCTCAACTTTATCAAAAGACTTGATTCTTGATGCTGGTTAGTCTAAAATGCTTGTTTCAGTGAGTTAAGCACTCGAGAACTGAAATCTGATTTTAACCAAATGACTCAATTTCTCATGTTATTTAGACTAACATGCTTATTTGAGTGAGACAAGGACTTCAGAAGTCAAAAATTTCAACTTCACCAAATGACTAAACTTTTGATGTTGTCTTGAATAACATGCTTATTTCAGCGATTTAAGCTCTTCAGAAGATCAAAATCTCAACTTCACCAAATGACACAGCTTCTGAAGTTGTTTTGACTATCGTGCTTATTGCAGCGAAATGATAATGGCAGAAGAGCCAAATGTCGACTTCAGCAAGACACTCACCTTTTTATGCTGTTTTGACAACATGCCTTTTTGCAGAAAGATAAGCACTTCAGAAGACCAAAATCTGAACTTCACTAAATGACTCAAATGTTGATGTTGGATTGATTAACATGCTTATTTCAGCGATTTAAGCACTTCAGAAGTCAAAAATCTCAACTTCACCAAATGACTCAACTTCTGATGTTGTTTTGACTAACATGCTTATTTCAGCGCGTTAAGCCATTCATAAGGCTAAAATCTCAACTTCACGAAATTACTCCTCTTTTGATGCTGTTTGGATTAAAATGCTTATTTCAGCCAGTTAAGCACTTAAGAAGAACAAAATCTGAATTTCACAAAATGACTCAAGTTTTGATGTTTGTTTGGCTAACATGCTTGTTTCAGTGAGCACTTCAGAAGTCAAAAGTCTCAACTTCACCAAATGACTTAATTATTGATGCTGTTTTGACTAACACGCTTATTTCACTCAGATAAGCACATTGGAAGACCAAAATCTCAACTTCACCAAATCACATAATTTTTGATGCTCGTTGGATTAAAATTCTTATTTCAGTGAGATAAGCAGTTCAGAAAGCAAAAATCTGAACTTCACCATCTGACTTAATTTTTGATGTTGTTTTGACATACATGCTTATTTAACTCAGATAAGCACTTCAGAATACCAATATCACACACAACCAAAAATGTTAGTTTTTGATGTTGGTTTGAATGACATGCTTATTTCAGCGAGTTGAGCTCTTCAGAAGGCTAAAATCTCAACATTCACCATATGACACATCTTTTGATGCTGGTTGTTTTGAAATACTTATTTCAGCGTGTCAAGCTCTTCATAAAGCCAAAATCTGCACTTCAAAAAATGTCTCCAGTTTTGATGATGGTTTGACGAACAAGCTTATTTCAGTGAGATAAGCACTTCAGAAGACAAAAATCGTATCTTCACCAAATGACTCCAGTTTTGATGATGGTTTGACCAACATGCTCATTTCAGCGATTAAGCACTTCAGAAATCTAAAATCTCAACTTCACCAAATGGCACAACATTTGATGTTTTTTTGACTAACATGCTTACTTCAGAGAGATAAGCACTTCAGAAGTCAAAAATCTCAACTGCACCAAATGACTTAATTTTTAATGCTGTTTTAACGAGCATGCTTATTTCAGTACGATCAGCACTTCAGAAGTCAAAAATCTCAACTGCACCAAATGACTGAATTTTTAATGCTGTTTAACGAACATGCTTATTTCAGTGAGATAAGAACTTCTGAAACCAAAAATCTCAACTTCACCAAATGACTCAATTTTTGATGTTAGTTTGACTAACATTATCATTTCAGCGAGTTAAGCATTTCAGAAGACCAAAATCTCAACTTCAACACGACACTCAACTTTTGATGTTCTTTTGACAAACATGCTTATTTCATTGAGATCAGCAGTTCAAAAGACCAAAATCTGAACTTCACCAAATGACTCAACTTTTGATGTTGCTTGGACTAACATGCTTGTTTCAGCGATTAAGTACTTCAGAAATCAAAAGTCTCAACTTCACCAAATGACACAACATTTGATGTTGTTTTGACTGACATGCTTACTTCAGTAGAGATAAGCACTTCAGAAGTCAAAAATCTCAACTGCACCAAATGACTTAATTTTTAATGCTGTTTTAACGAGCATGCTTATTTCAGTACGATAAGCACTTCAGAAATCCAAAATCTGATCTCCACGAAATGACTCAAGTTTTGCTGTTGGTTTGACTAACATGCTTATTTCAGCGAGATTAGCACTTCAGAAATCAAAAATCTCAACTTCACCAAATGACTCAATTTCGATGTTGTTTTGACTAACGTGCTTGTTTCAGCGAGATAAGCAGATCAGAAGACTAAAATCTCACCTTCGCCAGATGACCTAACTTTTGATGCTGGTTACATTAAACTGCTAATTTCAGCGAGTTAGACACCTCAGAAGCCAAAAATCTGAACTTCACCCAAAAACTTGATTTTTGATTCTGCTGAAACTAAAATGCATATTTCTGCGAGTTAAGCACTTCAGAAGATCAAAAGCGCAAATTCACCAAATGACTCAACTTTTGATGTTGTTTTGACTAAGATGCTTATTTCAGCGAGATAAGCAGATCAGAAGACTAAAATCTCAACAAATCCAAAGGACATTACTTTGGATGCTGATTTCACTAAACTGCTTATTTCAGGGCGGTAAGCAATTCAGAAGTAAAAAATCTCAACTTCACAAATGACTTCAATGTTCATGCTGTTTTAACTAACATGCTTATTTCACGCAGATAAGCACTTCAGAAGACCAAAATCTGAACTTCACCAAATGACTCATGTTTTGATGTTGGTTAGACTAACATGCTTATTTGAGTCAGATAAGCACTTCAGAAATCAAAAATCTCAACTTCACCAAAGCACCTAACTTTGGATGCTGGTTGGACTGAAATGCTTTTTTCAGTGAGATAAGCACTTCAGAAATCAAAAATCTCAACTTCACCAAAGCACCTAACTTTGGACGCTGGTTGGACTGAAATGCTTTTTTCAGTGAGATAAGCACTTCAGAAATCAAAAATCTCAACTTCACCATCTGACTTAATTTTTGATGGTGTTTTGACAAACATGCTTATTTAACTCAGATAAGCACTTCAGAATACCAATATCTCACTCCACCAAAAATGTTAGTTTTTGATGTTGGTTTGAATGACATGCTTATTTCAGCGAGTTGAGCTCTTCAGAAAGCTAAAATGTCAACTTCACCATATGACACAACTTTTGATGCTGGTTGTTTTGACATACTTATTTCAGCGTGTCAAGCTCTTCATAAGGCCTAAACCTGCACTTCACCAAATGTCTCTAGTTTTGATGATGGTTTGACTAACATGCTTATTTCAGTGAGAGGAGCTCTTCAGAAGGCTAAAATTTTAACTTCACCAAATGACACAACTTTTCAAGCTTTTTGGTTTAAAATACTTATTTCAGCGAGTTAAAATCTTCAGAACACCAATACCTGAACTTCACCAAATGACTCCAGTTTTGATGATGGTTTGACCAACATGCGCATTTCAGCGAGTTAAGCATTTCAGAAGGCTAAAATCTCAACTTCAAAAAATGACACAACTTTTGATGCTCTTTGTTTTAAAATACATATAACAGCGAGTTCAGCTTTTCAGAACACCAAAACCTGAACTTCACCAAATGACTCTAGTTTTGATGATGGTTTGACTAACATGCTTATTTGAGTGAGATAAGCATTTCAGAATGTCAAAAATCTGAACTTCACCAAATGACTCAACGTTTGATGTTGTTTTGACTAACGTGCTTCTTTCAGCGAGATAGGCATATCAGAAGACTGAAATTTCAACTTTACCAAAGCACCTAACTTTTGATGCTTGTTTCACATAAATGCTTATTTCTGTTAATGAGCACTGCGGAATTCAAAAATCTCA
>NC_063375.1:9695812-9702218 GCF_021869965.1 Rhincodon typus
TAAATGCTTATTTCTGTTAATGAGCACTGCGGAATTCAAAAATCTCAACTTTATCAAAAGACTTGATTCTTGATGCTGGTTAGTCTCAAATGCTTATTTCGGTGAGTTGAGCACTCGAGAAGTAAAATCTGATTTTAACCAAATGACTCAATTTCTCATGTTATTTAGACTAACATGTTTATTAGAGTGAGATAAGGACTTCAGAAGTCAAAAATTTCAACTTCACCAAATGACTAAACTTTTGATGTTGTCTTGAATAACATGCTTATTTCAGCGATTTAAGCTCTGCAGAAGATCAAAATCTCAACTTCAGCAAATGACACAGCTTCTGATGTTGTTTTGCCTATCGTGCTTATTGCAGCGAAATAAGCATGGCAGAAGACACAAATGTCGACTTCAGCAAGACACTCAACTTTTTATGCTGTTTTGACAACATGCTTTTTTTTCAGAAAGATAAGCACTTCAGAAGACCAAAATCTGAACTTCACCAAATGACTCAAATGTTGATGTTGTTTTGACTAACATGCTTATTTCAGCGTGTTAAGCCATTCAGAAGGCTAAAATCTCAACTTCACCAAATTACTCCTCTTTTGATGCTGTTTGGAATAAAATGCTTATTTCAGCCAGTTAAGCACTTGTGAAGAACAAGATTTGAACTTCAGAAAATGACTCAAGTTTTGATGTTTGTTTGGCTAACATGCTTATTTCAGTGAGATGAGCACTTCAGAAGTCAAAAATCTCAACTTCACCAAATTATTAAATATTAATGCTGTTTTGACTTGCACGCTTATTTCACTCAGATAAGCACATCGGAAGACCAAAATCTCAACTTCAACACGACACTCAACTTTTGATGTTCTTTTGACTAAAATGCTTATTTCATTGAGATAAGCAGTTCAGAAGACCAAAATCTGAGCTTCACCAAATGACTCAAGTTTTGATGTTGCTTGGACTAACATGCTTATTTCAGCGATTAAGTACTTCAGAAATCAAAAATCTCAACTTCACCAATTGACTCAACTTTTGATGTTGTTTTAACTAACATGCTTATTTCAGCGAGATAAGCATATCAGAAGAATAAAATCTCAACTTCAAGAACGCACCAAACTTTGGACACTGGTTGGACTAAAATGTTTTTTTCAGTGAGATAAGCACTTCAGAAACCAAAAAACTCAACTTCACCATATGACTTAATTTTTGATGGTATTTTGACTAACATGCTTATTTAACTCAGATAAGTACTTCAGAAGACCAAAACCTGAACTTCACCAAATGACTGAAGTTTTGATGTTGCTGAGACGAACATGCTTAATTGAGTCAGACAAGCACTTCAGAAGGGAAATATCTCAACTTCACCAAATGACTTAATTATTCATGCTGCTTTGACTAACATGCTTATTTCAGTGAGATAAGCACTGCAGAAAACCAAATGTGAACTTCACCAAGTGACGCAAGTTTTGATGTTGGTTTGACTGACATGATTATTTGAGTGAGATAAGCACTTCAGAAATCAAAAATCTCAACTTCACCATCTGACTTAATTTTTGATGTTGTTTTGACGAACATGCTTATTTAGCTCAGATAAGCACTTCAGAATACCAATATCTCACTCAACCAAAAATGTTAGTTTTTGATGTTGGTTTGAATGACATGCTTATTTCAGCGAGTTGAGCTCTTCAGAATGCTAAAATCTCAACTTCACCGTATGACACAACTTTTCATGCTTATGGGTTAAAAATACTTATTTCAGCGAGTTAAGCTCTCCAGAACAGCATTCCCTGAACTTCACCAAATGACTCCAGTTTTGATGATGGTATGACCAACATGCTCATTTCAGCAAGCTGAGCACTTCAGAAGGCTAAAATCTCAACTTCAACAAATGACATAACTTTTGATGCTGGTTGTTTGAAAATACTTATTTCATCGAGTTAAGTTCTTCAGAACACCAAAACCTGAACTTCACCAAATGACTCTAGTATTGATGACGGTTTGACTAACATGCTTATTTGAGTGAGATAAGGACTTCAGAAGTCAAAAATTTCAACTTCACCAAATGACTAAACTTTTGATGTTGTCTTGAATAACATGCTTATTTCAGCGATTTAAGCTCTTCAGAAGATCAAAATCTCAACTTCACCAAATGACACAACTTCTGATGTTGTTTTGACTATCGTGCTTATTGCAGCGCGTGAAGCCATTCAGAAGGCTAAAATCTCAACTTCACGAAATTACTCCTCTTTTGATGCTGTTTAGATTAAAATGCTTATTTCAGCCAGTTAAGCACTTAAGAAGAACAAAATCTGAACTTCACAAAATGACTCAAGTTTCGATATTTGTTTGGCTGACATGCTTATTTCAGTGAGATGAGCACTTCAGAAGTCAAAAATCTCAACTTCACCAAATGACTTAATTATTGATGCTGTTTTGACGAACACACTTATTTCACTCAGATAAGCACATCGGAAGACCAATCTCAACTTCACCAAATAACATAATTTTTGATGCTAGTTGGATTAAAATTCATATTTCAGCGAGATAAGCACTTCTGAAGACAAAAATCGTATCTTCACCAAATGACTCAATTTTTGATGTTAGTTTGCCTAACATTATCATTTCAGCGAGTTAAGCATTTCAGAAGACCAAAATCTCAACTTCAACACGACACTCAACTTTTGATGTTCTTTTGACTGACATGCTTATTTCATTGAGATAAGCAGTTCAGAAGACCAAAATCTGAACTTCACCAAATGACTCAAGTTTTGATGTTACTTGGACTAACGTGCTTATTTCAGCGATTAAGTACTTCGGAACTCAAAAATCTCAACTTCACCAATTGACTCAACTTTTGATGTTGTTTTAACTAACATGCTTATTTCAGCGAGATAAGCATATCAAAAGAATAAAATCTCAACTTCACCAAATGACCTAACAATTTATGCTGGTTTGACTAACATGCTTAATTCAGTGAGTTAAGCACCTCAGAAGCCGAAAATCTGAACTTCACCAAATGACTTGATGTTTGATTCGGGTTGGACCAAAATGCTTATTTCAGGGTGTTGAGCACATCAGAAGACCAATTTCTCAATCCACCAAATGAGATAGTTTTTCATGTTGGTTTGCGTGACATGCTTACTTCATTGAGAGAAGCACTTCAGAAGATCAAAATCTCAACGTCACCAAATGAGTCAACTATTGATGTTGTTTTGACTAACATGTTTACATCAGCGAGCTAAGCATTTCATAATGCTAAAATTTCAACTTCACCAAAAAACTGAACTTTTGATACTGGTTGCAATAAAATGCTTTTTTCAGCGAGTTAGGCACTTGAGGAGACCAGAACCTGAACTTCACCAATTGACTTAATATTTTTTATGCTGTTTTGACTAACATGCTTATTTCTCTCAGATAAGCACTTCAGAAGGCCAAAATCTGAACTTCAACAAATGACTCAAGTTTTGATGTTCGTGAGTATAACATGCTTATTCCAGTGAGATAAGCACTTCAGAAGTCAAAAATCTCACCTGCACCAAATGACTTAATTTTTAATGCTGTTTTAACTAGCATGTTTATTTCAGTACGATAGGCAAGTCAGAAATCCAAAATCTGAACTTCACGAAATGACTCAAGTGTTGATGTTGGTTTTACTAAAATGCTTATTTCAGTGAGATAAGCAGATCAGAAGACCAAAATCTCAACTTCACCAAAGGACATAAATTTGGATGCTGATTTGACTAAACTGCTTATTTCAGTGCGATAAGCAATTCAGAAGTCGAAAATCTCAACTTCACAAATGACTTCAATGTTCAAGCTGTTTTAACTAACATGCTTATTTCACTCAGATAAGCAGTTCAGAAGAATAAAATCTGAACTTCACCAAATGACTCAAGTTTTGATGTTGGTGAAACTAACATGCTTATTTGAGTCAGATAAGCACTTCAGAAGGCAAATATCTCAACTTCACCAAATGACTTAATTATTCATGCTGTTTTGACTAACATGCTTGTTTCAGTGAGATAAGCACTGCAGAAAACCAAATGTGAACTTCACCAAATGACTCAAGTTTTGATGTTGGTTTGACTGACATGATTATTTGAGTGAGATAAGCACTTCAGAAATCAAAAATCTCAACTTCACCAAAGCACCTAACTTTGGACGCTGGTTGGACTGAAATGTTTTTTTTCAGTTAGATAAGCACTTCAGAATTCAAAAATCGCAACTTCACCATCTGACTTAATTTTTGATGGTGTTTTGACAAACATGCTTATTTAACTCAGATAAGTACTTCAGAATACCAATACCACACTCAACCAAAAATGTTAGTTTTTGATGTTGGTTTGAATGACGTGCTTATTTCAGCGAGTTGAGCTCTTCCGAAGGCTAAAATCTCAACCTCACCATATGACGCAACTTCTCATGCTTTTTGGTTTAAAATACTTATTTCAGCGAGTTAAGCTCTTCAGAACACCAATACCTGAACTTCACCAAATGACTCCAGTCTTGATGATGGTTTGACCACCATGCACATTTCAGAGAGTTAAGCACGTCAGACGGCTAAAATCTCAACTTCAACAGATGACACAACATTTGATGCTGGTTGATTTGAAATACTTATTTCAGCGTGTCAAGCTCTTCATAAAGCCAAAACCTGCACTTCACCAAATGACTCAAATTTTGATGTTTGTCAGACTAACATGCTTATTTGAGTGAGATAAGCATTTCAGAAGTCAAAAATCTCAACTTCACCAAATGACTCAACGTTTGATGTTGTTTTGACTGACGTGCTTGTTTCAGAGAGATAAGCATATCAGAAGACTGAACTTTCAGCTTTACCAAAGGACATAACTTTTGATGCTCGTTGGACTTAAATGCTTATTTCCGTCAGATGAGCACTACGGAAGTCAAAACTCTCAACTTCATCAAAAGACTTGATTCTTGATACTGGTTAGTCTAAAATGCTTATTTCAGTGATTTAAGCACTCGAGAACTAAAATCTGATTTTAACCAAATGTCTCAATTTCTCGAGTTATTTAGACGAACATGCTTATTTGAGTGAGATAAGGACTTTAGAAGTCAAAAATTTCAACTTCACCAAATGACCAAACTTTTGATGTTGCCTTGAATAACTCGGTTATTTCAGCGATTTAAGCTCTTCAGACGATCAAAATCTCAACTTCACCAAATGACACAACTTCTGATGTTGTTTTGACTAACGTGATTATTTCAGCGAAATAAGCATGACAGAAGACCCAAATGTCGACTTCAGCAAGACACGACTTTTTATGCTGTTTTGACAACATGCTTTTTTTCAGAAAGATAAGCACTTCAGAAGACCAAAATCTGAACTTCACTGAATGACTCAAATGTTGATGTTGGATTGATGAACATGCTTATTTCAGCGATTTAAGCACTTCAGAAGATAAAAAGCGCAAATTCACCAAATGACTCAACTTTTGATGTTGTTTTGACTAAGATGCTTATTTCAGCGAAATAAGCAGATCAGAAGACTAAAATCTCAACTTCACCAAAGGACCTAACTTTGGATGCTGATTTGACTAAACTGCTTATTTCAGTGCGATAAGCAATTCAACTTTACAAATGACTTCAATGTTGATGCTGTTTTAACTAACATGCTTATTTCACTCAGATAAGCACTTCAGTAGACCAGAATCTGAACTTCACCAAATGACTCAAGTTTTGATGTTGGTTAGACTAACATGCTTATTTATCTCAGATAAGCACTTCAGAATACCAATATCTCACTCCACCAAAAATGTTAGTTTTTGATGTTTGTTTGAATGACATGCTTATTTCAGCGAGTTGAGCTCTTCAGAAGGCTAAAATCTCAACCTCACCAAATGACTACCTTTTGATGTTGTTTTGAATAACATGTTTATTTCAGCGAGGTAAGCAGTTCAGAAGGCAGAAATCTCAATATCACCGAATGATTTAATTTTTAATGCTATGTGGATTAAAATGCTTAAATCAAGGAGATCAGCAGTTCAGCAGACAACAATCTGAACTTCGCCAAATATCTCAATTTTTGATGTTAGTTTGACGAACATGCTCACTTCAGCGAGTTAAGCACTTCAGAAGATCAAAATCTCAACTTCGCCAAATGACACAACTTCTGATGTTGTTTTGACTAACGTGCTTATTTCAGCGAGATAAGCATAGCAGAAGACCAAAATGTCAACTTCACCAAGACACTCAACATTTTATGCTGTTTTGACAACATGCTTGTTTCAATGAGATAAGCACTTCAGAAGACCAAAATCTGAACTTCAGTAAATGACTCAAATTTTGATGTTGGATTGACTGACAGGCTTCCTCCAGTGAAATAAGCACTTTAGAAGTGAAGAATTTCGACTTCACCAAATGACTCAACTTTTGATGCTGTTTTGACTGA
>NC_063375.1:9702718-9716971 GCF_021869965.1 Rhincodon typus
AACTCAGTATGATGGGCCAAATGGCCTCCTTCTTCTTCTGTACTTTTGCGATTTGGTGTATCCAAAAATTACCTGAAATTTATTACAAACACCAATGAAACAACACTGTTACTACTTAACCATCTTCCAAAGGATTACTTTGACTTCAAATTGGCTTTGTGGACTCTCCGAAGACATTTAACATCGGGTTTAAAATGACACAGACGCAGGGGTCAACACTGAAATAGTACCTCATTGTAATAGGGTTAGAATTGAGGATGCGCCCCTTGATTGGCCAGCCAGTACTGAGATTTTGCAAGTCTATCACAGTGTAAATATTGAATGAATGCCTCAGTGTCAGAGCGTCAGAACTGTGGGAGTGCATTATTGTCAGAGAGTCAGGACTGAGGGACTGCCTTATAGCCAGTGCGTCAGTTCTGAGGCAGTGCCTCAACGCAATAGATTGAGAAATGGGTGAGGAGGCATATGATTAGAAGGTCAGTCGTAAGCTTTTGCAGCTCTATCAGAGGGTCAGTACTCAGCCAGTGCCTCATTGACAGAGGGTCCATACTGAGGTATTGAAGCACTGTTAGAGGGTTAGCACTGAGGGAGTGCTTCCTTGTCAGAGATTCAGAACTGAGAATGTGCCTTATTGTCAGAGGCTCATTCCTGAGGGAGTGGCTCATTGTCAGAGTGACATAATCATATAGCCCTCCCTCACCTCTAAACCTTAATATTGATCCTCTGAGAATTTGGCACTGCCTCAGCACTGACCTTCTTACAATGAGGCACTGCCTCAGGACTGACCTTCTGATCATGAGGTGATTCCTCAGTACTGAACCATTGACAATGTGACACTCCATTATTATTGACCTTCTGATAATATGGTTCTCCTCAATTACTGACCCTCTGACGGTTCTGCACTGCCTCAGTACTGACCCTCTAAATGTCTGCCACTCCCTCAATTCTAACCTCCTTACAATGAGGCATTACCTCAATACTGACCGGGAAGGTGGCACTGCCTCAGCATTGACTATCTGACAATAAAGCAATCACACTGGACTGACCATTCAACAATGACATACTGCCTCAGAAGTGACCCACTTACAACAAGGCACACACTCAGTACTGACCCACTGATAATGATGCTCTCCCTCAGTACTAACCCTCTGAGAGTGCTGCACTACCACAGGACTGACTCAATTCTGAACACCTTACAATGAGACACCGGCTCAGTATTGACCCTTTGATCATGAGGCACTGAATCAGTTCTGACCCTATTACATTGACAGCGCATCACTTCTTCATTGTTGATTCTCTGGCAGTGCAGCATTCCCGCATGACTGACCCTCTCACAGTGCAGCATGCCTTTAGTACTGAACCTCTGATAGTGCAGCTCCCCTCAGTGCTGTCTCCAACCGTGAAGCATTTTCTTACTATTGACTATCTGACAGTATTTAGGGGAGTGCTGCACTGTTGGCGAGTCAGTACTGAGGAAAAGCTGCATTGTCAGAAGGCAAATATTAATGGAGTGCTGGGGTCAATTTTAAAGGGGTTTTGCACTGTCGTAAATTCCACGAGGGCGGCGCGGTGGCTCGGTGGTTAGCACTGCTGTCTCACAGCGCCAGTGACCCAGGTTCGATTCCACCCTTGGGCGACCGTCTGTGTGGAGTTTGCACATTCTCCGTGTCTGTGCGGGTTTGTGTGTCCTCTGGGTGCTCCGGTTTTCTCCCACAGTCCAAAGATGTGAAGGCGAGGTGGATTGGCTATGCCAAATTGCCCATAGTGCCCAGGAATGTTTAGGTTAGGTGGCTTAGACGTGGGAATGGGCCTGGGTGGGATGCTCTTCGGAGGGGCATTGTGGACTTGTTTGGCTTAATGGCCTGTTTCCAAACTGTAGCGATTCCATGAATCAATATTAAGGGCGTGCTCCAGTATCAGAGGGTCAATAGTAAGGGAACACATCTCACTCAAAAGGTCAGTCGTCAGGTTAGTGCTGAGGGAATACCGGTACATCAGAGGGTTAACATATGGCAGAAATGCACTGTCAGATGGTCAGCCACCACTACTCCAGAGTATGTTGTACTGTTGGAGGGTCAGTACTGAGGGAGTGCCTCATAGTCAGGAGAGCCAGCTCTCTGACAGTGCTTCTTTGTTAGTGTGCCACTCCCTTAACGCTGAAACTCTGACAGTGCAGCACACCCTTAATATTGACCCTGTGACATTGCAGCATTCCCTTTATATTGGCCTTTCAAAAGAGCGGCACTCCCTCAGTGAAGACAGTCTGACAATGCAGCTTTCCCCCACTACTAGCTTCTGACAGCGCAGCATTCTGTCATCATTGACCCTCTGACAGTGTAGCACATGCTTCATATTGACCCTCCAATATTGTGGTACTCTCTCAGTGATGATACTCTGACAATGCAGCACTCCCTCAATACTAACTCTCTGATTAAGCACTCGCTCAGTGCTAAGCCTCTGACAATGGAGCATTCTCTCATTACTGACCCTTTGCTGTGCTGCTCTGCCTGAGCACTCACTCGCTGAAGTTGCAGTACACCATCAATAGTTGCCCTCCGAAAATGCACCACTTCCTTAATACTGACCCTCGATAGTGGAGCATTCCCTTAATATGGACCCTCTGATAGCGTAGCATTTTTTCAGTATTTGCCTGCTCACAGTGCAGCACTCCCCTAATATCAAAGCTCTGAGGGTGAAATACTCCTTTAATATTGACCATCTGAGAGTGCAGCATTCCCTCGGTGCAAACTCTCTGCAAGTGCAGTAATCCCTTATTATCGGACCACAAGCAGTGTGGCACTCCCTGAATACTGGTCCACCAACAGTGCAGCACTCCCTGAATTTTGGCCATCGAGAATGCCCTTAATATTGACCTGTTTACAGTGCAGTACTCTCCTAATATCAAACCTCTATCAGTGGGTCCGCACTGCGGGAATGCCCCATTGTCAGCAGGTCAATTGTGAGGCAGTGTCACTTTGTCAGAGGGTCAATATTGAGGTAGTGCCTCATTTTAAGAGGGTCAGAATTAAGGAACTGCCTCACAACACCGAGTCAGTACTGAGGTAGTGTCGCACTGTCAGAGGATCAGTTGAGGGAATGCCTTGTTGTCAGCGCGTCAGTTCTGAGGCAGTGCCTCCATGTAATGGATTTAGAATTGAGGGAGAATGACATGATTAAAAGGTCAGTAGTAAGGTATTGCAGTCAGAGTGTCACGACTAAGAGAGTACATCATAGTCAGAGGGTTTGTATTGAGGTATTGAAGAACTGTCAGAGGCTCAGTATTGAGGGAGTCCTTCCTTGACAATGACTCCCTCTGCAGGGCTATCATGTCATTTCTGGAGAGTCAGTCATGAAGGAGTCACCCATTGAGAAAGAATCAGTTCTGATGAAGGGCCTCATTATCAGAGGGTCACTACTGAAGGGGTTGTAAGTGGGTCAATTCTGAAGCAGTGCCTCATTGTAAGGGGGTCAGAATTGAGGGTGAGCCTCACGACTGAAGAGTCAGCACTGATGTACTTCAGCTCCACCAGAGGGTCAGTTCTGAGGCAGTACCTCACGACTGGAGGGTCAGCCCTGAAATACTGCTACATTGTCAGAGTGTCAGTTCTGAGGCAGTGCCTCTTTGTCAGAGTGTCTGTAGCTGTTCTGCAAAACAGTCACCCAGTCTGCACTTCATTTCCCTCATGAGATGCTGTCAGTGGGTCGATTGTCAGGCAGTGCCTCAATGTAATGGGATCAGAAGTTAGAGTATCACATTTCGAGGATCAATACTGAGGACTGCAGCACTATCAGAGGGTAACTACTGAGGGAGGGCCTAATCGTCAGCGGGTCACTACAGAGGCAGTGCCTCTTTGGAAGGGGGTCAGTCTGTTCTGAGGATTGTTACCGGGTCAGTACTGAGGGAGTGCCTCATTGTCAGAGATTCTATTCTGAGGCAGTGCCTCAATGTAATGGGGATGGATTGAGGGAGGACCATATGATTAATGGGTTATCTCTGAGGTAGTGAGCCGCTGTCAGACGGTCCAAACCGTGGAGTGCATTATAGTCAGAGGGTCAATACTGATTCAATGGTCAAACTTGGGGAGTGCCACACTCGAGAGTCAGTACTGAGGTATTGTGGCAGTGTCAGAGGGTCAGAACTGTGGGACTGCGTTATTGTCAGAGTTGCAAGCTGAACTAGTGCCTCATTTAAGGGGGTCGGAATTGAGGAAGTTCATCATGTTTCCAGGATCATTACTGAGGAAGGGCTCCGTAATCAGCAGATCAGCATAGAGGGAGTACCTTATTATCACGAGGTCAGTTCTGAGGCAGTGTCTCATTGTTAAAGTGTGATCTGTAAGGGAGTGACTCTTGTTAGAGGATCCATTCCAAGGCAGTCCCTCAATGGGATGGAGTAAGAATAGAGAGAGTGTCAAATGTCAGGGGCTCAATATTGAGGTATTGAAGAACTGTTAGAGTGTCAGTACTGAGGTAATGCAGCACTGTCAGAAGGTCAGAATGATGGGAATGCCTTATCGTCAGCGGGTCAGTTCTGAGGCATTGCCTAATTGCAAAGGGATTAGAATTGAGGGAGTTTAGATGGTCAATACTGAGGTAATGCATTACTGTCAGAGGGTCAGGATCGAGCGAGTGACTCATTATGAAAGGGTCTGCACTGAAGGAGTACCTTATTGTCAGTCGATCAGTTGTGAGGCATTACCTCTTTGTCAGAGGATCTGTTCTGAGGGATTGCCTCATTGTCAGAGGATCTGGAGTGAGGCACTGCCCGGATGTAATAGGGTCAGAATTGAGGGTATGCCACAGGATTAGAGGATCAGTACTGAAGTAGTGCAGTACTGTCAGAGGATCAGTGCTGAGGGAGTGCCTCATTGTCAGAGGGTCAGTACTGAGATAATTAAGCACTGTCAGTAGGACTCTGGGCTTCAGTTACTAGAAGATCAGAGTAAAAATTCATGAAAGTCATGCTATAAAGTCGTGCTTTCAGCTCCAGTTGAGTGCATAGTGAATTCTGAACACCATATTATAGGAAGGACATTAAGTCCCTGGAAAGGGAGGAAAGGAAATTGAGCAGAATGACAGCAGCACTACATCCAGGAGGTGGAAGCATACTTGGAAATTTGTGCCCCTGCCTTTAAACTCAATTGCAGTAAAAGATAAATTGTGAGTGTTTTCGATAGTTAAATGGTCTTCAGATTGGTTTCACAGGTCGGCGCAATATCGAGGGCCGAAGGGCCTGTACTGCCCTGTAATGTTCTATGTAATGTTCTATGTTCTAAGCTGTTGAAAGGGGGAGACAGGAATGTGGGCTAAAAGGTCAAGACAAAGTTACAGGGTGAGGGAGATTAAAGATCAAATTCACCATTGAACTCAAAGCAAAGGCAAAAGTAACGAAAACAGAAGCTGTTGGAAAAGTTCAGCAGGTCTGGCAGCCTCTGTGGAGGCAAATAAACAGAGTTTAAGTTCCAGGTCCGGTGACCCTTCCACAGAACACAAAGGCAGTGGTAATTGTTGTTGAGAAAGTCAAAACATTGGCCTACATTGAATACTGAGTTCAACAGCTTTAGACCCATTTACACAGTCCTCTGTTTGGATATACTTTCCCCTCGTGATTGCATCCTCTCTTCATGCTTTACTTCCTTTTCAATCAGATCTTCATTCTACCATTCACACCTGCTCTGGAGCAATGCTTTATCTCTCCTCTACAACCTTTACCACACTCTTTCCCCTTTTATTCGTTGGCACACTTTGATCTGCAAACCCCCTCACTCTCTAATTTACGCTAATAATCCATTCTGTTCCATGTATTTCTCTATCCCCTTTCGACAGGATCATATCCATCAAATTTCCACTTCACTTCAATTGTAAAAAGTTTCACTGGACTCAAAACAGTATCTTCCTCTTTCCACAGAGCGGGGCGGGGGTGTCGGTGCCCAGGGAGGGGCCGCATTATCGAGCGGGGTGGTGCGGGGAACGGTGTCGTTGCTGACGGTGATGGTTCAGAATTTGAAAACAAGAGACCTCGCGCTTGCGGATCACGCACCTATCTACACCTCCGCTGTCGTTCCGCCGAACACCTGGTCTTTCTTCGTCCATAGTTCAACACTGGTGCACACCTGAGGTTGGAAGGCTGTTTCTGGGTATACCATCTTTGTTGAGCCTTGCACGAAGTCTTCCATGAGGCTTGTTCCTCCGTCTTGGCTCTGTATGTTACCCTGTCTGTTGGGGCCATGATATGGTGGCTGTCAGTGCAGGTTGAGTTGAGCTGATGAGTGGGTAAGTACGCAGCAGATGAACCATCTCTCTGATAAATGTGAAGTTATCTACTTTAGGGGCAAAATCTGAAAAGCCATTTAATATCTGAAGGGTGATAGATTGGGAAAGGGAGGGGTGCACTGAGACCTTCGTGTCATTGTACCTGTCGCTGAAAGCAAGTGTGACCCTGACACTGACCCTGACCCTGACCCTGACCCTATTGCAGGTGGTGAATAAGGCAGATGGCTTGTTGGCTGCCTTATTGAAGGGATTCATGGATTGGTTATAGTGACAGTGAGTGAAAGATTTACCAGAGTGATTTCATGGATGGTGGTATTGAGAGATGAATGGAGACTGGATCAGTTAGAGTTATATGCGTTGGAGTTGAAAAGGAGAACGGGCACCTGTTGGAAGCCATAAATTTAAAGAGGACTGGACAAGGTAGTTGCAGTAAGGATGTCCTCAATGACTTAGGAGTCCAGACATAGGGCTCAGTGTTAAGGAGGTAAAGGAGATCATTAAGGAAATGAGAAGAAATGTCTTCACCCAGACAGAGGTCAGATGGGGAATTTTGTCTGGGAACTGTTGATGTCAAACCATTGACTATTTTCAAAGAGAAATTGGATATGGTGCTTAGAACTAAAGAGAACAAAGACAGTGGGTAGAAACAGCGTGAGTTCAATGATCAGCCATGATCACGTTGAAAGGTGGAACAGGCTTGAAGTGCTTAAGCCTATTCTTCTATGTTTCTATGAACCAAAGGAGACAAGATTGACTGGAATGACCCCGTGGGTGAGGACTTCCGGGTTTTTAAAATTCATTTGTGAGATCTAAAGATCGCTGGCTGGTCCAACTTTATTGGCTGCCATTAGTTGCCCCATGCGAAGGTGGTGTTGAGCTGCCTTCTTGAACCACTCCAGACATTGTGCTGACAGTTGACCCACAATCATTAGAATCCCTACAGTGTCGAAACAGGCCATTTGGCCCAACAAGACCATAATGACTCCAAAAAGCATTCCACCTGACTGACCCCTCCTTCCCCCACCCCGACCGCCACCCCGCCACCACCCTATCCCTGTAACCCTGCACTTCCGATGGATAATTCACATAACTACTCATCCCTGGACACAATGGGCAATTTAGCGTGGCCAATTCATCTAATCCACACATCTTTAGTCTGTAGGAGGAACCCGGAGCACCTGGAGGAAACCCACAAAGACATGGGAAGAATGCGCACACACCCACACACAGTCACCTGAGACTGAATTGAACCCATATCTCTGGTGTTGTGTGGTAGCAGTGCGAACCAGTGGCCACTGTGCTGCTCGTCAGGAAAATATTGTGAGGAAGGGAGGTCCAGGGTTTTGACCCAGCGACAGTGAAGGAATGGTGACATATTTAAAGTTTGAAGGGGATCTTGTCGGGAGTGGTATTCCTATGTGTTCGCTGCCATTGTTCTTCCAGATGTAAGTGGTCACGTGTTTGGAAAGTGCTGTCTGAGGATTTTTGGTGGAATTTCTGCAGTGTACCTTATAGATGGTGCACACTGCTGCGACTAAGTGTTGGTGGTGGAGGGAATGAATGTTTGTGGATGTGGTGCCAATCAAGTGGGCTGCTTTGTCCTCAACTTTGTTGATCTTCTTGTGTTGTTGGAGCTGCACCTGTCCAGGCAAGTGGGGAATATTCCATCACACGCCTGACTTGTGTCTTCATGTGGAGAGATTCAGAAGCTCAGATTGTCCTCAGCCTTCTGAATGATGAAAAGTCTGCCGAGTGACTACATCGCCTGGAATTTGCCGGTCTGTTCAGTTGTTGAGGCATTTGCACCAAGTCCTTGGAGGTGGAACAGTTGTTGCCCTGTAAATTTGATGTTTCAGTTCCATATGCATTCATTATGTTGCTTCCTCTCCATGTCCTGCTCTGACAGGTGCAACAGTATCCCACAACATGAGCAGACGGTTGCTGCATCTTTCCTCGTCCTCCACCCCACACAACAGCATTCTGACAAAATTAGCCTCATACATAACTCCCCCAATTTAGAACATAGAACATAGAACATTACAGCTCAGTACAGGCCCTTCGGCCCTCGATGTTGCGCCGACCTGTGAAACCAATCTGAAGCCCATCTAACCTAAACTATTCCATTATCATCCATATGTTTATCCAATGACCATTTAAATGCCCTTAAAGTTGGCGAGTCTATCATTTTTGCAGGCAGGGCATTCCACGCCCTTACTACTCTCTGAGTAAAGAACCTACCTCTGACATCTGTCCTATGTCTATCACCCCTCAAATTAAAGCTATGTCCCCTCCTCCTAGCCATCACCATCCGAGGAAAAAGGCTCCCACTGTCTACCCTATCTAATCCTCTGATCATCTTGTGTGTCTCTATCAAGTCACCTCTTAACCTTCTTCTCTCTAACGAAAATAACCTCAAGGCCCTGAGCCTTTCCTCATAAGACCTTCCCTCCATACCAGGCAACATCCTGGTAAATCTCCTCTGCACCCTTTCCAATGCTTCCACATCCTTCCGATAATGCGGTGACCAGAACTGTACGCAATACTCCAAGTGCGGCTGCACCAGAGTTTTGTACAGCTGCAACATGACCTTATGGCTCCGAAACTCAATCCCTCAACCAATAAAACCTAACATACCGCACCCTTCTTAACAACGCTATCAACCTGGGTGGCAACTTTCAGTGATCTATGCACATGGACACCGAGATCTTTCTTCTCATCCACATTACCAAGAATCTTACCATTAGCCCAGCACTCTGTATTCCTGTTACTCCTTCCAAAGTGAATCACCTCACACTTTTCCGCAGTAAACTCCATTTGCCACCTCTCAGCCCAGCTCTGCAGCTTATCTATGCCCCTCTGTAACCGGCAACATCCTTCCGCACTATCCACAACTCCACCAACTTTGGTGTCATCCACAAATTTACTAACGCATCCTTGTACGACCTCATCCAGGTCATTTATAAAAATGGCAAACAGCAGTGGCCCCAAAACAGATCCTTGAGGTACACCACTAGTAACTGAACTCCAGGATGAACATTTCCCATCAACCACCACCCTCTGTCTACTTACAGCTTGCCAATTTCTGATCCAAACCGCTGAATCACACTCAATCCCATGCCTCCGTATTTTCTGCAATAGCCTACCATGGGGAACCTTATTAAACGCGTTACTGAAATCCATATACACCACATCAACCGCTTTACCCTCATCCACCTGTTTGGATGGTTTTCCCAACGCACATTTATCCCTTAACCTCTTCCACTCCCACTCCCCGCCAATCCCATGGGGAGTTGTTCACTTGACTAACTGACGCATTCTTTTTAACATTCAGCCAGTGAAGGAAACGGAAGATCATCATTAACCTAGCCCCCCGTACCCCCGCCACCCACAACACACATACGCCCATGCTGGTACTGAGTGGTGTTGAAGGAGCCATCTTTCAGAAAGAACCTTCTTCAACAAGAGCATGCCTGCCATCACGAGAACAGATAAATCTTGTTTATTATTTACAAAAGAGGGTATTTTACTTCTGTATGTCCTGGGGCTGACATGTTTCTGTTAACTTGCGTTTTAGAGACATTAATAATTTAATGGTTGCCCCTCTCTGCTCTAGTGCTATTAATTAGGATAATTGAAGATTACAATTATAGTTCGTCTCCTGCATTTGTAATTTCTCTCAGATTTTCTCTCGCTCTTTCTCCCTATTGGTGGATGACTGTCTTCCTTCACAGTTGCATTCAATGTATTTCCAAGTCAGGATGGTGACTGGCTTGGAGGGGAATTTGAAGGTGGCATTTCTAATATGCTACCTTTGCTCTTCCAGACGGAAGTGGTCGTGGGTTTGTCTGAGGATCTTTAGTGATGTTCTGCAGTGCATCTTGTAGATAGCATACACTGCTGCTACTGACTGTCGTTGGTAGAGGGAGTGGATATTTGTGAATGTAGTGAAAGTCAAGCGTGCTGCTTTGTCCCAGATGGTTTAAAGCTTCTTGTGTTGTTGGGGCTGCACTCATCCAGGCAAGTGGGGACTATTCCATCACACTCCTGACTTGTGCCTTGTAGATGGTGGACAGGCTTTGAGGAGTCAGGAGGAGAATTACTCCCTGTGGTCTTCCTAGCTTCTGACCTGCTCTTGCACTGTGTTTATGTGGTGAGTGCAGTTGAGTTTCTGGTCAAAGTTGACTCTCAGGATGTTGATAGTGGGGATTCAGTGATGTTAACACTGTAGAATGCCAAGGGGCAGAGGTTAGATTGTCTCTTATTGGAGATGGTTGTATTTTGTGACACAAATGTTATTTGCACTTTTTGGCTCAAGCCAGGTCTGATTGCATTTGAACAGGGACTGCTTCAGTATCTGAGGAGGTGTGAATGGTTCTGAACATTGTGCAATCATCAGTGAACATCCCCTCATTGTAAAGTGTTCAGAATTGAGGGTATGCCACATAATTAGACATTCAGTACTGAGGGGGTGCCTCATTGTCAGAGGTTCAACATTGAGCCGTCCACATGCTAAAGGGGTTAGAATTGAAGGAGTGCCACTTGTTTACAGGAGCCGTGCTGAGGTATTGCAGCACTTAGAGAAGGTCGAACTGAGGGAATCCTTTATTGACAGAGGATCAGTCTTGAGGTATTGAAGCACAGTCAGAGGTTCAGTGCTGATGTGGCCCCTCATTGCCACTGGGTTACTACTGAGTCATTACCTCAATGTAATGGGGTCAGAATTGAGGGAGTGCGAAATTATTAAAGGGTCAGGAATAACAATACAGGAATGTCAGTGAGTCAGATCTGTAGGAGTCAGAGGATCAATACGGAGGCAGTGACCCGTGGTGTAGGTGTTGGAATAGAGGGAGTGACAACTGATTAGGGAGTGAGTCCAGAGGCATTGTGTCACGGTCAATGGGTTAGAACTGAGGGAGTGCCACATATTAACAGGGTTGGTACTGAGTTATGTGCAGCAGTGTGGGAGTGCCTCGTTCTGAGAGGATATTACTGAGAAAGTGCCTAATTGTCAATGCGACATGGAGTCATACAATCGCAGATGTCCAGTATGAAAACAGACACTTTGATCCAACTCGTCCATACTGACCAGATAACCAAAATTAATCTATTCCGTTTGGCCATATCCTTCAACCCTTCCTATTCGTAGACCCATTCACTTGCCTCTGAAATGTTGTTATTGTGCCATCCTTCGCCAATTCCACTGGCAGCTAATGCACCCTCTGCGTGAAAATGTTGCCCCTTAGGTCCCTTTTAAAACTTCCCCTCTCAGAATAAACACATGACCTCGAATTATGGACTCCCCTACCTTGAGGAAAAGACCCTGGCTGTTCACCCTATCCATGCTCTCATGATTTTGTAAACCTCTATAAGGTCCTCCTCGCCCTCTGACACTCCAGGAGGAATGGCCCCAGCTTATTCACCCTCTACTTACAGCTCAAACCCTCCAAAAAGCTGGTCACAGGCCTTCAATCTGAAAAGCAACCCTCGACCATCAACTTCTCTCCTACCTTCTAGTTAATTTTTGTATCCAGATGGCACGTTCTCCCTGTATTCCATGTGATCTAACCTTGTTAACCAGTCTACCATGCGAAATTTGTCAAACCACTGAATCAAGATTGGCACCATAGAATCAAGGCTCTCAAACCTACTTTGACTGCAGTCCTTTGAAGAATTCCCTTCTCTTTCCCGGTAGCCGTGCAAAAACATTCCTTTTGTGAAGGCATTCCAGCCCTGGAGGCAGCAGCTCTGTTGGCTGAAGGATTTGATAAAAGACTGTACACACAAAGCACTTCCACTTGGCATTTCTGAAGCCCAGAAGGTTGCGTTCATGACTCAGATGTATGGCAATTGTTGGCTTATGTGTCATTCTGGTTATTACAGAGTATATTCTCGTCTGACATTGTCAAGGAATTGCTGCGTTGCTTGATATATGATGCAATGAGCTTCAGAAATGGATATTAAAAAGCCTGTGGCATTATTCAAAGAAAGAATGCCTTCCACTTTGTCCAGTCCAATATTTCAATAATTGTGAATGGATATTTTCAGGCTGGGAAGTAGGTTTGTCGTGGAATTCTCCAGGGGCTGCTACTGGGACGTTTGTCGTTCCTGATAGATAATTAACTATCTTGATCGTGGTGTGCAGGGGACAATTTCCAAGTTTGCAGATGCCATTAAACTTGAGAATTGTAAATTGTGAGAAGAATAGTGTGGAACTCCAAAAGTGCATTGAAAAGTTGATGGAGTGGGCAGATAGGTGGCAGATGAGGTACAATGCAGAGAAGTGTAAGGTGATGCAATTTGTCTTTCAAGTGTTTTTCCTACCAATGTAAAATAGGAGTATGGACGTGCACAGTTGAAATGATGGTAGCAGTACAGCTGGAGAGAGCAATAAATAAAGCATACAGCCTTTATTAATAGGGGTATAGAGTATACGAGCAAGAAGTTGATGATATTGAAGTTCTGCAAGCTAAGTTAAATGTCAGCTGGAGTATTGTGCACAGTTGTGGCCTGCACATTATAGGAAAAAGGCAAATGCATTGATATGCTGATTATTACTAGAATAGTTTCAGGTAGGAAAAGCTTCAGCTGCAAGAACAGATTGAAGAGTTTGGGATTGTTCTCTCTCAACAGCAAGCTGAGAAGAGATGGAATTGAGGTGTTTTGAAATCGTGAGTGGGCTAAACAGAGTAGCTAGGGTGAAGATGTCCCCGCTCGTAGAAGAGCTTTATCACACAGTGTGTAGTAAGGTTATGGAGTGCACTGCTGTAAATGTGATGAATGAGGTTCAATGGAGACGTACAGAGAGCATTGAATGAAAATGGTGTGCAGGTGATAGGCGGAAAAAGGATTTGCATGAGATGATAGAGACAACTCAGTATGATGGGCCAAATGGCCTCCTTCCTCTTCTGTACCTTTGCGATTTGGTGTATCCAAAAATTACGTGAAATTGATTACAAACACAAATAAAACAACACTGTTACTACTTAACCATCTTTCAAAGCATTACTTTGACTTCAAAATGGTTTTGTGGACAGATAACATCGGGTTTAAAATGACACAGACGCTGAGGGTCAATACTGAAGCAGTGCCTCATTGTAACAGGGTTAGAAATGAGGATGTGCCTCTTGATTGGACAGCCAGTACTGAGATTATGCAAGTCTATCACAGTGTAAATATTGAATGAATGCCTCATTGTCAGAGCGTCAGAACAGTGGGAGCGCATTATTGTCAGAGGGTCAGGACTGAGGCAGTGCCTCATTATGCAGATGTCAGAATTGAATCAGTGTCACATGATGGGAAGGTCAGTCCTAAGGTATTACAGCACTGTCAGTGGTTTAGAACTGTGGGAATGCTTCCTTATCATATGGTCAGTACTGAGCAGATGCCATAATATCACATGTTCAGTCCCGGTAGAATGCCTCATCATCGTGAGTCATTACTGAGTCAGTGCCTGTTTGTCAAGGTACATTGCAAAGGGTGTCCATCATTGTCAGAGGGTCAATACACCGGCAGTACCTGATTGTAAGGGGGTCAGATCGGAGTGTGCCACATGTTCAGATGGTCAGTTCTGTGGTAGTGCAGCACTCTAAGTGGGTCAGTTCTGAGGCATTGCCTCATTGTCAGATGGTCATTACTGAGGCACTGTCTCATTGTAAGAGGGTAAGAATTGAAGAGGTCTCACACGTTTAGATGATCAGTACGGAGGTATTGCAGATCTATCAGAAGGTTAGTCCTGAGGGAGTGCCTCGTTGTGAGCAGGTCAGTTTGGAGGAAGTGCTTCACTGTCAGAGCATTGGTACTGAGCGAGTACCTCATTGTGAGAGTCAGAATCAAGGGAGTGCTCACATTTTAGATAGTCGGTACATGTAGTCAGCACTGTCAGGGGGTGAATACGAAGGGTCCATTCTGAAGCAGTGCCTCAATGTAATGGGATCAGAATGGATGGAGGGCCACACGATCAGCGGTTTAGCCCGAAGGAAT
>NC_063375.1:9717471-9729435 GCF_021869965.1 Rhincodon typus
GGGAGTTATGTATGAGGCTATTACTGTCAGAACGCTGTTGGGTGGGACAGAGGACGAGGAAAGATGCAGCATCCGTCTGCTCATGTTGTGGGATACTGTTGCACCTGTCAGAGCAGGACATGGAGAGGAAGCAACATAATGAATGCATATGGAAGTGAAGCATCAAATTTAAAGGGCAACAACCTTTCCACCTCCAAGGACTTGGTGCAACTGCCTCAACAACTGAACAGACCGGCAAATTCCAGTAGAGGTAGTCACTCGGCAGACTTTTCATCATTCAGAAAGCTAAGGACAACCAGAGCTTCTGAATCTCTCTACATTAAGACACAAGTCAGGCGTGTGATGGAATATTCCCCACTTGCCTGGAAAGGTGCAGCGCCAACAATACAAGAAGCTCAACAATGTTCAGGACAAAGCAGCCCACTTGATTGGCACCACATCCACAAACATTCACTCCCTCCACCACCAACACTTCGTCGCAGCAGTGTGTACCATCTACCAGGTACACTGCAGAAATTCCACCAAAAATCCTCAGACAGCACTTTCCAAACACATGACTCCTTCCATCTAGAAGGACAAGAGCAGCAGATACATGGGAATACCACTCCCTACAAGATCCCCTCCAAACGTTAAATACGTCACCATTCCTTCACCGTCGCTGGGTCAAAACCCTGGGCCTCCCTTCCTAACAATCTTGTCCTTACGAGCAGCACAGTGGCCAGTGGCTAGCACTGCTGCCTCACAGCACCAGAGATCTGGGTTCAATTCAGTCTCACGTGACTGTGTGTGGGGGTTTGTACATTCTTCCCAAGTCTTTGTGGGTTTCCTCAGGTGCTCCGGGTTCCTCCTACAGACTAAAGATGTGTGGATTAGGTGAATTGGCCACGCTAAATTGCCCATTGTGTCCAGGGATGAGTAGTTATGTGAATTATGCATGGGAAGTGCAGGGTTACAGGGATAGGGTTGGGGGGCTGCGGTCAGTCTGGTGGAGTGCTTTTTGGCGTCATTACGGACTTGGTGGGTCAAATGACCTGTTTCCACACGGGAGGGATTCTAATGATTGTGGGTCAACTGTCAGCACAAGGACCAGAGTGGTTCAAGAATGCAGCTCAACACCACTTTCCCATGGGGCAACTAATGGCAGCCAATAAAGCTGGACCTGACAGCGATCTTTAGATCTCCCAAATGAATTTTAAAAACCATGAAGTCCTCACCCATGGGGTCATTCCAGTCAATCTTGTCTCCTTTGGTTCATAGAAACATCGAAGAATAGGAGTAAGGACTTGGAGCCTGTTCCACCTTTCAACATGATCATGGCTGATCATTGAACTCACACAGTTTCTACCCACTGTCTTTGTTCTCTTTAGTCCTAAGCACCATATCCAATTTCCTTTTGAAACTAGCAATAGTTTGACCTCAACAGTTCGCAGATAGAATTCCACAGGCTGACCTCTGTCCAGGTGAAGACATTTTCCTCATTTCCTGAATGATCTCCTTTTCCTCCTTGACTCTAAGCCCTATTTTTGGACTCCTAAGTCATTGAGGACATCCTTACTGCATATCCCTTGTCCAGTCCTCTTTAAATTTATAGGCTTGAATCAGATGCCCGTTCTTCTTTTAAACTCCCACGAATATGGCCCTAACTCATCCAGTCTCCATTCATCTCTCAATACCACCATCCCAGAAATCACTCTGGTAAATCATTCACTCACTGTCACTATAAACAATCCATGAATCCCCTCAATAAGGCAGCCAACGTACCATCTGCCTTGTTCACCACCTGCAATCGGGTCAGAGTCAGGGTCAGGGTCATACTTGCTTTCAGCGACATGTACAAGGACATTAAGGTCTAAGTGCGCCATTCCCTTTCCCAATCTATCACCCTTCAGATAATAAATGACTTTTCAGTTTTTGCCCCTAAAGTAGATAACTTCACATTTGTCCAAGAGATGGTTCATTCGCTACGTACTTACCCACTGATCAACTCAACTCAACCTGCCCTGAGAGCCATATCATAGCCCCAACAAACGGGGTGACATACAGAGCCAAGACTGAGGAACAAGCCTCACGGAAGACTTCGTGCAAGGCTAAACAAAGATGGTATACCCAGAAACAGCCTTCCAACCTCAGGTGTGGACCAGGTTAAAACTATAGAACTATGGATGAAGAAAGACGAGGTGTTCGGCAACTAATTAGTCACGAGGAACCATGCGACCACGAGCCCGTGTCCAAACAACACGTGAGCAAAAGGGCTCGGTTGCGACAGTTTAACCAATCAGATGAAAAGGTCTGTGCATGAGCCCCGCCTACGAACGACAGAGTCTCGTCCGTGTGGACCGGGGCGATGCCCATGACGTGCGGTTGCTGCAATCAGCGAAGTCAGGGGAAAGACTGAATTGACAAGGAACTTCCTCACCCAGAGAGTTGTTAATCTATGGAATTCCTTGCACAGTGAAGTAGTTGATGCTACTTCAGTAAACCTTTTTTAAGATAAGGTAGATTTTTTTTGAAAGATAAAGGAATTATGGGATACGGTGAGAACGCGGGTACCTCGATGTGAGTCCATGAAAAGTTCAGCCATGATCTTAGTGAATGGCGGAGCAGGCTCGAAGGGCCGGACGGCCTACTCCTGCTCCTAGTTCTTATGGTCCAAAGCCAGGCCATGATCACGACCACGCCCACACCGAGGAAAGAGCGCCCGCGGAGGTGAAGATAGGTGCGTGCCCCCGCAAGCGCGAGGTCTCTTGTTTTCAATTTCTGAACCGTCACCGTCATCACCCACACCGTTCACCACACCACCCCCCCCCTCGATAACGCGGCCCCGCCCGAGGCACCGACACCCCCGCCTACACTCCTGTCTCCCCCTTTCAACAGCATAGAACATAGAACATTACATAGAACATCACAGCGCAGTACAGGCCCTTCGGCCCTCGATGTTGCGCCGAAACTAATCTGAAGCCCATCTAACTATCTAAAACACTCTCACGTTTTATCTTTTACTGCAATTTAGTTTAAAGGCAGGGACACAAATTTCCAAGTATGCTTCCACCTCCTGGATATAGTGCTGCTCTCATTCTGCTCAATTTCCTTTCCTCCCTTTCCAGGAACTTCATGTCCTTCCTAAAATATGGTGTTCAGAATTCACTATGTCCTCAACTGGAGCTGACAGCACTACTTTATAAAGATTTAGCATCACTTTCATGCTTTTTTACTCTCATCTTCTAGTACTGAAGCCCAGAGTCCCACTGACAGTGCTTAATTATCTCAGTACTGACCCTCTGACAATGAGGCATTTCCTCAGTACTGATCCTCTGACAGTACTGCATTACTTCAGTACTGATCCTCTAATCATGTGGCATACCCTCAATTCTGACCAGCTGAGAATGAGGGACTGCCTCAGTATTGACCCTCTGACAAAAAGGGACTGCCTCAGAACGGCCCTTCTGGCAGTGCTGCACTACTTCAGTGCTGAACCTATAAACGTGTTGCATTCCCTCAGTTCTGACCATATTACATCCGTGCAGTGCCTCACACCAGATCCTCTGACAATGAGGCAATCCCTCAGAACAGATCCTCTGACAAAGAGGTACTGCCTCAGAACTGACCCGCTGACAATAAGGAAATCCCATCATTCTGACCTTCTGACAGTGCTGGATTACCTCAGTACTGACACTCTAACCGTTCTTCAATACCTCAATATTGAGCCCCTGACATTTGACACTCCCTCTATTCTGACTCCATCACATTGAGGCACTGCCTCGGAATGGATCCTCTAACAACAAGTCACTCTCTTACTGCTCACCCTTATAACAATGAGACACTGCCTCAGAACTGACTTCGTGATAATAAGGCACTGCCTCTCTGCTGATCTACTGATTACGGTGCCCTTCCTCAGTAATGACCTGTAAACGTGATGAACTTGCTCAATTCCGACCCCCTTAAATGAGGCACTGCTTCAGAATTGACCCGCTTAGAACTCCTTCAGTACTGACCCTCTGATGATGAGGCCCTCCAACAGAACTGATTCTCTCTCAATGGGTGACTCCTTCAAGACTGACTCTCCAGAAATGACGTGATAGCCCTGCAGACGGAGTTATTGTCAAGGAAGCTTTCCCTCAGTACTCAGCCTCTGACAATTCTTCAATACCTCAGTACAGACCCTCTGACAATGATGTATTCCCTTAATAGTGACACTCTGACTGCAATACCTTACTACTGAGCTTCTAATCATGTCATCCTCCCTCAATTCTAAATCCATTACATGGAGGCACTGCCTCAGAACTGACCCACTGACAATAAAGCATTCCCTCAACTGATCTGCTGACAGTGCTACACCACTTCAGTACTGACTCTGTGTTGTGAGGCCCTTCCTTAATTCTGACCCACTTAAGATGAGGCACTGCCTCAGTATTGACCTCTGACAAAGTGGCACAGCCTCATAATTGACCTACTGACAATTGGGCACTCCCTCAGTGCGGACCATCTGATAGAGGTTTGATATTAGGAGAGTACTGCACTGCGAACAGGTCAATATTAAGGGGATGTCGCATTCTCGATGGCCAATATTCAGGGAGTGCTGCACTGTTGGTGGGCCAGTATTCAGGGAGTGCCACACTGCTTGTGGTCCGATAATAAGGCAGTACTGCACTGGCCGAGAGTTCGCACCGAGGGAATGCTGCACTCTCAGATGGTCAATTAAAGGAGTATTTCACCCTCGGAGGTTTGCTATTAGGGGAGTGCTGCACTGTCAGCAGGCAAATATTAAAAGAATGCTACACGATTAGTGGCTCCATATTAAGGGAGTGCTCCACTATCGAGGGTCATTATTAAGTAATGCACTGTCGGAGGGCAACTATTAATGGAGTATTGCAACTTCAGCGAGTGAGTGCTCTGGCACAGCAGCACAGCAAAGGGTCAGTAACGAGAGAATACTCCATTTTCAGACGCTTAGCACTGAGGGAGTGCTTAATCAGAGAAGTTAGTACTGAGGGAGTGCTGCATTGTCAGAGTATCACCACTGAGGTAGTACCACAATATCGGAGGGTCAACATGAAGCAGATGTTACACTGTCAGAGGGTCAATGATGTCAGAATACTGCGCTGTCAGAAGGTCAGTAGTGAGGGAAAGCTGCATCGTCAGAGTGTCTTCACTGAGGGAGTGCCGCTCTGTTGGAACGCCAATATTAAGGGAATGCTGCACTGTCAGAGGGTCAGCGTTAAGGGAGTGGCACACTAACAAAGAAGCACTGATCCTCTGACTATGAGGCACTCTCTCAGTACTGACCCTCCAACAGTACAATACAATCTGGAATACTGATGACTGACCCTCTGATAGTGCATTTCTGCCATATCTTAACCCTCTGACATTCCCTCAGCACTAACCTGACGACTGACCCTTTGACAATGACATTTGAGAGAGATGTGCTTACTTGCTATTTACCCTCTGATACTGGAGCCCTCTCTTAATATTGACTTCCTGACAGGGCGGCTCCTTTTCAATACTGGCCTCCCACAGGGCAGCACTCTCTCTCTAACCATTGACCATCTGACAGTGCAGCACTTTAATATTGATTCATAGACTCCCGACAGTGTGGAAACAGGCAATTCAGCTCAACAAGTCCAAAACGCCCCTCCAAAGAGAATACCACCCACACCCATTCCCCTACATTTCCCCATGTCTAAGCCACCTAACCTGAACACCATGGGCAATTTAGCATAGCCAATCCACCTAGCCTTCACATCTTTGAACTGTGGGAGGAGACCGGAGCATTCAGAGAATACAGAATCCCGCACAGACACGGAGAATGTGCAAACTCCACACAGACGGTCGCCCAAGGGTGGAATCGAACCTGGCTTCTTAGCGCTGTGAGGCAGCAGTGCTAACCACCGAGCCACCGCGCCACCCTAGTTGAATACGTGACAGTGCAAAACCCCTTTAAAATGGACCCTCGCACTCCATTAATATTTGCCTTCTGACAATGCAGCTCTTCCTCAGTCCTGACTCTCCAACAGTGCAGCACTCCCCGAAGTACTGTCAGATAGTCAATACTAAGAGAATGCTGCACTGTTAGAGACAGTACTGAGGGGAGCTGCACTATCAGAGGTTCAGTACTAAAGGTATGCTGTACTGTGGGAGGGTCAGTCATGCGGGAATTCTGCACTGCCAGAGGGTCAACAATGAAGAACTGCGCTCTCAATGCAATAGGGTCAGAACGGAATCAGTGCCTCATGATCAAACGGTCAATACTGAGCCGGTGTCTCATTGTAAGGTGTTCAGAATTGAGTCAGTCCTGTGGTAGTGCAGCACTCTTAGAGGTTCAGTACTGCGGGAGAGCATCATTATCAGTGGGTCAGTACTGAGTGTGTGCCCAGTTGTAAGTGGGTCACTTCTGAGGCAGTATGTCATTGTTGAATGGTCAGACCAGAGTGAGGACTTTATTGTCAGATAGTTAATGCTGAGGCAGTGCCACCTTGCCGGTCAGTATTGACGTAATGCCTCATTGTAAGGAGGTCAGAATTGAGGGAGTGGCAGACATTCAGAGGGTCAGTACTGAGGCAGTGCAGAACCGTCAGAGGGTCAGTACTTGAGGAGAAACCTATTATCAGAAGGTCAATACTAATGAAGTGTCACATTGTCAATGAGGAATCACCTCATTATCAGAGGGTCAGTCCTGAGGTAGCGTCTCATTTTCAGAAGGTCGGTGCTGAGGCAGTGCCACATTCTCAGAGGATCAATATTAAGGTTTAGAATTGAGGGAGTTCTATATGATTATGTCACTCTGACAATGAGGCACTCCCTCAGGAATGAGCCTCTGACAATAAGGCACTTCCTCAGTTCTGAATCTCTGACAAGGAAGCACTGCCTCAGTGCTAACCCTCTAACAGTGCTTCAATACCTCAGTATGGACCCTTTGTCAATGAGGCATTCGCTGAGTACTGACCCTCTGATAGAGATGCAATAGCTTACTCCTGACCTTCTAATCATGTGCCTCCTGCCCCATTTCTAAATCTATTACATTGAGGCACTGCCTCAGAACTGACCCACTGGCTATAAGGCAGTCCCTCAGTACTGACCCTCTAAATGTGAGGCACTCCCTTAATTCTGACCCTCTTAGGCACTACCTCAGTATCGACCCACTGATATAGAGTCACTGCCTCAGAATTGACACGCTGACAATGGAGCACTTGCTCAGGACAGACCCTCTGATAGAGCTGGAGGTTTGCTATTAGGGCACTGCTGCACAGCGAGCAGGTCAGTATTAAGGGAGTGCCGCACTGTCAGTGGACCAATATTAGGGGAGTGCCACGCTGTCAGAAGGTCACTAGTAATGGAGTGTTGCACTTTTGGTGAGTGAATACTGAGGCAGTGCAGCACTGTAAAGTGTCAGTCATGAGAGAATGCTCCATTTTCAGAGATTTAGTACAGAAGAAGTGCTTAATCAGAGATTTATTTCTGAGGGAGTGCTGCATTGTCAGGGTTTCACACTAAGGGAGTATCACACAATCAGAGCTCCAATATGAAGGAAATAGTGCACTGTTGGAGGCTTGATATAAAGGGAGTTTTGCACTGTCAGAGGGTGAAGATGAGGGAGAGCTTCCCTTTGCGGGGGGTTAGTACTGAAAGAGAATCGCCCGTCAGGGGATCAATATTAATTTTGTAGAGTCAAAACAGAGGGAGTGCTGCACTGTCGGAGGGTCAATCAGAAGCATGTTGCTGCACTATCAAGGAGTCAATGATGACAGAATGCTGCACTGTCAGAAGATAAGTAGTGAGGGAATACTGCATTGTCAGGGTGTCTTCATCAAGGAAGTGCCATCTGTCGGAAGACCAATATTAAGGGAGTGCTGCACTGTCACAGGATCAATATTAGGGGTGTGCTGTACTTACAGATTGTCAGTGATGATTGAGTGCTTAACTGTTGCAGAGCTAGTACTGAGGGAATCCTGCATTGTTACAGTGTCATCATTGAGGTAGTGCAGCACTGTGAGTTGGTCAATATTAAGGGAATGCTGAAACTGTCAGTGGGTTGATGCTCAGCGTGTGCAACACTGTCGGAGGGAATGATGTACTATTAGAGTGTCATCACTGAGGGAGTTCCACACTGACAGAGGGGTAATATTAGGGGTGTACTGCAGTGTTACTCTTGATGGAGTGCTGCACTGGGGGTCAGTATTGAGGGAATGCTCCATTGTTGGAGGATCAGTACTGAGGGAGTGCTGGACTGTCACAGGGCCAATATGAAGAGGGTGCTGTGCTGTCAGAATGTCAATAGTAAAGGAGCACTGCATTATCAGAGGGACCGCACTGAGGGAGTGCAGCTGCTGCGAGGATCACGACAAAGGATATGGCATACTATGAGAGGTCCAATTTGTGGAGATTGATGAACTGACCTGTCCCCCCTCAGTGCTGACCCCCCGCTTAGTGCTGATCCCTCAGTGCAGCACTCCGTCAGTGCAGCACTCCCTCCTTGCTGACCCCACTTAGTGCTGACCATCCTCAGTGCGCCACGTTCTCAGTCCTGACCCACTCAGTGCGCCACTTCCTCAACACTGACCCTCGGACAGTCTCACAGCACACTCCCTCCAACAGAGCAGTACATCCTCACAGCTGACACCCCTTAGCGAAGCACTCCCTCAGTGCTGACTCCCCTCAATCCAGCAACCCCTCAGTGCTAACCACGCTCAGTGCAGCAGTCCCTCCGTGCAGCACTCCCTCAGTGCTGACCTCACTCAATGCAGCACTCCCTCAGCATTTACCCCATCACTGCTGACCTCCCTTCAGTGCTGGACGTCCTCAGTGCAGCACTCCCTCTGTGCGGAAACCCTTCAGCTTTGTCACCTCTCAGTGCTGACCCCACTCTGTGCAGCACTCCCTCAGTGTTGACACCGCTCAGTGCAGCACTCCCTCAGTGCAACACTCCCTCAGTGCAGCATTCCCTCAGTGCTGACACCCGTCAGTTCTGACACCCCTCAGTGCTGACACCCCTCAGTGCAGCACTCCCTCAGTGCAGCACTCCCTCAGTGCTGACATCCCTCAGACAGTCTCACAGCACTGACTTTTCCACGACCCTCACAGCTGACACCCCACAGTGAAGCACTCCCTCAGTGATGACCCGACGCAGAGCAGCAGTCCCTTAATGCAGCATTCCCTAAGTACTGACAGCTTCAGTGCTGACCTCCCTTCAGTGCTAACCACCTTCAGTGCTGACGCCCCCACAGTGCAGCACTCCTTCAGTACTCACCCCGTCAGTGCTGACCTCCCTTCAGTGCTGGCTGGTTTCAGTGCAGCACTCCTTCAGTGCTGATCCCCCTCTGTACAGCACTCCTTCAGCGCACAACTTACTCACTTCCGACCCTGTCAGTGCTGACTTCCTTCAGTGCTGACGACCTTCATTGCTGACCACTCTACGTGCAGACCCCACTCTGTCCAGCACTCCCTCAGAGCAGCCTTCCCACAGTGCAGCACTCCCTCAGTGCTAACCTCCCTTCAGTGCAGCACTACCTCAGTGCAGCGCTCCCTCAGTGCAGCACTCCCTCAGTGCTGACGCCGCCTCAGTGCTTACGCCCCCACAGTGCTGCACTCCCTCAGTACTCACCCCTTCAGTGCTGACCTCCCTTCAGTGCTGGCAGGCTTCAGTGCAGCACTCCCTCAGTGCTCCACTTCCTCACGACTGACCTCCCTTCAGTGCTGACACCTCCTCAGTGCTAATCCCTCTTCAGTGCTGACCCCACCAAATGCTGTCCCTTCCTCAGTGATGACTGCCTTCAGTGCAGCACTCCCACAGTGCAGCATTCCCTCAGTGCTGATACCCCTCACTGCAGCACTTCCTCAGTGCTGACGCCCCTCACTGCAGCACTCCATCAGTGCTGACGCCCCCACAGTGCAGCACTCCCTCATTACTCACCCCGTCAGTGCTGACCTCCCTTTAGTGCTGGTTAACTTCAGTAAAGCAATCCCTCAGTGCTAGGACATAGAACAAAGAACATTACAGCGCAGTACAGGCCCTTCGGCCCTCGATGTTGCGCCGACCTGTGAAACCAATCTGAAGCCCATCAAACCTAAACCATTCCATTATCATCCATATGTTTATCCAATGACCATTTAAATGCCCTTAAAGTTGGCGAGTATACTACTTTTGCAGTCAGGACATTCCACGCCCTTACTACTCTCTGAGTAAAGAACCTACTTCTAAAATCTGTCCTATATCTATCACCCCTCAATTTAAAGCTATGTCCCCTCGTGCTAGCCATCACCATCAGAGGAAAAAGGCTCCCACTTTCCACCCTATCTAATACTCTGATCATTTTCTATGTCTCTATTAAGTCACCTCTTAACCTTCTTCTCTCTAACGAAAACAGCCTCAAGTCCCTCAGCATTTCCTCATAAGACCTTCCCTCGATACCAGGCAACATCCTGGTAAATCTCCTCTGCACCCTTTCCAATGCTTCCACATTCTTCCTATAATGCGGTGACCAGAACTGTACGCAATACTCCAAGTGCGGCCGCACCAGAGTTTTGTACAGCTGCAACATGACCTCATGGCTCCGAAACTCAATCCCTCCACCAATAAAACCTGACATACTCTACGCCTTCTCAACAACGCTATCAACCTGGGTGGCAACTTTCAGTGATCTATGCACATGGACACCGAGATCTCTCTGCTCATCCACACAACCAAGAATCTTACCATTAGCCCAGTACTCTGTATTCCTGTTACTCCTTCCTAAGTGAATCACCTCACACTTTTCCGCATTAAACTCCATTTGCCACCTCTCAGCCCAGCTCTGCAGCTTATCGATGTCCCTCTGTAACCTGCAAAATCCTTCCGCACTATCCACAACTCCACCGACTTTGGTATTTTCGCAAATTTACTAACTCATCCTTCTACGCCCTCATCCAGGTCATTTATAAAAATGACAAACAGCAGTGGCCCCAAAACAGATCCTTGAGGTACACCACTAGTAACTGAACTCCAGGATGAACATTTCCCATCAACCACCACCCTCTGTCTTCTTACAGCTAGCCAATTTCTGATCCAAACCGCTAAATCACCCTCAATCCCATGCCTCCGTATTTTCTGCAATAGCCTACTATGGGGAACCTTATCAAACGCTTTACTGAAATCCAAATACACTACATCAACCGCTTTACCCTCATCCACCTGTTTGGTCACCTTCTCAAAGAACTCAATAAGGATTGTGAGGCACGACCTACCCTTCACAAAACCGTGTTGACTATCCCTAATCAAATTATTCATTTCTCGATGATTATAAATCCGATCTCTTATAATCCTTTCCAACACTTTACCCACCACCGAAGTAAGGCTCACTGGTCTATAATTACCAGGGTTGTCTCTACTCCCCTTCTTGAACAAGGGGACAACATTTGCTAGTCTCCAGTCTTCTGGCACTATTCCTGAAGACAATGACGACATAAAGATCAAAGCCAAAGGCTCTGCAATCTCCTCTCCAGCTTCCCAGAGAATCCGAGGATAAATCCCATCCGGCCCAAGGGACTTATCTATTTTCACACCTTCCAGAATTGCTAACACCTCCTCCTTATGAACCTCAATCCCGTCTCGTCTAATAGCCTGTATCTCAGTATTCTCCTCGACTAATTGTCTTTTTCCTGTGTGAATACTGACGAAGAATATTCATTTAGCGCCTCTCCTATCTCTTCAGGCTCCACGCACAACGCCCACTACTGTCCTTGACTGGCCGTAATCTTACTCTGGTCATTCTTTTATTCCTGACATACCTATCGAAAGCTTTAGGGTTTTCCTCGATCCTACCTACTAAATACTTCTCATGTCCCGTCCTGACTCTTCTTAACTCTCTCCTTCGGTCTTCCTGGCTAACTTGTAACTCTCAAGCGCCCTAACTGAGCCTTCACGCCTCATCTCTACATAAGCCTCCTTCTTCCTCTTGACAAGAGATTCAACTTCTTTAGTAAACCACGGTTCCC
>NC_063375.1:9729935-9768707 GCF_021869965.1 Rhincodon typus
GAGGAAGTGCCTCAATGGTCAATACTCACGCAGTGCCTCAATGTAAACTGGTCAGAATTGACAGCCTCATTGTCAGAGGGTCAGTGGCAGTGCTTGACAGTAGTGTCATGCTGAGGGACTGTCTCAGTGTTGGAAGGTCCAGTGGGGTGCAGAGTCTCAATATAATGGTGTGAGAAATAAGGGGTTACAATACGTTTGCAGGACCAGTACTGAGATAGTCCAGTACAGTCAGAGGGTCAGGATTGAGCGAGGGCCTCATTATTATCGTGTCAGTACCGAGGGCACTGGCATATTGCCAGCCGGTCAGTTCTGAGACAGAGTCTCTTTGTCAGTGGGTCAGCACTGAGGCTTTGCTTCAGTGTAATGGTGTCAGAAAGGAGGCTTTTCCACAGACTGACGGTAAGTACTGAGGTATTTCAGCTCTATCAGCGTCAGAACCCAGGCACTCCCTCATTAGCAAAAGATCACTTCTGCAGCAGTGAATGAGGGTCAGACTGAAGGAGTGCCTCCTTGTCAGATGGTCAGTTCTGACACACTGCTCCTTTGTCAGAGGGTCATTGGTGAGGCAGTGCCTCTTTGTAATGGGATCAGAATTGTCAGGGGGCCAGTACTGAGCGAGAGCCTCATGATCAGAGGTCAATACTGAGAGAGTGTCTTAGCTGAGATTCATTCCTAACGGTGTGTTTCATTGTCAAAGAGTCCATTCTGAGGGAGGCCATCATGTGAGAATACTGAGGGAGATCCTTATTCTCAGACGGGAAATGCAGGGTTACAGGGATGGGTTAAGGGGATGGGTCAGATGCGCTTAGCAGGGTCAATGTGGATTTGGGCTTAATGGCCTGTTTTACACTGTGAGGATTCTATGATTCTGATGAGAGGATCAGTACTGTGGCATGTCAGCACTGTTAGAGGGTAAGATCAGTGGGAGTGCATAATTGTCAGAGGGTCAGTACTGAGGCTGAGGCATAGCCAGGGACCTATAGACCAGTGAGCCTCTGGACTGACATTCCAGTCTTACCTCAGAACTGATTCTCTGAGAGAGCTGCAGTTCCTGAGTACAGACTCTGTAATCCTGAGGCACACCCTCAATCTTGACTCCATTTCAATGAGGCACTGCCACACTATTGACCCTCTGACAATGAGGCAATCCCCCAGTACTGACCCAGTGACGATAATGCACTCCCACAGTTCTGACGCGATGGCAACGAGGTCTGAAGTCAGGCGACACCAGGTTATCGTTCAACAGGTTTACTTGAAAACACAAGCTTTTGGAGCCTCACTCCTCCTTCAGTCCAACATCGACACCTCCATATCACGGCAATGAGATCTGACAGTGCTTCCATTCCTTAGGGCTAAACCGCTAATCATGTGGCCCTCCATCCATTCTGATCCCATTACATTGAGGCACTGCTTCAGAATGGACCCTTCGTACTCACCCACTGACAGTGCTGACGACATGTACCGACTATCTAAAATGTGAGCACTCCCTTGATTCTGACTCTCACAAAGAGGTACTCGCTCAGTACCAATGCTCTGACAGTGAAGCACTTCCTCCAAACTGACCTGCTCACAACGAGGCAGTCCCTCAGGACTAAACTTCTGATAGATCTGCAATACCTCCGTACTGATCATCGAAACGTGTGAGACCTCTTCAATTCTTACCCTCTTACAATGAGACAGTGCCTCAGTAATGACCGTCTGACAATGAGGCAATGCCTCAGAACTGACCCACTTAGAGTGCTGCACTCCTACAGAACTGACCATCTGAACATGTGGCACACTCCGTTCTGACCCCCTTACAATCAGGTACTGCCGGTGTATTGACCCTCTGACAATGATGCACACCCTCTGTAAAGTACCTTTGACAAACAGGCACTGACTCAGTAATGACTCACGATGATGAGACATTCTACCGGGACTGAACATGTGATATTAAGGCATCTGCTCAGTACTGACCATATGATAAGGAAGCATTCCCACAGTTCTAAACCACTGACAGTGCTGTAATACCTTAGGACGGACCTTCCCATCATGTGACACTGATTCAATTCTGACATCTGCATAATGAGGCACTGCCTCAGTCCTGACCCTCCGACAATAATGCGCTCCCACTGTTCTGACGCTCTGACAATGAGGCATTCATTCAATATTTACACTGTGATAGACTTGCATAATCTCAGTACGGGCTGTCCAATCAAGAGGCACATCCTCATTTCTAACCCTGTTACAATGATGTACTGCTTCAGCATTGACCCTCTGCGTCTGTGTCATTTTAAACCCGATGTTATCTGTCCACAAAACCATTTTGAAGTCAAAGTAATGCTTTGAAAGTTGGTTAAGTAGTAACAGTGTTGTTTTATTGGTGTTTGTAATAAATTTCACGTAATTTTTGGATACACCAAATCGCAAAAGTACAGAAGAGGAAGGAGGCCATTTGGCCCATCATACTGAGTTGTCTCTATCATCTCATGCAAATCCTTTTTCCGCCTATCACTTGCACACCATTTTCATCCAATGCTCTCTGTACGTCTCCATTGAACCTCATTCATCACATTTACAGCAGTGCACTCCATAACCTAACTGCACACTGTGTGACAAAGCTCTTCTACGAACGGGACATCTTCTCCCTATCTACTCTGTTTAGCCCACTCACGATTTCAAAACACCTCAATTCCATCACTTCTCAGCCTGCTGTTGAGAGAGAACAATCCCAAACTCTTCCATCTATTCTTGCAGCTAAGCTTTTCCTCCCTGAAACTATTCTAGTAATAATCAGCACATCAATGCATTTGCCTTTTTCCTATAATGTGCAGGCCACAACTGTGCACAATACTCCAGCTGACATTTAACTTAGCTTGCAGAACTTCAATATCATCAACTTCTTACTCGTATACTCTATACCCCTACTAATAAAGGCTGTATGCTTTATTTATTGCTCTCTCCAGCTGTACTGCTACCATCATTTCAACTGTGCACGTCCATACTCCTATTTTACATTGGTAGGAAAAAAACTTGAAAGACAAATTGCATCACCTTACACTTCTCTGCATTGTACCTCATCTTCCACCTATCTGCCCACTCCATCAACTTTTCAATGCACTTTTGGAGTTCCACACTATTCTCACAATTTACAATTGTCAAGTTTAATGGCATCTGCAAACTTGGAAATTGACCCCTGCACACCACGATCAAGATAATTAATTATCTATCAGGAACGACAAACGTCCCAGTAGCAGCCCCTGGAGAATTCCACTACAAACCTACTTCCCAGCCTGAAAAATATCCATTCACAATTATTGAAATATTGGACTGGACAAAGTGGAAGGTATTCTTTCTTTGAATAATGCCACAGGCTTTTTAATATCCATTTCTGAATCTCATTGCATCATATACCCAGCAACGCAGCAATTCCTTGACAATGTCAGACGAGATCGTACTCTGTAATAACCAGAATGACACATAAGCCCACAATTGCCAAGCATCTGAGTCATGAACGCAACATTCTGGGCCTCAGAAATGCCAAGTGGAAGTGCTTTGTGTGTACAGTCTTTTATTAAATCCTTCAGCCAACAGAGCTGCTGCCTCCAGGGCTGGAATGTCTTCACAAAAAGAATGTTTTTGCACGGCTACCGGGAAAGAGAAGGGAATTCTTCAAAGGAATGCAGTCAAAGTAGGTTTGAGAGCCTTGATTCTATGGTGCCAATCTTGATTCAGTGGTTTGACAAATTTCGCATGGTGGACTGGTTAACAAGGTTAGCACAGTCAGAGGTTCAGTGCTGATGGGGCCCCTCATTGCCACTGGGTTACTACTGAGTCAGTACCTCAATGTAATGGGGTCAGAATTGAGGGAGTGCGAAATTATTAAAGGGTCAGGAATAACAATACAGGAATGTCAGTGAGTCAGATCTGTAGGAGTCAGAGGATCAATACGGAGGCAGTGCCTCATTGTGTAGGTGTTGGAATAGAGGGAGTGACAACTGATTAGGGAGTGAGTCCAGAGGCATTGTATCACATGGAATACAGGGAGAACGTGCCATCTGGATACAAAAATTGACTAGAAGGTAGGAGAGAGGGTGATGGTCGAGGGTTGCTTTTCAGATTGAAGGCCTGTGACCAGCTTTTTGGAGGGTTTGAGCTGTAAGTAGAGGGTGAATAAGCTAGGGCCATTCCTCCAGGAGTGTCAGAGGGCGAGGAGGACCTTATAGAGGTTTACAAAATCATGAGAGCATGGATAGGGTGAACAGCCAGGGTCTTTTCCTCAAGGTAGGGGAGTCCATAATTCGAGGTCATGTGTTTATTCTGAGAGGGGAAGTTTTAAAAGAGACCTGAGGGGCAACATTTTCACGCAGAGGGTGCATTAGCTGCCAGTGGAATTGGTGAAGGATGGCACAATAACAACATTTCAGAGGCAAGTGAATGGGTCTACGAATAGGAAGGGTTGAGGGATATGGCCAAACGGAATAGATTAATTTTGGTTATCTGGTCAGTATGGACGAGTTGGACCAAAGTGTCTGTTTTCATACTGGACATCTGCGATTTTATGACTCCATGTCGCATTGACAATTAGGCACTTTCTCAGTAATATCCTCTGAGAACGAGGCACTCCCACACTGCTGCACATAACTCAGTACCAACCCTGTTAATATGTGGCACTCCCTCAGTTCTAACCCATTGACCGTGATACAATGCCTCTGGACTCACTCCCTAATCAGTTGTCACTCCCTCTATTCCAACACCTACACAATGAGGCACTGCCTCCGTATTGATCCTCTGACTCCTACAGATCTGACTCACTGACATTCCTGTATTGTTATTCCTGACCCTTTAATAATTTCGCACTCCCTCAATTCTGACCCCATTACATTGAGGAACTGACTCAGTAGTAACCCAGTGGCAATGAGGGGCCCCATCAGCACTGAACCTCTGACTGTGCTTCAATACCTCAAGACTGATCCTCTGTCAATAAAGTATTCCCTCAGTTCGACCTTCTCTAAGTGCTGCAATACCTCAGCACGGCTCCTGTAAACAAGTGGCACTCCTTCAATTCTAACCCCTTTAGCATGTGGACGGCTCAATGTTGAACCTCTGACAATGAGGCACCCCCTCAGTACTGAATGTCTAATTATGTGGTATACCCTCAATTCTGAACACTTTACAATGAGGGGATGTTCACTGATGATTGCACAATGTTCAGAACCATTCGTACCTCCTCAGATACTGAAGCAGTCCTTGTTCAAATGCAATCAGACCTGGCTTGAGCCAAAAAGTGCAAATAACATTTGTGTCACATAATACAACCATCTCCAATAAGAGACAATCTAACCTCTGCCCCTTGGCATTCTACAGTGTTAACATCACTGACTCCCCACTATCAACATCCTGAGAGTCAACTTTGACCAGAAACTAAACTGCACTCACCACATAAACACAGTGCAAGAACAGGTCAGAAGCTAGGAATACCACGGGGAGTAATTCTCCTCCTGACTCCTAAAAGCCTGTCCACCATCTACAAGGCACAAGTCAGGAGTGTGATGGAATAGTCCAAACTTGCCTGGATGAGTGCAGACCCAACAACACAAGAAGCTTTAAACCATCTCGGACAAAGCAGCACGCTTGACTTTCACTACATTCACAAATATCCACTCCCTCTACCAACGACAGTCAGTAGCAGTAGTGTATGCTATCTACAAGATGCACTGCAGAACATCACTAAAGATCCTCAGACAAACCCACGACCACTTCCGTCTGGAAGAACAAAGGTAGCATATTAGAAATGCCACCTTCAAATTCCCCTCCAAGCCAGTCACCATCCTGACTTGGAAATACATTGAATGCAACTGTGAAGGAAGACAGTCATCCACCAAGAGGGAGAAAGAGCGAGAGAAAATCTGAGAGAAATTACAAATGCAGGAGACGAACTATAATTGTAATCTTCAATTATCCTAATTAATAGCACTAGGGCAGAGAGGGGCAACCATTAAATTATCAATGTCTCTAAAACGCAAGTTAACAGAAACATGTCAGCCCCAGGACATACAGAAGTAAAATACCCTCTTTTGTAAATAATAAACAAGATTTATCTGTTCTCGTGATGGCAGGCATGCTCTTGTTGAAGAAGGTTCTTTCTGAAAGATGGCTCCTTCAACACCACTCAGTACCAGCATGGGCGTATGGGTGTTGTGGGTGGCGGGGGTACGGGGGGCTAGGTTAATGATGATCTTCCGTTTCCTTCACTGGCTGAATGTTAAAAAGAATGCGTCAGTTAGTCAAGTGAGCAACTCCCCATGGGATTGGCGGGGAGTGGGAGTGGAAGAGGTTAAGGGATAAATGTGCGTTGGGAAAACCATCCAAACAGGTGGATGAGGGTAAAGCGGTTGATGTGGTGTATATGGATTTCAGTAACGCGTTTAATAACGTTCCCCATGGTAGGCTATTGCAGAAAATACGGAGGCATGGGATTGATTGTGATTTAGCGGTTTGGATCAGAAATTGGCGAGCAGTAAGGAGACAGAGGGTGGTGGTTGATGGGAAATGTTCATCCTGGAGTTCAGTTACGAGTGGTGTACCTCAAGGATCTGTTTTGGGGCCACTGCTGTTTGTCATTTTTATAAATGACCTGGATGAGGTCGTACAAGGATGCGTTCGTAAATTTGTGGATGACACCAAAGTTGGTGGAGTTGTGGATAGTGCGGAAGGATGTTGCCGGTTACAGAGGGGCATAGATAAGCTGCAGAGCTGGGCTGAGAGGTGGCAAATAGAGTTTACTGCGGAAAAATGTGAGGTGATTCACTTTGGAAGGAGTAACAGGAATACAGAGTGCTGGGCTAATGGTAAGATTCTTGGTAGTGTGGATGAGAAGAAAGATCTCGGTGCCCATGTGCATAGATCACTGAAAGTTGCCACCCAGGTTGATAGCGTTGTTAAGAAGGGTGCGGTATGTTAGGATTTATTGGTAGAGGGATTGAGTTTCGGAGCCATGAGGTCATGTTGCAGCTGTACAAAACTCTGGTGCGGCCGCACTTGGAGTATTGCGTACAGTTCTGGTCACCGCATTACAGGAAGGATGTGGAAGCATTGGAAAGGGTGCAGAGGAGATTTACCAGGATGTTGCCTGGCATGGAGGGAAGGTCTTATGAGGAAAGGCTCAGGGTCTTGAGGTTGTTTTCGTTAGAGAGAAGAAGGTTAAGAGGTGACTTGATAGAGACACACAAGATGATCAGAGGATTAGATAGGGTAGACAGTGGGAACCTTTTTCCTCGGATGGTGATGGCTAGCAGGAGGGGACATAGCTTTAATTTGAGGGGTGATAGACATAGGACAGATGTCAGAGGTAGGTTCTTTACTCAGAGAGTAGTAAGGGCGTGGAATGCCATGCCTGCAAAAATGATAGACTCGCCAACTTTAAGGGCATTTAAATGGTCATTGGATAAACATATGGATGATAATGGAATAGTTTAGATTAGATGGGCTTCAGATTGTTTTCACAGGTCAGCGCAACATCGAGGGCCGAAAGGGCCTGTACTGAGCTGTAATGTTCTATGTTCTATGTTCTATGTTCTAAATTGGGGGAGTTATGTATGAGGCTAATATTGTCAGAATGCTGTTGTGTGGGGCAGAGGACGAGGAAAGATGCAGCAACCGTCTGCTCATGTTGTGGGATACTGTTGCACCTGTCAGAGCAGGACATGGAGAGGAAGCAACATAATGAATGCATATGGAACTGAAACATCAAATTTACAGGGCAACAACTGTTCCACCTCCAAGGACTTGGTGCAAATGCCTCAACAACTGAACAGACCGGCAAATTCCAGGCGATGTAGTCACTCGGCAGACTTTTCATCATTCAGAAGGCTGAGGACAATCTGAGCTTCTGAATCTCTCCACATGAAGACACAAGTCAGGCGTGTGATGGAATATTCCCCACTTGCCTGGAAAGGTGCAGCTGCAACAACACAACAAAGTTGAGGACAAAGCAGCCCACTTGATTGGCACCACATCCACAAACATTCACTCCCTCCACCACCAACACTTAGCAGCAGCAGTGTGCACCATCTATAAGGTACACTGCAGAAATTCCACCAAAAATCCTCAGACAGCACTTTCCAAACACGTGACTACTTACATCTAGAAGGACAAGGGCAGCGAACACATAGGAATACCACTCCCGACAAGATCCCCTTCAAACTTTAAATATGTCACCATTCCTTCACTGTCGCTGGGTCAAAACCCTGGACCTCCCTTCCTCACAATATTTTCCTTACGAGCAGCACAGTGGCCACTGGTTAGCACTGCTGCCACACAACACCAGAGATCTGGGTTCAATTCAGTCTCAGGTGACTGTGTGTGGGTGTGTGCGCATTCTTCCCATGTCTTTGTGGGTTTCCTCCAGGTGCTCCGGGTTCCTCCGACAGACTAAAGATGTGTGGATCAGATGAGTTGGCCACGCTAAATTGCCCATTGTGGCCAGGGATGAGTAGTTATGTGAATTATCCATGGGGAGTGCAGGGTTACAGGGATAGGGTGGTGGCGTGGTGGCGGTGGGGGTGGGGGGAGGTGGGGTCAGTCTGGTGGAATGCTTTTTGGAGTCATTATGGTCTTGTTGGGCCAAATGGCCTGTTTCGACACTGTAGGGATTCTAACGATTGTGGGTCAACTGTCAGCACAATGTCTGGAGTGGTTCAAGAAGGCAGCTCAACACCACCTTCGCATCTTGCAACTAATGGCACCCAATAAAGTTGGACAAGCCAGCGATCTTTAGGTCTCACAAATGAATTTTAAAAACCCGGAAGTCCTCACCCTTGGTGTCATTCCAGTCAATCTTGTCTCCTTTGGTTCATAGAAACATAGAAGAATAGGCTTAAGCACTTCAAGCCTGTTCCACCTTTCAACGTGATCATGGCTGATCATTGAACTCACGCTGTTTCTACCCACTGTCTTTGTTCTCTTTAGTCCTAAGCACCATATCCAATTTCTCTTTGAAAATAGTCAATGGTTTGACATCAACAGTTCCCAGACAAAATTCCACAGGCTGACCTCTGTCTGGGTGAAGACATTTCTTCTCATTTCCTGAATGATCTCCTTTACCTCCTTAACTCTAAGCCCTATGTCTGGACTCCTAAGTCATTGAGGACATCCTTACTGCAACTGCCTTGTCCAGTCCTCTTTAAATGTATGGCTTCCAACAGGTGCCCGTTCTTCTTTTCAACTCCAACGCATATAACCCTAACTGATCCAGTCTCCATTCATCTCTCAATACCACCATCCATGAAATCACTCTGGTAAATCTTTCACTCACTGTCACTATAACCAATCCATGAATCCCTTCAATAAGGCAGCCAACAAGCCATCTGCCTTATTCACCACCTGCAATAGGGTCAGGGTCAGGGTCAGGATCAGGGTCAGGGTCAGTGTCAGGGTCATACTTGCTTTCAGCGACAGGTACAATGACACGAAGGTCTCAGTGCACCCCTCCCTTTCCCAATCTATCACCCTTCAGATATTAAATGGCTTTTCAGTTTTTGCCCCTAAAGTAGATAACTTCACATTTATCAAAGAGATGGTTCATCTGCTGCGTACTTACCCACTCATCAGCTCAACTCAACCTGCACTGACAGCCACCATATCATGGCCCCAACAGACAGGGTAACATACAGAGCCAAGACGGTGGAACAAGCCTCACGGAAGACTTCGTGCAAGGCTCAACAAAGATGGTATACCCAGAAACAGCCTTCCAACCTCAGGTGTGCACCAGTGTTGAACTATGGACGAAGAAAGACCAGGTGTTCGGCGGAACAACAGCGGAGGTGTAGATAGGTGCGTGATCCGCAAGCGCGAGGTCTCTTGTTTTCAAATTCTGAACCATCACCGTCAGCAACGACACCGTTCCCCGCACCACCCCGCTCGATAATGCGGCCCCTCCCTAGGCACCGACACCCCCGCCCCGCTCTGTGGAAAGAGGAAGATACTGTTTTGAGTCCAGTGAAACATTTTGCAATTGAAGTGAAGTGGAAATTTGATGGATATGATCCTGTTGAAAGGGGATAGAGAAATACATGGAACAGAATGGATTATTAGCGTAAATTAGAGGGTGAGGGGGTTTGCAGATCAAAGTGTGCCAACGAATAAAAGGGGAAAGAGAGTGGTAAAGGTTGTAGAGGAGAGATAAAGCATTGCTCCAGAGCAGGTGTGAATGGTAGAATGAAGATCTGATTGAAATGGAAGTAAAGCATGAAGACAGGATGCAATCACGAGGGGAAAGTATATCTAAACAGAGGACTGTGTTAATGGGTCTAAAGCTGTTGAACTCAGTATTCAATGTAGGCCAATGTTTTGACTTTCTCAACAACAATTACCACTGCCTTTGTGTTCTGTGGAAGGGTCACCGGACCTGGAACTTTAACTCTGTTTTTTTGCCTCCACAGAGGCTGCCAGACCTGCTGAACTTTTCCAACAGCTTCTGTTTTCGTTACCTTTGCCTTTGCTTTGAGTTCAATGGTGAATTTGATCTTTAATCTCCCTCACCCTGTAACTTTGTCTTGACCTTTTAGCCCACATTCCTGTCTCCCCCTTTCAACAGCTTAGAACATAGAACATTACATAGAACATTACAGGGCAGTACAGGCCCTTCGGCCCTCGATATTGCGCCGACCTGTGAAACCAATCTGAAGACCATTTAACTATCTAAAACACTCACAATTTATCTTTTACTGCAATTGAGTTTAAAGGCAGGAGCACAAATTTCCAAGTATGCTTCCACCTCCTGGATGTCGTGCTGCTGTGATTCTGCTCAATTTCCTTTCCTCCCTTTCCAGGGACTTAATGTCCTTCCTATAATATGGTGTTCAGAATTCACTATGTACTCAACTGGAGCTGAAAGCACTACTTTATAGCATGACTTTCATGCTTTTTTACTCTGATCTTCAAGTAACTGAAGCCCAGAGTCCCACTGACAGTGCTTAATTATCTCAGTACTGACCCTCTGACAATGAGGCACTCCCTCAGTACTGATCCTCTGACAGTACTGCACTACTTCAGTACTGATCCTCTAGTCCTGTGGCATACCCTCAATTCTGACCCTATTACATCCGGGCAGTGCCTCACTCCAGATCCTCTGACAATGAGGCAATCCCTCAGAACAGATCCTCTGACAAAGAGGTAATGCCTCAGAACTGATCGACTGACAATAAGGTACTCCTTCAGTACAGACCCTTTCATAATGAGTCACTCGCTCGATCCTGACCCTCTGACAGTAATGCATTACCTCAGTATTGACCATCTAAACTCCCTCAATTCTAATCCCTTTGCAATTAGGCAATGCCTCAGAACTGACCCGCTGACGATAAGGCATTCCCATCATTCTGACCTTCTGACAGTGCTGCATTACCTCAGTACTGACACTCTAACAGTTCTTCAATACCTCAATATTGAGCCCCTGACATTTGACACTCCCTCTATTCTTACTCCATCCCATTGAGGGACTGCCTCGGAATGGATCCTCGAACAACGAGTCACTCCCTTACAGATCACCCTTTAACAATGAGACACTGCCTCAGAACTGACCTCGTGATAATAAGGTACTCCCTCTATGCTGATCTGCTGATTAGGGGGCCCTTCCTCAGTAATGATTCTGCAAACATGATGAACTTCCTCAATTCCGACCCCCTTAAATGAGGCACTAGTTCAGCTTGCAACTCTGACAATAACGCACTCCCACAGTTCTGACCCTCTGACACTGCCATAATACCTCAGTACTGACTCTCGAACCGTGTGGCACTTACCAATTTTGACCATTGAATCAGTATTGACCCTCTGACTATAATGCACTCCACGGTTTGGACCGTCTGACAGCGGTTCACTACCTCAGAGATAACCCATTAATCATATGGTCCTCCCTCAATCCATCCCCATTACATTGAGGCACTGCCTCAGAATAGAATCTCTGACAATGAGGCACTCCCTCAGTACTGACCCGGTAACAATCCTCAGAACAGACTGACCCCCTTACAAACAGGCACTGCCTCTGTACTGACCCGCTGACGATTAGGTCCTCCCTCAGTACTTACCCTCTGATAGTGCTGCAGTCCTCAGTATTGATCCTCTAAATGTGATCCTCTAACTTCTGATCCCATTACATTGAGGCATTGCCTGACAATCGACCCACTGACAGCATCTCATGAGGGAAATGAAGTGCAGACTGGGTGACTGCTTTGCAGAACAGCTACAGACACTCTGACAAAGAGACACTGCCTCAGAACTGACACTCTGACAATGTAGCAGTATTTCAGGGCTGACCCTCCAGTCGTGAGGTACTGCCTCAGAACTGACCCTCTGGTGGAGCTGAAGTGCATCAGTGCTGACTCTTCAGTCGTGAGGCTCACCCTCAATTCTGACCCCCTTACAATGAGGCACTGTTTCAGAATTGACCCACTTACAACCCCTTCAGTAGTGACCCTCTGATAATGAGGCCCTTCATCAGAACTGATTCTTTCTCAATGGGTGACTCCTTCAAGACTGACTCTCCAGAAATGACATGATAGCCCTGCAGAGGGAGTCAAGGAAGCACTCCCTCAATACTTCGCCTCTGACAGTTCTTCAATACCTCAATACAAACCCTCTGACTATGATGTACTCTCTTAGTAGTGACACTCTGACTGCAATACCTCACTACTGACCTTCTAATCATGTCATCCTCCCTCAATTCTAAATCCATTACATGGAGGCACTGCTTCAGAACTGACGCGCTGGCAACAAGGCATTCCCTCAACTGATCCTCTGACAGTGCGACACTACCTCAGTACTGACTTTGTGTTGTGAGGCCATTCCTTAATTCTGACCCTCTTAAAATGAGGCACTACCTCAGTATTGACCCTCTGACAAAGTGACACTGCCTCACAATTGACCTGCTGACAATCGGGCATCCCCGCAGTGCGGACCCACTGATAGAGGTTTGATATTAGGAGAGTACTGCACTGTAAACAGGTCAATATTAAGGGCATTCTCGATGGCCAAAATTCAGGGAGTGCTGCACTGTTGGTGGGCCAGTATTCAGGGAGTGCCACACTGCTTGTGGTCCGATAATAAGGGATTACTGCACTTGCAGAGAGTTCGCACCGAGGGAATGCTGCGCTCTCAGATGGTCAATATTAAAGGAGTATTTCACCCTCAGAGCTTTGAAATTAGGGGAGTGCTGCACTGTGAGCAGGCAAATACTGAAAAAATGCTACGCTATCAGAGGGTCCATATTAAGGGAATGCTCCACTATCGAGGGTCAGTATTAAGGAAGTGGTGCATTTTCGGAGGGCAACTATTGATGGTGTACTGCAACTTCAGCGAGTGAGTGCTCAGGCAGAGCAGCACAGCAAAGGGTCAGTAATGAGAGAATGCTCCATTGTCAGAGGCTTAGCACTGAGGGAGTGCTTAATCAGAGAGTTAGTATTGAGGGAGTGCTGCATTGTCAGGGTATCATCACTGAGGGAGTACCACAATATTGGAGGGTCAATATGAAGCATGTGCTACACTGTCAGAGGGTCAATGATGACAGAATGCTGCGCTGTCAGAAGCTCAGTAGTGGGGGAAAGTTGCATTGTCAGACTGTCTTCACTGAGGGAGTGCCGCTCTTTTGAAAGGCCAATATAAAGGGAATGCTGCAATGTCACAGGGTCAATATTAAGGGTGTGCTGCACTGTCAGAGTTTCAGCGTTAAGGGAGTGGCACACTAACAAAGAAGCACTGCCAGACAGCTGGCCCTCCTGACTATGAGGCACTCCCTCAGTACTGACCCTCCAACAGTACAACATACTCTGGAGCAGTGGTGGCTGACCATCTGACATTGCATTTCTGCCATATGTTAACCCTCTGATATACCGGTATTCCCTCTGCACTAACCTGACGACTGACCTTTTGAGTGAGATGTGTTCCCTTACTATTGACCCTCTGATACTGGAGCACTCCCTTAATATTGATTCATAGAATCGCTACAGTTTGGAAACAGGCCGTTAAGCCAAACAAGTCCACAATGCCCCTCCGAAGAGCATCCCACCCAGGCCCATTCCCATGTCTAAGCCACCTAACCTAAACATTCCTGGGCACTATGGGCAATTTGGCATAGCCAATCTCCCTCGCCTTCACATCTTTGGACTGTGGGAGAAAACCGGAGCACCCAGAGGACGCACAAACCCGCACAGACACGGAGAATGTGCAAACTCCACACAGACGGTCGCCCAAGGGTGGAATCGAACCTGGGTCACTGGCGCTGTGAGACAGCAGTGCTAACCACCGAGCCACCGCGCCGCCCTCATGGAATTTACGACAGTGCAAAACCCTTTTAAAATTGACCCCAACACTCCATTAATATTTGCCTTCTGACAATGCAGCTTTTCCTCAGTACTGACTCGCCAACAGTGCAGCACTCCCCTAAATACTATCAGAGAGTCAATACTAAGAAAATGCTTCACGGTTGGAGACAGCACTGAGGGGAGCTGCACTATCACAGGTTCCGTACTAAAGGCATGATGCACTGTGAGAGGGTCAGTCATGCGGGAATTCTGCACTGCCAGAGAATCAACAATGAAGAAGTGATGCGCTGTCAATGTAATCGGGTCAGAACTGAGTCAGTGCCTCATGATCAAAGGGTCAATACTGAGCCGGTGTCTCATTGCAAGGTGTTCAGAATTGAGTCAGTCCTGTGGTAGTGCAGCACTCTCAGAGGGTTAGTACTGAGGGAGAGCATCATTATCAGTGGGTCAGTACTGAGTGTGTGCCTTGTTGTAAGTGGGTCACTTCTGAGGCAGTATGTCATTGTTGAATGGTCAGTCCAGTGTGATTACTTCATTGTCAGATAGTCAATGCTGAGGCAGTGCCACCTTCCCGGTCAGTATTGAGGTAATGCCTCATTGTAAGGAGGTTAGAATTGAGGGACAGGCAGACATTTAGAGAGTCAGTACTGAGGCAGTGCAGAACCGTCAGAGGGTCAGTAATTCAGGAGAACCATACTATCAGAAGGTCAATACTAATGGAGTGTCACATTGTCAATGGTTCAGTACTGAGGAATCACCTCATTATCAGAAGGTCAGTCCTGAGGCATTGCCTCATTGTAAGAAGGTCAGTGCTGAGGCAGTGCCAAATTCTCAGAGGATCAATATTCAGGTTTAGAGGTGAGGGAGGGCTATATGATTATGTCACTCTGACAATGAGGCACTCCCTCAGGAATGAGCCTCTGACAATAAGGCACATTCTCAGTTCTGAATCTCTGACAAGGAAGCACTCCCTCAGTGCTAACCCTCTAACAGTGCTTCAATACCTCAGTATGGACCCTCTGTCAATGAGGCACTGGCTGAGTACTGACCCTCTGATAGAGCTGCAAAAGCTTACGACTGACCTTCTAATCATATGCCTCCGACCCCATTTCTCAATCTATTGCGTTGAGGCACTGCCTCAGAACTGACGCACTGGCGATAAGGCAGTCCTGCAGTCCTGACCCTCTGACAATAATGCACTCCCACAGTTCTGACGCTCTGACACTGAGGCATTCATTCAATATTTACACTGTGATAGACTTGCAAAATCTCAGTACTGGCTGTCCAATCAAGGGGCGCATCCTCAATTCTAACCCTATTACAATGAGGTACTATTTCAGTGTTGACCTCTGCGTCTGTGTCATTTTAAACCCGATGTTAAATGTCTTCGGAGAGTCCACAAAACCAATTTGAAGTCAAAGTAATCCTTTGAAAGATGGTTAAGTAGTAACAGTGTTGTTTTATTGGTGTTTGTAATAAATTTCAGGTAATTTTTGGATACACCAAATCGCAAAAGTACAGAAGAAGAAGGAGGCCATTTGGCCTATCATACTGAGTTGTCTCTACCATCTCATGCAAATCCTTTTTGCGCCTATCACCTGCACACCATTTTCATCCAATTCCCTCTGTCCGTCTCCGTTGAACCTCATTCATCACATTTACAGCAGTGCACTCCATAACTAATTACACACTGTGTGATAAAGCTCTTCTACGAGCAGGGACATCTTCTCCCTACTTACTCTTTTCAGAAAACTCACGATTTCAAAAAAACCTCAATTCCATCTCCTCTCAGCTTGCTGTTGAGAGAGAACAATCCCAAACTCTTCAATCTTTTCTTGCAGCTGAAGCTTTTCCTACCTGGAACCATTCTGCTAATAATCAGCACATCAATGCATTTACCTTTTTCCTGTAATGCGCAGGCCACAACTGTGCACAATACTCCATTTGAGATTTAAGTTACCTTGCAGAACTTCAATATCATCAACTTCTTACTCGTATACTCTATACCCCTATTAATAAAGGCTGTATGCTTTATTTATTGCTCTCTCCAGCTGTACCACTACCATCATTTCAACTGTGCACGTCCATACCCCTTTTTTACATTGGTAGTAAAAACACTTGAAAGACAAAGTGCATCACCTTACACTTCTCTGCATTGTACCTCATCTTCCACCTATCTGCCCATCCCATCAACTCTTCAATGCACTTTTGGAGTTCCACACTGTTCTTCTCACAATTTACAATTCTCAAGTTTAATGGCATCTGCAAACTTGATAATTGTCCCCTGCACACCACGATCAAGATAATTGATTAGCTATCAGGAACGACAAACGTCCCAGTAGCAGCCCCTGGAGAATTCCACTACAAACCTGCTTCCCAGCCTGAAAAATATCTATGCACCATTATTGAAATATTGAACTGAACAAAGAGGAAGGCATTTTTTCTTTGAATAATGCCACAGGCTTTTTAATATCCATTTCTGAATCTCATTGCATCATATACCCAGCAACGCAGCAATTCCTTGACAATGTCAGACGAGATCGTACTCTGTAATAACCAGAATGACACATAAGCCCACAATTGCCAAGCATCTGAGTCATGAACGCAACATTCTGGGCCTCAGAAATGCCAAGTGGAAGTGCTTTGTGTGTACATTTTTTTATCAAATCCTTCAGCCAACAGAGTAGCTGCCTCCAGGGCTGGAATGTCTTCACAAAAGGAATGTTTTTGCACGGCTACTCTTGATTCAGTGGTTTGACAAAGTTCGCATGGTAGACTGGATAACAAGGTTAGATCACATGGAATACAGGGAGAACAAGCCACCTGGATACAAAAATTGACTAGCAGGTAGGAGAGAGGGTGGTGGTCGATAGTTACTTTTCAGATTGAAGGCCTGTGACCAGCGGGCTGGAGGGTTTGAGCTGTAAGGAGAGGCTGAATAGGCGACGGCCATTCTTCCTGGAGTGTCAGATGGCGAGAAAGACCTTTTAGAGGTTTATATAATCATGAGAGCATGGATAGGGTGAACAGCCTGGGTCTTTTCCCCAAGGTAGGGGATTCCAGAACTGGAGGTCTTGTGTTTATTTTGAGAGGGGAAGTTTTAAAAGGGACCTAAGGGGCAACATTTTCATACAGAGGATGGCACATGTATGCAATAAGCTGCCACTGGAATTGGTGAAGGATGGCACAATAACAACATTTCAGAGGCAAGTGAATGGGTCTCCGAATAGGAAGGGTTGAGGGATATGGCCAAACGGAATAGATCAATTTTGGTTATCTGGTCAGTGTGGACGAGTTGGAACAAAGTGTCTGTTTTCATACTGTACATCTGCGATTCTATGAGTCCATGTTCCACTGACAATAAGGCACTTTCTCAGTAATATCCTCTGAGAACGAGGCACTCCCACACTGCTGCAAATACCTCAGTGCCAACCCTCTTAATATGTGGCACTCCCTCAGTTCTAACCCATTGACCGTGACACAATGCCTGTGGACTCACTCTCCAATCAGTTGGCACTCCCTCAACTCCAACACCTACACAATGAGGCACTGCCTCCGTATTGATCCTCTGACTCCTACAGATCTGACTCACTGACAGTTCTGTGTTGTTAGTCCTGACCCTTTAATCATTTCGCACTCCCTCAATTGTGACCCCATTACATTGAGGAACAGACTCAGTATTAACCCTCTTGCAATGAGGGGTCCCCTCAGTACTGAACCTCTGACTGTGCTTCAATACCTCAAGACTGACCCTCTGTCAATAAAGCATTCCCTCAGTTCGACCTTCTGTAAGTGCTGCAATACCTCACCACGGGTCCTGTAATCAAGTGGCACTCCTTCAATTCTATTCCCTTCAGGATGTGGCACTGCCACAATGTTGAACCTCTGACAATGAGGCACCCCTCAGTACTGATTGTCTAATTCTGTGGCATACCCTCAATTCTGAACACTTTACAATGAGGGGATGTTCACTGATGATTGCACAATGTTCAGAACCATTCGGACCTCCTCAGATACTGAAGCAGTCCTTGTTCAAATGCAACCAGACCTGGCTTGGGACAACAAGTTCAAATCACATTTGTGTCACACAATGCAACCATCACCAATAAGAGACAATCTAACCACTGTCCCTTGGCATTCTACAGTGTTAACATCACTGAATCCCCACTATCAACATCCTGAGGGTCATCATTTACCAGAAACTCAACTGCACTCACCACATAAACACAGTGCAAGAGCAGGGCAGGAGCTGGATATACCAGAGGGAGTAATTCTCCTCCTGACTCCTCAAAGCCTGTCCACCATCTACAAGGCACAAGTCAGGAGTGTGATGGAATAGTCCCCACTTGCCTGGATGAGTGCAGACCCAACAACACAAGAAGCTTTAAACCATCTGGGACAAAGCAGCACGCTTGACTGGCACTGCATCTACAAATATCCACTCCCTCTACCACCGACAGTCAGTAGCAGCAGTGTATGTTATCTACAAGATGCACTGCAGAAATTCACTAAAGATCCTCAGACAAACCCACGACAACTTCCGTCTGGAAGAACAAGGGTAGTATATTAGAAATGCCACCTTCAAGTTCAACTCCAAACCATTCACCATCCTGACTTGGAAATACATTGAATGCAACTGTGAAGGAAGACAGTCATCCACCAATAGGGAGAAAGAGCGAGAGAAAATCTGAGAGAAATTACAAATGCAGGAGACGAACGATAATTGTAATCTTCAATTATCCTAATTAATAGCACGAGAGCAGAGAGGGGCAACCATTAGATAATCAATGTCACTAAAACACAGGTTAACAGAAACATGTCAGTCCCGGGACATACCGAAGAAAAATACCCTTTTCTGTAAATAATACACAAGATTTATCTGTTCTCGTGATGGCAGGCATGGTCTTGTTGAAGAAGTTTCTTTCTGAAAGATGGCTCCTTCACCACCACTCTGTACCAGCATGGGAGTGTGGGTGTGGTGGTGGGGGGAGAGGTTAATGATGATCTTCTGTTTCCTTCACTGGCTAAATATTAAAAAGAATGCATCAGTTAGTCAAGTGACGAACTCCCCATGGGAATGGCCGGGAGGGTGAGTGGAAGAGGTTAAGATATAAATGTCCGTTGGGAAAACCATCCAAATTGGGGGAGTTACGTGTGAGACTAATATTGTCAGAATGCTGTTGGGTGGGACAGACGACGAGGAAAGATGCAGCAACCGTCTGCTCATATAATGGGATACTGTTGCACCTGTCAGAGCAGGACATGGAGAGGAAGCAATATAATGAATGCATACGGAACTGAAACATCAAATTTACAGGGCAACAACTGTTTCACCTCCAAGGACTTGATGCAATTGCCTCAACAACTGAACAGACCGGTAAATTCCAGGAGAGGTCGTCACTCGGCAGACTTTTCATCATTCAGAAGGCTAAAGACAACCTGACCTTCTGAATCTCTCCACATTAAGACACAAGTCAGGCGTGTGATGGAATATTCCCCACTTGCCTGGACAGGTGCAGCTCCAACAACACAAGAAGATCAACAAAGTATGGACAAAGCAGCCCACTTGATTGGCACCACATCCACAAACATTCACTCCCTCCACCACAAACACTTAGTCGCAGCAGTGTGTACTATCTACAAGGTACACTGCAGAAATTCGACCAAAAATCCTCAGACAGCACTTTCCAAACACGTGCCTACTTCATCTCGGAACACAAGGGCAGCAGATACATAGGAATACCATTCCCTACATGATCCCCTCCAAACTTTAAATTTGTCACCATTCCCTCACTGTCACTGGGTCAAAACCCTGGACCTCCCTTCCTAACAATATTTTCCTTACGAGCAGCACAGTGGCCACTGGTTAGCACTGCTGGCTCACAGCACCAGAGATCTGGTTTCAATTCAGTCTCAGGTGACTGTGTGTGGGGGGTTTGCATATTCTTCCCATTTCTTTGTGGGTTTCCTCCAGGTGCTCCGGGTTCCTCCGACAGACTAAAGATATGTTGATTAGGTGAATTGGACACGCTAAAATGCCCATTGTGTCCAGGGATGACTAGTTATGTGAATTATCCATGGGAAGTGCAGGGTTACAGGGGTAGGGTTGGGGTGTCAGCTTCCCCTGCCTCCGCTGATTGGAGCAACCGCACGTCATTGGCGTCGCCCCGGTCCTCACGGGCGAGACTCTGTCGTTCGTAGGCGGGGCTCATGCACAGACCTTGTCATCTGATTGGTTAAACTGTCGCGCCCGCCCCCTTTTGTTCACGTGTAGTTTGGGCACGGACACGTGGTCACATGGTTCCCAGTTACTAATTAGCTGCCGAACATCTGGTCTTTCTTCGTCCATAGTTCTTTCCTTTTAACCTGGTGCACACCTGAGGTTGGAAGCCTGTTTCTGGGTATACCATCGTTGTTGAGCCTTGAACGAAGTCTTCCGTGAGGCTTGTTCCTCAGTCTTGGCTCTGTATGTTACCCTGTCTGTTGGGGCCATGATATGGTCGATCTCAGGGCAGGTTGAGTTGAGTTGATGAGTGGTTAAGTACGTAGCAGATGAACCACCTCTCGCATAAATGTGAAGTTATCTACTTTAGGGGCAAAAACTGAATAGCCATATATTATCTGAAGGGTGACAGATTGGGAAAGGGAGGGGTGCACTGAGTCCTTAATGTCCTTGTACCTGTCGCTGAAAGCAAGTATGACCCTGACCCTGACCCTACTGCAGGTGGTGAACAAAGCAGATGGTTCATTGGCTGCCTTATTGAGGGGATTCATGGATTGATTATAGTGACAGTGAGTGAAAGATTTACCAGAGTGATTACTGGGATGGTGGTATTGAGAGATGAAGGGAGACCGGATCAGTTCGGGCTGTATTCGTGGGAATTTAAAAGAAGAACGGGCATCTGATGGAAGCCTATAAATTTAAAGAGGACTGGACAAGGTAGATGCAGTAAGGATGTCCTCACTGACTTCGGAGTCCAGAAATAGGGCTTAGAGTCAAGGAGGAAAAGGTGATGATTTTGGAAATGAGGAGAAATGTCTTCACCCATACAGAGGTCAGCCTGTGAAATTCTGTCTGGGAACTGTTGAGGTCAAACCATTGACTATTTTCAAAGGGAAATTGGATATGGTGCTTCGGACTAAAGATTATGAAGACAGTGGGTAGAAACAGTGTGAGTTCAATGATCAGCCATGATCATGTTGAAAGGTGGAACAGGCTCGAAGTGCTCACTCCTATTCTTCTATGTTTCTATGAACCAAATGAGACAAGATTGACTGGAATGACCCCAAGGGTGAGGACTTCAGAGTTTTTAAAATTCATTTGTGATATCTGAAGATCGCTGGCTTTTCCAGCTTTATTGGCTGGCATTAGTTCCCCCATGAGAAGGTGGTGTTCAGCTGCCTTCTTGAACCACTCCAGTCCTTGTGCTGACAGTTGACACACAATCATTAGAATCCATACAGTGTGGAAATAGGCCATTTGGCCCAACAAGTCCATAACGACTCCAAAAAGCATTCCACAAGACGGACCCTATCCCTGTAACCCTGCACTTCCCATGGATAATAGACATCACTACTCATCCCTGGACACAATGGGCAATTTAGCGTGGCCAATTCACCTAATCCACACATTTTTAGTCTGTAGGAGGAACCCGGAGCACCTGGTGGAAGCCCACAAAGACATGGGAAGAATGTGCATCCCCCACACACAGTCACCTGAGACTGAATTGAACCCAGATCTCTGGCGCTGTGAGGCAGCAGTGCTAACCACTGGCCACTCTGCTCGTAAGGACAATATTATTAGGAAGGGAGGTCCAGGGTTTTGACCCAGCGACAGTCAAGAGATGGTGATATATTTAAAGTTTAGAGGGGATCATGTAGGGAATAGTATTCCCATGTATCTGCTACCCTTGTCCTTCCAGCTGGAAGTAGCCACGTGTTTGGAAAGTGCTGTCTGAGGATTTTTGGTGGAATTTCTGCAGTGTACCTTGTCGATTGTACACACTGCTGCTACTAAGTGTTGGTGGTGGAGGGAGTGAATGTTTGTGGATGTGGTGCCAATTAAGTGGCTGCTTTGTCCTGAACAGTTTTGAGCTTCTTGTGTGGTTGGAGCTACTCCTCTCCACGCGAGTGGGGAATATTCCATCACACGCCTTACTTGTGTCTTCATGTGGAGAGATTCAGAAGCTCAGGTTGTCTTTAGCCTTCTGAATGATGAAAAGTCTGCCGAGTGACTACCTCTCCTGGAATTTGCCGGTCTGTTCAGTTGTTGAGGCATTTACAACCAAGTCCTTGGAGGTGGAACTGTTGTTGCCCTGTAAATTTGATGTTTCAGTTCCACATGCATTCATTATGTTGCTTCCTCTCCATGTCCTGCTCTGACAGGTGCAACAGTATCCCACAACATGAGCAGACGGTTGCTGCATCTTTCCTCGTCCTCCACCTCACCCAACAGAATTCTGACACGATTAGCCTCAAACATAACTCCCCCAATTTGGATGGCTTTCTCAACGCACAATTATCTCTTAACCTCTTCCACTCCTCCTCCCCGCCAATCCCATGGGGAGTTGGTCACTTGACTAACTGATGCATTCTTTTTAACATTCAGCCAGTGAAGGAAACAGAAGATCAGCATTAACCTAGCCACTCCCACGACACACACACTCCCATGCTGGTACAGAGTGGTGGTGAAGGAGCCATCTTTCAGAAAGAACCTTCTTCAAAAAGACAATGCCTGCCATCACGGGAACAGATAAATCTTGTGTATTATTTACCGAAGAGGGTATTTTTCTTCTGTATGTCCTGGGGGTGACATGTTTCTGTTAACTTGTGTTGCAGTGACATTGAGTATCAAATGGTTGCCCCTCTCTGCTCCAGTGCTATTATTTAGGATATTTGAAGATTACAATTTTAGTTTGGCGACAGCATTTGTAATTTCTCTCAGATTTTCTTTCTCTCTTTCTCCCTCTTGGTGTCTTCCTTCACAGTAGCATTCAATGTATTTCCAAGTCAGGATGGTGACTGGCTTGGAGGGGAACTTGAAGGTGGCATTTCTGACATGCCACCCTTGTTCTTCCAGACGGAAGTTGTCGTGGGTTTGTCTGAGGATCCTTAGTGAATTTCTGCAGAGCATCTTGTCGATAGCACACACTGCTGCTACTGACTGTCGGTGGTAGAGGGAGTGGATATTTGTGAATGTAGTGCCAGTCAAGCGTGCTCCTTTGTCCTGGATGGTTTAAAGCTTCTTGTGCTGTTGGGGCTGCACTGAACCAGACAAGTGGGGATTATTCTATCACACTCCTCACTTGTGCCTTGAAGATGGTGGACAGGCTTTGAGGAGTCAGCCGAAGAATTACTCCCCGTGGTATTCCGAGCTCCTGCCCTGCTCTTGCACTGTGTTTATGTGGTGAGTGCAGTTGAGTTTCTGGTAAATGATGACCCTCAGGATGTTGATAGTGGGGATTCAGTGATGGTAACACTGTAGAATGCCAAGCGGCAGTGGTTGGATTGTCTCTTATTGTTGATGTTTGTATTGTGTGACACAAATGTTATTTGCACTTGTTGGCCCAAGCCATGTCTTGTTGCATTTGATCAAGGACTGCTTCAGTACCTGAGGAGGTGCGAATGGTTCTGAACATTGTGCAATCATCAGTGAACATCCCCTCATTGTAAAGTGCTCAGAATTGAGGGTATGCCACCTAATTAGACATTTAGTACTGAGAGGGTGCCTCATTGTCAGAGGATCAACATGGAGGCAGTGCCACATCCTAAAGGGGTTAGAATTGAAGGAGTGCCACTTGATTGCAGGAGCCGTGGTGAGGTATTGCAGCACTTACAGAAGGTCGAACTGAGGGAATGCTTTATTGACAGAGGGTCAGTCTTGAGGTATTGAAGCACAGTCAGAGGTTCAGTACTGAGGGGGCCCCTCATGGCCAGTGGGTTAATACTGAGGCAGTTCCTCAATGTAATGGGGTCAGGATTGAGGGAGTGAGAAATGATTAAATGGTCAGGACTAACAACACAGGACTGTCAGTGATTCTGATCTGTAGGAGTCAGTGGGTCAATACGGAGGCAGTGCCTCATTGTGTAGGTGTTGGAATTGAGGGAGTGCCAACTGATTAGAGAGTGAGTCCAGAGGCATAGTGTCACGGTCAATGGGTTGTAACTGAGGGAGTGCCACATATTAAGAGGGTTGGTACTGAGGTATTTGCAGCAGTGTGGGAGTGCCTCGTTCTCAGAGGATATTACTGAGAAAGTGCTTTATTGTCAGTGTAACATGGAGTCATAGAATCGCAGATGTACAGTATGAAAACAGACGCTTTGGTCCGACTCGTCCATACTGACCAGATAGATAATTAATTATCTTGATCGTGGTGTGCAGGGGACAATTTCCAAGTTATCAGATGCCATTAAACTTGAGAATTGTAAATTGTGAGAAGAATAGTGTGGAACTCCAAAATGCATTGAAAAGTTGATGGAGTGGGCAGATCGGTGGAGTATGAGGTACAATGCAGAGAAGTATAAGGTGATGCACTTTGTCTTTCAAGTGTTTTTCCGACCAACGTAAAATAGGAGTATGGACGTGCACAGTTGAAATGATGGTAGCAGTACAGCTGGAGAGAGCAATAAATGAAGCATACAGCCTTTATTAATAGGGGTATAGAGTATACGAGTAAGAAGTTGACGATTTTGAACTTCTGCAAGGTAAGTTTAATTTCAGCTGGAGTATTGTGCACAGTTGTGGCCTGCACATTATAGGAAAAAGGCAAATGCATTGATGTGCTGTTTATTACTAGAATGGTCCCAGGTAGGGAAAGCTTCAGATACAAGAATATATTGAAGAGTTGGGGACTGTTCACTCTCAATAGCAGGCTGAGAGGAGATGGAATTGAGGATTTTTGAAATCGTGAGAGAGTTAATCAGAGTAGATCGGGAGAAGATGTCCCTGCTCGTAAAGTAGCTTTATCACAGAGTGTGTCGTTAGGTTATGGCGTGCACTGCAGTAAATGTGATGAATGAGGTGCAATGGAGACGTACAGAGGGAATTGGATGAAAATGGTATGCAGGTGATAGGCGGAAAAAGGTTTTGCATGAGATGATAGAGACAAGTCAGTATGATGGGCCAAATGACCTCTTTCCCCTTCTGTAATTTTGCGATTTGGTATGTCCAAAAATTACCTGAAATTTATTACAAACACCAATAAAACAACACTATTACTACTTAACCATCTTTCAAAGGATTCCTTTGACTTCAAAATGGTTTTGTGGACTCTCCGAAGACAGATAACATCGGGTTTAAAATGACACAGACGCTGAGGGTCAATACTGAATCAGTACCTCATTGTAACAGGGTTCGAATTGAGGATGTGCCTCTTGATTGGACAGCCAGTAGTGAGATTTTGCAGGTCTATCACAGTGTAAACATTGAATGAATGCCTCATTGTCAGAGAGTCAGAACTGTGGGAGTGCATTATTGTCAGAGGGTCAGTACTGAGGCAGTGCCTCATTGTGCAGATGTCAGAATTGAAGCAGTGTCACATGATGGGAGGGTCAGTCCTGAGGTATTACAGCACTGTCAGTGGTTTGGAACTGTGGGAGTGCTTCCTTATGATATGGTCAGTACTGAGCAGATGCCTTAATATCATATGTTCAGTCCCGATAGAATGCCTCAACATCGGGAGTCATTACTGAGTCAGTGCCTGTTTGTCAAAGGTACAGTACAGAGGGTGTGCATCATTGTCAGAGGTTCAATACAGAGGCAGTACCTGACTGTAAGGGGGTCAGATCGGAGTGTGCCACATGCTCAGATGCTCAGTTCTGTGGTAGTGCAGCACTCTAAGTGGGTCAGTTCTGAGGCATTGCCTCATTGCCAGAGGGTCATTACTGAGGAACTGTCTCATTTGAAGAGGGTAAGAATTGAAGGGGTCTCACACGTTTGGATGATCAGTACGGAGGTATTGCAGATCTATCAGAAGGTTAGTCCTGAGGGACTGCCTCGTTGTCAGCAGGTCAGTTATTGGAAGTGCTTCACTGCCACAGCATTGGTACTGAGCGGGTACCCGCTCAGTACCTCATTGTGAGAGTCAGAATCAAGGGAGTGTTCACATTTTAGACAGTCAGTACATGTAGTCAGCACTGTCAGTGGGTGAGTACGAAGGGTCCATTCTGAAGCAGTGCCTCAATGTAATGGGATCAGAATGGATGGAGGGCCACATGATTAGCGGTTTAGTCCAAAGGAACGGAAGCACTGTCAGATCTCATTGCCGTGATAAGGAGGTGTCGATGTTGGACTGAAGGAGGAGTGAGGCTCCAAACGCTTGTGTTTTCAAATAAACGTGTTGGACTATAAACTGGTGTCGTATGACTTCAGACCTCGTTGACATAGCGTCAGAACTGTGGGAGTACATTATAGTCACTGGGTCAGTACTGAGGGAGTGCCTCATTGTCAGAACGTCAATGTTGTGCCAGTGCCTCGTTGAAACGGGGGTCAGGATTTAGGTTGTGCCTCCCGATTACAGAATCAGTACTGAGGAACTGCAGCTCTGTCAGAAGATCAGTTCTGAGGTAGGACTGGAATGTCAGTGCAGAGCCTCACTGTTCTATATGTCCCTGGCTCTGCCTCAGCCTCAGTACTGACCCTCTGATAATTATGCACTCCCACTGATCTTACCCTCCAACAGTGCTGAAATGCCACAGTACTGATCCTCTCATCAGAATAATAGAATCCCCACAGTGTAAAACAGGCCATTAAACCCAAGTCCACACTGACCCTCCAAAGCGCATCTGACCCATGCCCTTAACCTATTCCTGTAACCCTGCATTTCCCGTCTGAGAACAAGGATCTCCCTTTTTATTCTCACATGATGCCCTCCCTCAGAATGGACTCTTTGCCAATGAAGCACACCCTTAGGAATTAATAACTGATAAGACACTATCTCAGTGTTGACCTCTGATCATGAGGCTCTCGCTCAGTCCTGACAATTCTGATCCCATTACAAAGAGGCACTGCCTCACCAATGACCCTCTGACAAAGGAGCGGTGTGTCAGAACTGAGCATCTGACAAGGAGGCACTCGTTCAGTCTGACCCTCTCTCACTGCTGCAGAAGTGATCTATTGTTAATGTGGTACTGCCTGGGTTCTAACCCTGACAGAGCTGAAATACCTCAGTACTTAATGTCAGTCTGTGGCAAACCCTCCATTTTGACACCATTACACTGAAGCACAGCCTCAGTGCTGACCCACTGACAAAGAGACTCTGTCTCAGAACTGACCAGCTGACAGTATGCCGGTGCCCTCAGTACTGACACAATAATAATGAAGCCCTCCCTCAGGACTGACCCTCTAAATGTGAAGTCGCCCTCAATTCTGATGCCCTTACAATGAGTCACTGCCGCAGTTCTGACACCTGCATAATTAGGAACTGGCTCTGTCTGACAGCAGTGCACTCCTGTCGTTGTGACCCTCTGACAATGAAGCACTCCCTCTGCACTGAAGCTCTGACAGTGCTTCAATTCCTCAGTAATGCCCCTCTGACAATGAAACAGTCCATCAGTTCTGACACTGTCACAGGGCTGCAACGTCTGAGTGACACTGTAATCGTTTCACACTACCTCAGTTTTGACGCCTTTATCGTGAGGCAATGCCTCAGCGCTGATCCTCTGATACAGCTGCAATACCTTTGCAATAAACCTCTCTGTGCAGCAAACCCTCAATTCCCACACCGTTAAACTGAGGAACTGCCTCAGAACACAAACTCTGACAATGAGTCATTCCCACAAGATGAACCCTCTGACAAATGAACACTGCCTCAGAACTGACACACTGACAATAAGGCAATCCCAAAGTACTGACCCGCTGATCATAATATCACAGTCATGACCCGCTAATTGTGTGGCGTCCTTTCAATTCGGACATCTTTCGAAAGAAGCACTGCCTCCGTATTGATGCTGTGACAGTGCTTCAGTAGCTCAGTGCTCACCTGCTAATCATGGAGCTATCCCACAGTTCTGATCCGGTTACATTGAGGCCTTCGCTGAATCCTGACCCTCTGACTGTCCAAGACTATCTCTGTACTGGTCCTGCAAACGTGTTTCACTGCCTTATTTCTCACCCCATTACATTGAGACTGTGCGCTCACTGGACCCTCTAACAGTGAGATAGTCCCTCAGCAGTGACACTACTGTGAAGCACTGTCACTGACCCTCTGACAATGAGGCTGTCAATTCTGTCCCCTTTCCATTGAGGCACTGCGTGAGTATTGACCATTGAGGCACTTCCTCAGTAGTTACCTTCAGACCGATTAGGGTTAAGGCCAGATGGGGCTCAGGGTGGGGCTATGGTTAGGATTAGGGCTGAGTCTAGGGTTAGAGTTGAGGTCAGGGTTGAGGCTGTAGTTGGGAGCTGGGACCAGGACCGGGACAATCTCAGTCGGGGGAGTGAGGAGGGGATGGTCGGATGGCCGAGGACCGGGGCATAGGACAGTCGGGGCCAGGAGAGTGACAGGCTGGAATTAGGGCAAAAGATGGGGGCTGGGCCAGGCTGGGGTTCGGTTTAGAGTTATGTCAGGGCTCAGGTCTGGGACAGGCAGTGCTTGGGGTCGGGGCTGCGGGCTGGCTGCTGGGACCTTAACCGGTACTGGGTCGGGGTCGGGGTCGGGGTCGAGGTCGGTGTCAGGTTCAGGGCCGTGGTTGGGGTTTCAGTCAGGGTCCGGCCTGCGACAGGTTGCGGGGGAGTGTTGGTCTGGTGGGCGCTGATGGCTGGGTCTGGGTCTGGGTCTAGGTCGCTGGCATCTGGGCAGGGTGGGGTAGGATCAGGGTTGGGTGCCTGGGCCGAGGCCACGACAGGCTTCTGGCCGAGGGCTGAGGGTTAGGGTCAGTGTCTGGTGTCCGCGGCCGGGACAGTCTGGGGTTAGGATTGGGGTCAGGGACTGGGGGCCGCGGCCGGGTTAGTCTGGGTTTAGGGTTGGAGTCGGGAACTTGGGGCTGCGGCCTGGACAGTCTGGGGTTAGGTTTGGGGTCGGGGACAAGCTACGGCAGTGTCGGGGCTGCGACAGCCTGGTGGCTGGGGTCTGCGGCCGGTTTAGAGTTACGGCCGGGACAGGGGCTGAAAGCTGGGATCTGGGGCCGATGCGTAGGGCCGAGGCTAAGGCTCAGTTTACGGTGATGGTCTGGGCTGGGGCCCCGGATTGGGTTGGGCCGGGCCAGGCCGGGGCTGCGAAAGATTGTCGGCCGGGATTCGGCTGGGGTCGGAAGGCTCGGGTCTGGGGTGAGGGGCCAGGTTTAAGGTTAGGATTGGGGCTACGTTTTTGGTGATTTTTGGGGCCGCGATAGGCTCGGGTTGGTGTAGGGGTTGGGGGCTTGGGTTCCGGTCCAGGACAGGCTGGGATTCGTGTCGGGGCTTGGGGGCCGCCGCCGGGTCCCGAACAGTCTGGGGTTAGGGCCTGGAGCCGGGACAGGCTGTGGGCCGGGGTGTGGGTCAGTTCCGTGGTATGGAGGCGGGGCTCGGACAAGCTGGGTACGGAGGCTGGGGCCGGGACAACACCCAGTAAAGAAACCACAAAAGTCAGATCCCGCCGTAAATAAAGTGTAAAGTATAGAGCTCCCTGTAAATAAACCCTGTAAATCCTCTCGAAAATCCCCCTAAAACCTCAAACAGACGACAGCAATAAAAAAACCTAAAACACAGAGCCTCCAGTTAATGAAAGCTAAAACACAAGGCCCACTGTAAATCAACACTAAATAACAGAGCCTCCAGTAAAGCACTGCGCGATAGTAAGATTCAATTAGTACCTCATAGTCAGCAAGTCAGATGTGAGGCAGTGCCTGTTTGTCAGACAGTCAGTAATGCGGAAGGGCAGTGTTGTCTAACGGTCATTACTGAGGTAGCGCCACACGATTACAGGATCAGTCCTGAGGGAATGCCACGCGAATAGAGGATCAAATCTGGGTTATTGCAGCACTGAGAGGGTTGGAGTGAGATAACACCTCAGTGTCGGCAGTGTACTGAAGTTCTGAGGAAGGGTCCCCGGACCTGAAACGTTAACTCTGTTTTCTCCTTCACAGATGTTGCCAGACATGCTGAGCTTTTCCAGCAAACCTGACTGCCCTGGTGGACGCATTGTCTCCGCCTGCTCCTCCCCCACCGAACTTATCTCCAACTATTTCAACTCTATTTTCTCCCCCTTGGTCCAGGAACTCCCTTCCTACGACAGTGACACCACCCACGCACTCCACCTCCTCCAGAACTTCCATTTCCCTGGTCCTCAACAACTCATCTTTACCATGGACGTCCAGTCCCTCTACACCTGCATTCCACGGACAGATGGCCTAAAGGCCCTCTGCTTCTTCGTGTCCCGCAGGCCCGACCAGTCCCCCTGCACTGATACCCTCATCCGCTGAGCCGAACTCGTCCTCACCCTCAACAACTTCTCTTTCAATTCCTCCCACTTCCAACAGACAAAAGGGGTGGCCATGAGTACCCACATGGGCCCAAGCTATGCCTGCCTCTTTGTCGGTTACACGGAACAATCCGTCTTCCGTCGCTACACTGGCCCGAAACACCAGCTCTTCCTCCGTTGCATTGATGACAAAATCGGCGCCTCCTCGTGCTCCCACAAGGAGCTCGAACAGTTCATCCACTTCACGAACACCTTCCACCCCAAACTTAAGTTCACCTGGACCATCTCTAATACCTCTCTCTCCTTACTGGACCTCTCTGTTTCCATGTCTGGCAACCACCTCGAAACTGATATCCATTTCAAGTCCACCGACTCCTACAGCTACCGAGAATACAACTCCTCCAACCCACCTTCCAGCAAAAATGCCATCCCCTATTCCCAACTCCTTCACTTCCACCGCATCTGTTCCCAGGATGAGGCATTCCACTCCCGTACATCTCAGATGTCCTCGTTTTTCAAGGAATTCTTCCCCTCAGTGGTCGAGAACGCCCTCGAACATTTCTCCCGCATTTCCCGCAACTCATCCTTCACAACCCCTCCCCGCAATAACAATCAAAACAGAATCCCCCTCATCTTCACGTACCAGCCCACCAAACTCCTGATCCAACGCATCATCCTCCAACACTTCCGCCATCTGCAAACCGACTCCACCACCAAAGGCATTTTTCCCTCCCCACCCTTATCTGTTTTCCGGAGGGACCGCTCTGTCCGTGACTCCCCTCTCCGCTCCACACTCCCCTCCAGCCCCACCACACCCAGCACTTTTCCCTGCAACCGCAGGAAGTGCCACACTTGACCCTACACCTCCCCCCTCACACCCATCCCAGGCCACAAGAAGACTTTCCACATCAAGCAGATGTTCATCTGCACATCTGCTAATGTGGTATACTGCATCCGCTGTTCCCGTTGTGGCGACCTCTACATTGGGGAAACCAAGCGGAGGCTTGGGGACCGCTTTGCAAAACACCTACCCTCGGTTTGCTCTAAACGACTGCACCTCCCACCCGTGAACCATTTCAATTACCCCTCCCATTCCTCAGACGACATGTCCATCCTGGGCCTCCTGCAATGCCACAACGATGCCACCCGAAGGTTACAGGAACAGCAATTCACATGCCAACTGGGAGCCCTGCAGCCCAATGTTGTCAATGTGGAATTCACAAGATTCAAAATCTCCCCTCTCTGTACCGCATCCCAAAACCAGCCCAGCTCGTCCCCGACTCCCTAAACTGTTCTACCTCCCACCTATCTCCTCCTCCCACCTCAAGTGCCACCCCCATTTCCTACCTACAGACCTCATCCCGTCCCCTTGACCTGTCTGTCCTCTCTGGACTGAAATACATCCTCCCTAACTCCCCAGCTACACTCACCTTTACTGGGTCCATTCCCGCCTCTTTGACCTGTCTGTCTCCTCTCCACCTATCTTCTCCTCTATGCATTTTCTCCCCGCCTCCCCCTCATTCCCTATTTATTTCAGACCCTCCTTCCCCTCCCCCACTTCTGAAGAAGGGTCGAGGTCCGAAACGTCAACCTTCCTGCTCCTCTGCTGCTTGGCCTGCTGTGTTCATCGAGCTCTACACCTTGTTATCTCAGATCCTCCTGCATCTGCAGTTCCTACCATCTCTGCTAACGCAGAAAACTTGTTTGATGTACTGCAAGCTATTCAAGTCCTGGGAGAATTTTGCTGAGGGCTGATTAATATTATGCTCTTTCATAGCTTCGGTTGACACGATGGTATTGTTCTGAATATGTGAGAAAATTAAGACATACTCAGGGATAGACTCTGATGTAGACACAGGTTTGGCGACTGTTAGCAAAATAAGGCCGTGAAGATTAAAACTGTGAAAAGGCAGTAAATGGGGTTAAATGAACATTTTAATTTAGTATCCCTTTAATAGTGAAAAGTATGACAAGATCGCAGTTTCATGAATGAATGAAATGCGGTAACAGTAAACATAGTACGCGAGTAAGTGGTCAGTAAAGTTATGAATGTATGAGAGCGCGAGAGTGGTAATATAGAACGCTTGTGGGTCCATTGCTAAAGAGGAAATTTAGTACAACAGTAAAGAGGCTTGCACTAGTAATTATTTAGCAAAATTCACTGGACTCTCGGGTGGTTCCCGCAGATTGGAAAACAGCCAACGTGAGGCCACTGAGTAAAAAAGGAAGTCGACAAAAAGCAGGTCACTATAGGCCAGTTAGCTTAACTTCGGTTGTGGGGAAAATGCTTGAATCCATCTTTAAGGAGGATAATACCAAGACAACTGGATATAAATTGTCCCATTGGGAACACCCAGCATGTGTTCATGAAGGGTAGGTCATGTTTAACTAACTTGGTGGAAATCTTTGAGGACATTACTTGCATGGTGGACAATGGGGAACCTGTCGATGTCGTGTATCTGGATTTCCAGAAGGCATTTGACAAGGTGCCACACCAAAGGCTGCTACATAAGATAAAGTTGCACGATATCGCCAGTAATGTATTGGCATGGATAGAGGATGATTGACTTGTAGAAAATTAAGGGTAGGGGTAAATGGGTGCTTTTCTGGCTGGCTGTCAGTGGCGAGTGGTGTGCTTCAGGGATCAGTGTTGGGACTGCAATTGTTTACAATTGACATAGATGATTTGGAGTTGGGGACTAAGTGTGGTGTGTCAAAATTTGCAGATGACACTGAGATGAGCGGTAGAGCAAAGTGTGCAGAAGACACTGAAAGTCTGCAGAGGGATGTATAGTCTAAGTGACTGGGCAAAGGTCTGGCAGAAGGAGTACAATGTCGATAAATGTGAGGTCATCCATTTTGGTAAGAATAACAACAAAATGGATTATGGTTTAAATGCTAAAAAATTGCAGCATGCTGCTGTGCAGAGGGACTTGGGTGTCCTTGTGCATGAATCGCTAAAAGTGGTATTGCAGGTGCAGCAGGTAATTAAAAAGTCAAATCGAATTTTGTCTGTCATTGCTCGAGGGATGGAGTTTAAAAACAGGGAGGTAATGCTGCAGCTGTATAGGGTCCTGGTGAGGCCGCTCCTGTGGTACTGTGTGCAGTTTTGGTCTCCTTACTTGAGAAGGGATATACTAGCACTGGACGGGGTGCAGAGGAAATTCACTCGGTTGATTCTAGAGTTGAGAGGTTTGGAATATGAGGAGAGAATGAGTAGGCTGGGATTACAATCATTGGAATTCACAAGAATGAGGGGAGATCTGATAGAAACAAACAAGATTATGAAGGGAATAGGTCAGGTGGAGGCAGGGAGGTTGTTTCCACTAGTAGGTGAAACTAGGACGAGCGGGCATAGCCTCAAATTATAAGGAAGCAGATATTGGACTGAGGACAGGAGGAACTTCTTCACCCAAAGGGTTGTGAATCTTTGGAATTCCCTGCCCAGTGAAGCGGTTGAAGCTACCTCGCTGAATGTTTTTAAGGCAAGGCTAGATAAATTTATGAACAATAAAGGAATTAAGGTTAATGGTGAGCGGGCGGGTAAGTGGAGCTGAGTCTCAAAAAGATCAGCCATGATCTTATTGAATAGCGGGGCAGGCTCGAGGGGCCAGATGGCCTGCTCCTGCTCTTAGTTCTTATGTTTTTATGTTATAATGTTATAGTGCCTCAAAAAACCACAGAAAAGGATATTTTAAGACGATCGACCCTGCATTACTAAAGACGCGCTCGCAAGAGGTTCTGAGGAAGGATCACCTGACACGAAACGTTGACTCTGTTTTTTGCCCTCACAGATGCTGCCAGACTTGCTGAGCTTTTCCAGCAACTTTGTATTTTTTCCTGATTTGCAGCATCCGCAGTTCTTCCGGTTTTTACGATGCGTTTTGGTAATTATTTACAGGGGGCTCTTTATTTATAGCGAGCTCTGTCTTTTAGAGTCTATTTTTAAGTGGCCCTGTTTTATGGATAATTTAAAGGTCGGCTCGATATTGGCGTGTATTGACAAGTGCTCTGTGTTTTCGACTTTATTTAGAGGGAGCCCTGTGTTTTACATTTTACTTCCGAGGGCATCTGTTTTAGAGGTCATTTAAAGGGGTCTGTATATTTGAGGGTATAATTGCAGGGGGTTCTGTTTTAGGGATTATTTGAATTAAGCTCCTTGTTTTACTGGTTATTGAAAGGGGTCTCTGTCTGAGAGCTTGTTTACAGGCGTCTCTGAGGGTTTATTTACTGCAGGCACAGTTTTAGGGAGGATTTGCAGGGTGCACTGTGTTTCAGGGTTTATTTACAAGGAGCTCTATACTTGACATGTAATTTACATGGGCCTCTGTCTTTTATTGTTTCTTACTGTGGGCTCTGTTTTACAGTTTACTTCTTGAGGAACCTTTCTTAGGTTGTATGTAAAGGGGTCTCTGTGCTTGAGAGTATAGTTACAGGCAGCTCGTTTTTATCGTTTGTTTAAAGGAGGCTCTGCGTCGGAGATTATTTACAGATAGCTTTGTGTTTCAGTCTTCATTGTATATAAATCCTAAAACACAGACATCCCTGTCAATGAAGCTCTGTGTTTTAAGGTTTATTTACAGGGGTTTATGCGCCGGGTGTCTGTGGTTTACATTTTATTTCGTGAGGGACCTTTCTTCGGGTTTATTTAAAGGGTCTCTGTGCTTGACAGTGTATTTACAGGGGCCTTCTTTTTTTTTTACCGTTTGTTTAAACCAGGCTCTGCGTCGGAGATTATTTCCAGGAGGCATTGTGTTTCAGGGTTAATTTACAGGGATGTCTGTGTTTTTGGGTGTACATACACGATGCTGTGTGTTTCTGGGATTATTTATAGTGAGCTCCGTGTTTTACAGCTTATTGAAAGGTGTCTCTGTTTTAGGGTTTGTTTGCAGGAGGCTGTTTATTTATAGGTAGCTTTGTCTTTTTAGGGCTTTTTTGTAAGGGGCCCTGTCTTACGGATAATTTACACGTGGGCTAAGTGTTGGGGTGCAATTGAAGGTGCTCAGTGTTTTTGGATTTATTTAGAAGGAGCCCTTTGTTTTACCTTGTGCTTCCTGGGCAATGTGTGTTCGAGTTCATTTAAAGGGGTCTGTGTATTTGAGCGTATAATTACAGGGGACTCTGTTGTTGAAGTTTGTTTAAATAGGACTCTGTGTTTTCGGGGTTATTTACAGTGAAGTCCGCGTTTTTCGGGTTAGCGAAAGGGGTCTCTGTGTTTGAGGGCTTCTGTGCAGGCGGCTCCGTGTTTGAGGGCCAGGAGTACGGCTGAAGCTGTGTTCGATTTGCGCCTGAGGCTATGGTTAGTGTCGGATGAGGCCAGCGTTAGGGCTGAGAATTATGGTTTTTGTTACGTTTTGGGCTGAAGTTAGGCTTCGGGCTTCCGCGAGGGTTAGCTTTCGGGCTGAATCTCGGGTTAAGGTGATGGATATTTCTGAGAGTAGGGAGAAAGAAATCGGCTTCGCATACCCAGAGCCGGAGGGAGAGCAACTGCGTATTCTACAGGAGACTCGGGATGTATTGTAAACTTAACAGGTCAAATAGTATTACAGATTCATATGATCCCATTACCAGGAGGCATTGCCACAGAACTGACCCGCTAACAATGAGGAATTTACCTGGTCCAGGCAAGTATTGAAGCACTGTCAGAGGGACAGAACTGCTGGAGAGCATTATAATCAGACAGTCAATACTGAGGCAGTGCCTCATTGTAAGAGGGTCAGAACTGAGGAACTGCCTCGCATTTATAGGGTCTGTAATGAGGTAATGCAGCAGTACCAGAGGGTCAGAACTGTTGGGGTGCAATATTGTGAGACGGTCAGTACTGAGGTAGTGTCTTATTCTCAAGGGGTTAGACTTGTGGGAGTGCCACACGATTGCAGCATTGTGACAATGTCAGACTGTGGCACTCCTTCATTGTCAGATCGACAGTCCTGTCAGAGCTTCAGTACTGAAGCAGTGCCTCATTGTCAAATGGTCCGCACTGAGGTATTGTAGCAGTGTCAGTGGGTCAGAACTGTGGGAGTGTATCAGTCATAGGGTCAAGACTGAGGCTCAGCCTTGTTCTAAATTCTTATTGGGGGCATGCTGCATAACGAAATTACGTACTTTTTTAAAAATGAGGCATCGGCTGTGATTATGGTGATCCTCTGACAATTGTGCACTCCTTCAGTACTGACACTACAACACAGAGGGACGGCCTCAAGCGGACCCTCTGACAATGAGGCATTCTCTCAGGACAATAATCTTTAATTGTAAACTAATCTGTAATACTATTTGACCTGTTAAGTTTACAATGTATACCGAGTCTACCTGCAGAATGTGCAGTTGCTCTCCCTCTGGTTCTGTCTCTGTTTATGCGAAGCTGCTTTCTTTCTCCCTGCCCCCAGGAATAACCCTACCCCAAACCTGAAGCCGAGATTCAGCCCTAACGCTAACCCTTGCGTAAGCTCTGAGCATAACCTCAGGCCAAACCCTAACCCTCACCTTCGGCTCAGGTCTAACACAAGCCATAACCCTCAGCTCCAGCGCTGACCCTAACCTCACCTCTAACGCTCGCCTCAGCCCTACACAAAAGCCCTCAAACACCAGGCCTCCTGCAAATGTAACCTCAGAAACCCCTTTCAATAACCCGTAAAACGTGTAGCTCACAGTAAATAACCCCTAAAATACAGAGCCCCATTTAAACCAATCTTAAAAACAAAGCCCCCTGTAATTATACCCTCAAATACACGGTCCCATTGAAATGAACTCTCACAAACATCACCCAGGAAGTAGAAGGTAAAACGTAGGGCTCCCTCTAAATAAATCCGAAAACACTGAGCACCTGTAATTACACCTCACACTCAGCCATCTGTAAATTATCCGTAAGAGATGGCCCCTTACAAATAAACTTTGAAAAGATAGACGTACCTATAAATAACCGTCCCCGGTAAATAAACCCGAAGACAGAGACGCCTTTCAGTAACCTGTAAAACACAGATCACCATAAAGAATCCTTAAAACAGAGAGCATCGTGTACACATACCCTAAAACACAGACATCCCTGTAAATGAACTCCGAAACAGACAGCCTCCTGTGTATATTCTCCGACGCAGAGTCTCATTTGAAAAAATGCTGAAAACAGAGCCCCCTGTAAATACAACCTTAAGCACAGAGTCCCCTTTATATATAACCGAAGAAAGGTCCCTCAGGAAATAAAGTGTAAAAGACACAGCCCCAAGTAAGAAACCATAAAAGACCGAGTCCCCTGTAAATAAAGTGTAAAATATAGAGCTCCCAGCAAATAAACCCTGAAACAGTGTCCCCTGCAAATCCTCCCTAAATCTAAGCCTCCTGTAAATAAACTCTCAGAGGCGAAACTAAAACACAGAACCTCCAATTAACAAAGCCTAAAACACAAGCCCACTGTAAATCAACACTAAATAACACAGCCCCCAGTACAGCACGGCGAATTGTTCGGATTGAGATAGTACATCATAGTCTGAGGCAATGCCTCTTTGACAAAGAGTCAGTAATGGGGAGGTGTAGTGTTGTCTGATGGTCATTGTTGAGGTAGCGTCTCATTGTAACAGGGTCAGAATTGAGGGAGCGCCTCATTGTACCAGGGTCAGGATTGAGGGAGCGCCTCGTTGTCAGCGGTCAGGACTGAGGGAGTGACTCATTGTCAGCGGGTCAGGACTGAGGTATTTGAAGTAGGGCAATGAAGGGTGTGTGTCCTTTTATTCTTTTAAAGTTAGAGAATGCCAGAAAGATTATCAACCCTGTATGATTTGACTGGGTTTGGAATTACTTATGACAGCAGAAAGTTTAGTAGCCTGATTACCGCGGCTGGCTCTTGAGATTTCACTATTGCCGGTTTATTCATTTTTTCATTCAATTTCACGGAAGCGCTATTTTGAGACGAGCTTTCTTAAAGGGAAAGCGGACCCTATTCAATATGTATCTAAGAGAGACGTGGTAACGCAGAAAACTTGTTTGATGTCCTGGGTGACGTTTGTTGAGGGCTGATTAATATTATAATTTTTCTTAGTTTCGGGAGACACGATGGATGGGATTGTTTTGTTCTGAATATAAAAGAAAAT
>NC_063375.1:9769207-9788678 GCF_021869965.1 Rhincodon typus
AAATTAAAATGTTCATTCAACCCCATTTACTGCCTTTTCACAGTTTTCATCTTGACGGCCTTATTTTGCTAACAGTCGCCAAACCTGTGTCTACATCAGAGTCTATCGCTGAGTATGTCTTAATTTTCTAACATATTCAGAACAATACCATCGTGTCAACCGAAGCTATGAAAGAGCATAATATTAATCAGCCCTCAGCAAAATTCTCCCAGGACTTGAATAGCTTGCAGTACATCAAACAAGTTTTCTGCGTTCGCAGAGATGGTAGGAACTGCAGATGCTGGAGAATCTGAGGTAACAAGGTGTAGAGCTCGATGAACACAGCAGGCCAAGCAGCAGAGGAGCAGGAAGGTTGACGTTTCGGACCTCGACCCTTCTTCAGAAGTGGGGGAGGGGAAGGAGGGTCTGAAATAAATAGGGAATGAGGGGGAGGCGGGGAGAAAATGGATAGAGGAGAAGATAGGTGGAGAGGAGACAGACAGGTCAAAGAGGCGGGAATGGACCCAGTAAAGGTGAGTGTAGCTGGGGAGTTAGGGAGGATGTATTTCAGTCCAGAGAGGACAGACAGGTCAAGGGGACGGGATGAGGTCTGTAGGTAGGAAATGGGAGTGGCACTTGAGGTGGGAGGAGGGGATAGGTGGGAGGAAGAACAGATTAGGGAGGCGGGGACGAGCTGGGCTGGTTTTGGGATGCGGTACAGGGAGGGGAGATTTTGAATCTTGTGAATTCCACATTGACAAGATTGGGCTGCAGGGCTCCCAATTGGCATATGAATTGCTGTTCCTGTAACCTTCGGGTGGCATCGTTGTGGCATTGCAGGAGGCCCAGGATGGACATGTCGTCTGAGGAATGGGAGGGGGAATTGAAATGGTTCACGGGTGGGAGGTGCAGTCGTTTAGAGCAAACCGAGGGTAGGTATTTTGCAAAGCGGTCCCCAAGCCTCCGCTTGGTTTCCCCAATGTAGAGGCCGCCACAACGGGAACAGCGGATGCAGTATACCACATTACCAGATGTGCAGATGAACATCTGCTTGATGTGGAAAGTCTTCTTGTGATTGGAATGGGTGTGAGGGGGGAGGTGTAGGGTCAAGTGTGGCACTTCCTGCGGTTGCAGGGAAACGTGCTGGGTGTGGTGGGGCTGGAGGGGAGTGTGGAGCGGACAGGGGAGTCACGGACAGAGCAGTCCCTCCGGAAAACAGATAAGGGTGGGGAGGGAAAAATGCCTTTGGTGGTGGAGTCGGTTTGCAGATGGCGGAAGTGTTGGAGGATGATGCGTTGGATCAGGAGTTTGGTGGGCTGGTACGTGAAGATGAGAGGGATTCTGTTTTGATTGTTATTGCGGGGAGGGGTTGTGAAGGATGAGTTGCGGGAAATGCGGGAGAAATGTTCGAGGGCGTTCTCGACCACTGAGGGGAAGAAGTCCTTGAAAAACGAGGACATCTGAGATGTATGGGAGTGGAATGCCTCATCCTGGGAACAGATGCGGTGGAAGTGAAGGAGTTGGGAATAGGGGATGGCATTTTTGCTGGAAGGTGGGTTGGAGGAGTTGTATTCTAGGTAGCTGTAGGAGTCGGTGGGCTTGAAATGGATATCAGTTTCGAGGTGGTTGCCAGACATGGAAACAAAGAGGTCCAGTAAGGAGAGAGAGGTATTAGAGATGGTCCAGGTGAACTTAAGTTTGGGGTGGAAGGTGTTCGTGAAGTGGATGAACTGTTCGAGCTCGTTGTGGGAGCACGAGGAGGCGCCGATTTTGTCATCAATGCAACGGAGAAAGAGCTGGGGTTTAGGGCCAGTGTAGCTACGGAAGACGGATTGTTCCGTGTAACCTACAAAGAGGCAGGCATAGCTTGGGCCCATGCGGGTACTCATGGCCACCCCCTTTGTCCGTTGGAAGTGGGAGGAATTGAAAGAGAATTTGTTGAGGGTGAGGACGAGTTCGGCTCAGCGGATGAGGGTGTCAGTGTCGGGGGACTGGTCGGGCCTGCGGGATTCGAAGAAGCAGAGGGCCTTTAGGCCATCTGTCCGTGGAATGCAGGTGTAGAGGGACTGGACGTCCATGGTAAAGATGAGTTGTTGAGGACCAGGGAAATGGAAGTTCTGGAGGAGGTGGAGTGCGTGGGTGGTGTCACGGTCGTAGGTAGGGAGTTCCTGGACCAAGGGGGAGAAAATAGAGTTGAAATAGGTGGAGATAAGTTCGGTGGGGGAGGAGCAGGCGGAGACAATGCGTCGACCTGGGCAGTCAGGTTTGCTGGAAAAGCTCAGCATGTCTGGCAACATCTGTGAAGGAGAAAACAGAGTTAACGTTTCAGGTCCGGGGACCCTTCCTCAGAACTTCAGTACACTGCCGACACTGAGGTGTTATCTCACTCCAACCCTATCAGTGCTGCAGTAACCCAGATTTGATCCTCTATTCGCGTGGCATTCCCTCAGGACTGATCCTGTAATCGTGTGGCGCTACCTCAGTAATGACCGTTCGACAACACTGCCCTTCCGCATTACTGACTGTCTGACAAACAGGCACTGCCTCACATCTGACTTGTTGACTGTGAGGTACTAATTGAATCTTACTATCTCGTAGTGCTTTACTCGGGGCTCTCTTATTCAGTGTTGATTTAGAGTGGGCCTTGTGTTTTAGCTTTCATTAACTGGAGGCTCTGTGTTTTAGGTTTTTTTATTGCTGTCGTCTGTTTGAGGTTTTAGGGGGATTTTCGAGAGGATTTACAGGGTTTATTTACAGGGAGCTCTATACTTTACACGTTATTTACGGCGGGATCTGACTTTTGTGGTTTCTTTACTGGGTGTTGTCTCGGCCCCAGCCTCCGTCCCCAGCTTGTCCGAGCCCCGTCCCCATACCACGGAACTGACCCTCACCCGGCCCACAGCCTGTCCCGGCTCCAGGCCCTAACCCCAGACTGTTCGGGACCCGGCCGCGGCCCCCAAACCCCGACACGCATCCCAGCCTGTCCTGGACCGGAACCCAAGCCCCCAACCCCCACACCAACCCGAGCCTGTCGCGGCCCCAAAAATCACCAAAAACGTAGCCCCAATCCTAACCCTAAACCTGGCCCCTCACCCCAGACCCGAGCCTTCAGACCCCAGCCGAATCCTGGCCGACAATCTGTCGCAGCCCCGGCCTGGCCCGGCCCAACCCAATCCGGGGCCCCAGCCCAGACCATCACCGCAAACTTAGCCTTAGCCTCGGCCCTACGCACCGGCCCCAGATCCCAGCTTTCAGCCCCTGTCCTGGCCGTAACCCTAAACCGGCCCCAGACCCCAGTCACCAGGCTGTCGCAGCCCCGACACTGCCGTAGCTTGTCCCCGACCCCAAACCTAACCCCAGACTGTCCTGGCCGCAGCCCCAAGTCCCCGACTCCAACCCTAAACCCAGACTCACCCGGCCGCGGCCCCCAGTCCCTGACCCCAATCCTAACCCCAGACTGTCCCGGCCGCGGACACCAGACACTGACCCTAACCCCCAGCCCTCGGCCAGAAGCCTGTCGTGGCCTCGGCCCAGGCACCCAGCCCTGATCCTACCCCACCCTGCCAAGATGCCGACGACCTAGACCCAGACCCAGCCATCAGCGCCCACCAGACCAACACTCCCCCGCAACCTGTCGCAGGCCGGACCCTGACTGAAACCCCAACCACGGCCCTGAACCTGACACCGACCTCCACCCCGACCCCGACCCAGAACCGGTTAAGTTCCCAGCAGCCAGCCCGCAGCCCCGACCCCAAGCACTCCCTGTCCCAGACCTGAGTCCCTACATAACTCTAATCCCAACCCCAGCCTGGCCCAGCCCCCATCTTTTGCCCTAATTCCAGCCTGTCACTCTCCAGGCCCCGACTGTCCTTTGCCCCGGTCCTCGGCCATCCGACCATCCCCTCCTCACTCCCCCGACTGAGATTGTCCCGGTCCTGGTCCCAGCCCCCAACTACAGCCTCAACCCTGACCTCAACTCTAACCCTAGACTCAGCCCTAATCCTAACCATAGCCCCACCCTGAGCCCCATCTGGCCTTAACCCTAATCGGTCTGAAGGTAACTGCTGAGGAAGTGCCTCAATGGTCAATACTCACGCAGTGCCTCAATGTAAAGGGGACAGAATTGACAGCCTCATTGTCAGAGGGTCAGTGACAGTGCTTCACAGTAGTGTCACTGCTGAGGGACTATCTCACTGTTAGAGGTTCCAGTGGGCGCACAGTCTCAATGTAATGGGGTGAGAAATAAGGCAGTGAAACACGTTTGCAGGACCAGTACAGAGATAGTCTTGGACAGTCAGAGGGTCAGGTTTCAGCGAGGGCCTCTATGTAACCGGATCAGAACTGTGGGATGGCTCCACGATTAGCAGGTCAGCACTGAGCAAACTGAAGCACTGTCACAGCATCAATACGGAGGCAGTGCTTCTTTCGAAAGATGTCCGAATTGAAAGGACGCCACACAATTAGAGGGTCATGACTGTGATATTATGATCAGCGGGTCATTACGAAGGGATTGCCTTATTGTCAGTGTGTCAGTTCTGAGGCAGTGTTCATTTGTCAGAGGGTTCATCTTGTGGGAATGACTCATTGTCAGAGTTTGTGTTGTGAGGCAGTTCCTCAGTGTAACGGTGTGGGAATTGAGGGTTTGCTGCACAGAGAGGGTTAGTGCTAAGGTATTGCAGCTGTATCAGAGCATCAGCGCTGAGGCATTGCCTCACGAAAAAGGCGTCAAAACTGAGGTAGTGTGGAACGATTACAGTGTCACTAAGACATTGCAGCACTGTGACAGTGTCAGAACTGATGGACTGTTTCATTGTCAAAGGGGCATTACTGAGGAATTGAAGCACTGTCAGAGCTTCAGTGCAGAGGGAGTGCTTCATTGTCAGAGGGTCACTACTACAGGAGTGCATTACTGTCAGACACAGCCAGTTCCTAATTATGCAGGGGTCAGAACTGCAGCAGTGCCTCATTGTAAGGGCATCAGAATTGAGGGCGACTTCACATTTAGAGGGTCAGTCCTGAGGGAGGGCTTCATTATTATTGTGTCAGTACTGAGGGCACCGGCATACTGTCAGCTGGTCAGTTCTGAGACAGAGTCTCTTTGTCAGTGGGTCAGCACTGAGGCTGTGCTTCAGTGTAATGGTGTCAAAATGGAGGGTTTGCCAGAGACTGACATTAAGGACTGAGGTATTTCAGCTCTGTCAGGGTTAGAACCCAGGCAGTACCTCATTAACAAAAGATCACTTCTGCAGCAGTGAGAGAGGGTCAGACAGAAGGAGTGCCTCCTTGTCAGATGGTCAGTTCTGACACACTGCTCCTTTGTCAGAGGGTCATTGGTGAGGCAGTGCCTCTTTGTAATGGGATCAGAATTGTCAGGGTGCCAGGACTGAGCGAGAGCCTCATGATCAGAGGTCAACACTGAGATAGTGTCTTATCAGTGATTAATTCCAAAGGGTGTGCTTCATTGTCAAAGAGTCCATTCTGAGGGAGGGCATCATGTGAGAATAAAAAGGGAGATCCTTATTCTTAGACGGGAAATGCAGGGTTAAAGGGATAGGTTAAGGGCATGGGTCAGATGCGCTCAGGAGGGTCAGTGTGGACTTGGGCTTAATGGCCTGTTTTACACTGTGGGGATTCTATTATTCTGATGAGAGGATCAGTACTGTGGCATTTCAGCACTGTTGGAGGGTAAGATCAGTGGGAGTGCACAATTATCAGAGGGTCAGTACTGAGGCTGAGGCAGAGCCAGGGACATATAGAACAGTAAGGCTCTGGACTGACATTCCAGTCCTACCTCAGAACTGATCTTCTGACAGAGCTGCAGTTCCTCAGTACTGATTCTGTAATCGTGAGGCACAACCTAAATCCTGACCCCCGTTTCAATGAGGCACTGGCACAACATTGACGTTCTGACAATGAGGCACTCCCCCAGTACTGACCCAGTGACTATAATGTACTCCCACAGTTCTGACGCTATGTCAACGAGGTCTGAAGTCATACGACACCAGTTTATAGTCCAACACGTTTATTTCAAAACACAAGCGTTTGGAGCCTCACTCCTCCTTCAGTCCAACATAGACACCTCCATATCACGGCAATGAGATCTGACAGTGCTTCCGTTCCTTTGGACTGAACCGCTAATCATGTGGCCCTCCATCCATTCTGATCCCATTACATTGAGGCACTGCTTCAGAATGGACCCTCCGTACTCACCCACTGACAGTGCTGACGACATGTACTGACTGTCTAAAATGTGAGCACTCCCTTGATTCTGACTCTCACAATGAGGTACTGAGCGGGTTCCCGCTCAGTACCAATGCTGTGGCAGTGACGCACTTCCAATAACTGACCTGCTGACAACGAGGCAGTCCCTCAGCACTAACCTTCTGATAGATCTGCAATACCTCCGTAGTGATCATCTAAACATGTGAGACCCCTTCAATTCTTACCCTCTTACAATGAGACAGTGCCTCAGTAATGACCCTCAGGCAATGAGGCAATGCCTCAGAACTGTCACACTTAGTGTGCTGCACTACCACAGAACTGAGCATCTAAGCATGTGGCACACTCCGATCTGACCCCCTTACAGTCAGGTACTGCCTCTGTATTGAACCTCTGACAATGATGCACACCCTCTGTACTGTACCTTTGACAAACAGGCACTGACTCAGTAATGACTCCCGATGTTGAGGCATTCTATCGGGACTGAACATATGATATTAAGGCACCTGCTCAGTACTGACCATATGATAAGGAAGCATTCCCACAGTTCCAAACCACTGACAGTGCTGTAATACCTCAGGACTGACCCTCCCATCATGTGACACTGCTTCAATTCTGACATCGGCACAATGAGGCACTGCCTCAGTACTGACCCTCTGACAATAATGCACTCCCACAGTTCTGACTGTCTGACAATGAGACATTCATTCAATGTTTACACTGTGATAGACCTGCAAAATCTCAGTACTGGCTGTCCAATCAAGAGGCACATCCTCAATTCGAACCCTGTTACAATGAGGTACTGATTCAGTATTGACCCTCAGCGTCTGTGTCATTTTAAACCCGATGTTATCTGTCTTCGGAGAGTCCACAAAACCATTTTGAAGTCAAAGTAATCCTTTGAAAGATGGTTAAGTAGTAATAGTGTTGTTTTATTGGTGTTTGCAATAAATTTCAGGTAATTTTTGGACATACCAAATCGCAAAATTACAGAAGGGGAAAGAGGCCATTTGGCCCATCATACTGACTTGTCTCTATCATCTCATGCAAAACCTTTTTCCGCCTATCACCTGTACACCATTTTCATCCAATTCCCTCTGTACGTCTCCATTGCACCTCATTCATCACATTTACTGCAGTGCACGCCATAACCTAACGACACACTCTGTGATAAAGCTACTCTACGAGCAGGGACATCTTCTCCCGATCTACTCTGTTTAACTCTCTCACGATTTCAAAAATCCTCAATTCCATCTCCTCTCAGCCTGCTATTGAGAGAGAACAGTCCCCAACTCTTCAATATATTCTTGTATCTGAAGCTTTTCCCACCTGGGACCATTCTAGTAATAAACAGCACATGAATGCATTTGCCTTTTTCCTCTCATGTGCAGGCCACAACTGTGCACAATACTCCAGCTGAAATTGAACTTACCTTGCAGAAGTTCAAAATCGTCAACTTCTTACTCGTATACTCTATACCCCTATTAATAAAGGCTGTATGCTTCATTTATTGCTCTCTCCAGCTGTACTGCTACCATCATTTCAACTGTGCACGTCCATACTCCTATTTTACGTTGGTCGGAAAAACACTTGAAAGACAAAGTGCATCACTTTATACTTCTCCGCATTGTACCTCATACTCCACCGATCTGCCCACTCCATCAACTTTTCAATGCACTTTTGGAGTTCCACACTATTCTTCTCACAATTTACAATTCTCAAGTTTAATGGCATCTGATAACTTGGAAATTGACCCCTGTACACCACGATCAAGTTAATTAATTATCTATCTGGTCAGTATGGACGAGTCGGACCAAAGCGTCTGTTTTCATACTGTACATCTGCGATTCTATGACTCCATGTTACACTGACAATAAAGCACTTTCTCAGTAATATCCTCTGAGAACGAGGCACTCCCACACTGCTGCAAATACCTCAGTACCAACCCTCTTAATATGTGGCACTCCCTCAGTTCCAACCCATTGACCGTGACACAATGCCTCTGGACTCACTCTCCAATCAGTTGGCACTCCCTCAATTCCAACACCTACACAATGAGGCACTGCCTCCGTATTGACCCACTGACTCCTACAGATCAGAATCACTGACAGTCCTGTATTGATAGTCCTGACCCTTTAATCATTTCTCACTCCCTCAATCCTGACCCCATTACATTGAGGAACTGACTCAGTATTAACCCACTGGCCATGAGGGGCCCCCTCAGTACTGAACCTCTGACTGTGCTTCAATACCTCAAGACTGACCCTCTGTCAATAAAGCTTTCCCTCAGTTCGACCTTCTGTAAGTGCTGCAATACCTCACCACGGCTCCTGTAATCAAGTGGCACTCCTTCAATTCTAACCCCTTTAGGATGTGGCACTGCCTCAATGTTGATCCTCTGACAATGAGGCACCCTCTCAGTACTAAATGTCTAATTATGTGGCATACCCTCAATTCAGAACACTTTACAATGAGGGGATGTTCACTGATGATTGCACAATGTTCAGAACCATTCGCACCTCCTCAGATACTGAAGCAGTCCTTGATCAAATGCAACAAGACATGGCTTGGGCCAACAAGTGCAAATAACATTTGTGTCACACAATACAGACATCAACAATAAGAGACAATCCAACCACTGCCCCTTGGCATTCTACAGTGTTACCATCACTGAATCCCCACTATCAACATCCTGAGGGTCATCATTGACCAGAAACTCAACTGCACTCACCACATAAACACAGTGCAAGAGCAGGTCAGAAGCTGGGAATACCACGGGGAGTAATTCTCCTGCTGACTCCTCAAAGCCTGTCCACCATCTTCAAGGCACAAGTGAGGAGTGTGATGGAATAGTCCCCACTTGTCTGGTTCAGTGCAGCCCCAACAGCACAAGAAGCTTTAAACCATCCAGGACAAAGGAACACGCTTGACTGGCACGACATTCACAAATATCCACTCCCTCTACCACCGACAGTCAGTAGCAGCAGTGTGTGCTATCGACAAGATGCTCTGCAGAAATTCACTAAAGATCCTCAGACAAACCCACGACAACTTCCGTCTGGAAGAACAGGGGTAGCATGTCAGAAATGCCACCTTCAAGTTCCCCTCCAAGCCAGTCACCATCCTGACTTGGAAATACATTGAATGCAACTGTGAAGGAAGACACCAAGAGGGAGAAAGAGAGAAAGAAAATCTGAGAGAAATTACAAAAGCTGTCGCCAAACTAAAATTGTAATCTTCAAATATCCTAAATAATAGCACTAGAGCAGAGAGGGGCAACCATTTGATACTCAATGTCACTATAACACAAGTTAACAGAATCATGTCACCCCCAGGACATACAGAAGAAAAATACCCTCTTCTGTAAATAATACACAAGATTTATCTGCTCTCGGGATGGCAGGCATGGTCTTGTTGAAGAAGGTTCTTTCTGAAAGATGGCTCCTTCACCAACACTCTGTGCCAGCATGGGAGTGTGTGTGTCGTGGGAGTGGCTAGGTGAATGCTGATCTTCTGTTTCCTTCACTGGCTGAATGTTAAAAAGAATGCATCAGTTACTCAAGTGACCAACTCCCCATGGGATTGGCGGGGAGGAGGAGTGGAAGAGGTTAAGAGATAATCGTGCGTTGAGAAAACCATCCAAATTGGGGGAGTTATGTTTGAGGCTAATAGTGTCAGAATTCTGTTGGGTAGGGTGGAGGACGAGGAAACATGCAGCAACCGTCTGCTCATGTTGTGGGATACTGTTGCACCTGTCAGAGCAGGACATGGAGAGGAAGCAACATAATGAATGCATATGGAACTGAAACATCAAATTTACAGGGCAACAACAGTTCCACCTCCAAGGACTTGGTTGTAAATGCCTCAACATCTGAACAGACCGGCAAATTCCAGGAGAGGTAGTCACTCGGCAGACTTTTCCTCATTCAGAAGGCTAAAGACAACCTGAGCTTCTGAATCTCTCCACATTAAATCACAAGTCAGGCGTGTGATGGAATATTCCCCACTCGCGTGGAGAGGAGCAGCTCCAACAACACAAGAAGCTCAACACTGTTCAGGACAAAACAGCCCACCTAATTGGCACCACATCCACAAACATTCACTCCCTCCACCACCAACATTTAGTCGCAGCAGTGTGTACCATCTACAAGGTACACTGCAGAAATTCCACCAAAAATCCTCAGACAGCACTTTCCAAACACGTGCCTACTTCCATCTAGAAGGACAAGGGTAGCAGATACATGGGAATACTACTCCCTACATGATCCCCTCCAAACTTTAAATATGTCACCAGTCCTTCACTGTCGCTGGGTCAAAACCCTGGACCTCCCTTCCTAATAATATTGTCCTTACGAGCAGAGTGGCCAGTGGTTAGCACTGCTGCCTCACAGCGCCAGAGATCTGGGTTCAATTCAGTCTCAGGTGACTGTGTGTGGGGGATGCACATTCTTCCCATGTCTTTGTGGGCTTCCAACAGGTGCTCCGGGTTCCTCCTACAGACTAAAAATGTGTGTATTAGGTGAATTGGCCACGCTAAATTGCCCATTGTGTCCAGGGATGAGTAGTGATGTCTATTATCCATGGGAAGTGCAGGGTTACAGGGATAGGGTGTGGGTGGTTGAGGTCCGTCTTGTGGAATGCTTGTTGGAGTCGTTATGGACTTGTTGGGCCAAATGGCCTATTTCCACACTGTATGGATTCTAATGATTGTGTGTCAACTGTCAGCACAAGGTCTGGAGTGGTTCAAGAAGGCAGCTGAACACCACCTTCTCACGGGGTAACTAATGGCAGCCAATAAAGCTGGAAAAGCCAGCGATCTTCAGATATCACAAATGAATTTTAAAAACTCTGAAGTCCTCACCCTTGGGGTCATTCCAGTCAATCTTGTCTCATTTGGTTCATAGAAACATAGAAGAATAGGAGTGAGCACTTCGAGCCTGTTCCACCTTTCAACATGATCATGGCTGATCATTGAACTCACACTGTCTTCATTCTCTTTAGTCCTAAGCACCATATCCAATTTCCCTTTGAAAATAGTCAATGGTTTGACCTCAACAGTTCCCAGACAGAATTTCACAGGCTGACCTCTGTATGGGTGAAGACATTTCTCCTCATTTCCAAAATGATCACCTTTTCCTCCTCGACTCTAAGCCCTACTTCTGGACTCCGAAGTCAGTGAGGACATCCTTACTGCATCTACCTTGTCCAGTTCTCATTAAATTTATAGGCTTCCATCAGATGCCCGTTCTTCTTTTAAACTCCCACGAATACAGCCCGAACTGATCCAGTCTCCCTTCATCTCTCGATACCACCATCCCAGAAATCACTCTGGTAAATCTTTCACTCACTGTCACTATAACCAATCCATGAATCCCCTCAATAAGGCAGCCAACGAACCAACTGCCTTGTTCACCACCTGCAGTAGGGTCAGGGTCAGGGTCATACTTGCTTTCAGCGACAGGTACAAGGACATTAAGGACTCAGTGCACCCCTCCCTTTCCCAATCTGTCACCCTTCAGATAATATATGGCTATTCAGTTTTTGCCCCGAAAGTAGATAACTTCACATTTATGCGAGAGGTGGTTCATCTGCTACGTACTTAACCACTCATCAAATCAACTCAACCTGCCCCGAGATCCACCATATCATGGCCCCAACAGACAGGGTAACATACAGAGCCAAGACTGAGGAACAAGCCTCACGGAAGACTTCGTTCAAGGCTCAACAACGATGGTCTACCCAGAAAGAGCCTACCAACCTCAGGTGTGTACCAGTTTAAAAGTATAGAACTATGGACGAAGAAAGACCAGGTGTTCGGCAACTAATTCGTCACTAGGAATCATGTGACCACGAGTCCGTGTCCAAACTCCACGGGAGCAAAAGGTGGCGGGCGCGACAGTTTAACCAATCAGATGACAAGGTCTGTGCATGAGCCCCGCCTACGAACGACAGAGTCTCGCCCGTGAGGACCGGGGCGACGCCAATGACGTGCGGTTGCTCCAATCAGCGGAGGCAGGGGAAGCTGACACCCCAACCCTACCCCTGTAACCCTGCACTTCCCATGGATAATTCACATAACTAGTCATCCCTGGACACAATGGGCATTTTAGCGTGTCCAATTCACCTAATCCACATATCTTTAGTCTGTCGGAGGAACCCAGAGCACCTGGAGGAAACCCACAAAGCAATGGGAAGAATGTGCAAACCCCCTACACACAGTCACCTGAGACTGAATTGAACCCAGATCTCTGGTGCTGTGAGGCAGCAGTGCTAACCAGTGGCCACTGTGCTGCTCGTAAGGAAAATATTGTTAGGAAGGGAGGTCCAGGGTTTTGACCCAGCGACAGTGAGGGAATGGTGACAAATTTAAAGTTTGGAGGGGATCTTGTAGGGAATGGTATTCCTATGTATCTGCTGCCCTTGTGTTCCGAGATGAAGTAGGCACGTGTTTGGAAAGTGCTGTCTGAGGATTTTTGGTGGAATTTCTGCAGTGTACGTTGTAGATAGTACACACTGCTGCGACTAAGTGTTTGTGGTGGAGGGAGTGAATGTTTGTGGATGTGTTGCCAATCAAGTGGGCTGCTTTGTCCTCAACTTTGTTGATCTTCTTGTGTTGTTGGAGCTGCACCTGTCCAGGCAAGTGGGGATTATTCCATCACACGCCTGACTTGTATCTTAATGTGGAGAGATTCAGAAGCTCAGGTTGTCTTTAGCCTTCTGAATGATGAAAAGTCTGCCGAGTGACTACCTCTCCTGGAATTTACCGGTCTGTTCAGTTGTTGAGGCAATTGCATCAAGTCCTTGGAGGTGGAACAGTTGTTGCCCTGTAAATTTGATGTTTCAGTTCCATATGCATTCATTATATTGCTTCCTCTCCATGTCCTGCTCTGACAGGTGCAACAGTATCCCACTGTATGAGCAGACGGTTGCTGCATCTTTCCTCGTCCTCTGTCCCACCCAACAGCATTCTGACAATATTAGTCTCACACGGAACTCCCCCAATTTGGATGGTTTTCCCAACGGACATTTATATCTTAACCTCTTCCACCCACCCTCCCGGCCATTCCCATGGGGAGTTGGTCACTTGACTAACTGATGCATTCTTTTTATTATTTAGCCAGTGAAGGAAACAGAAGATCATCATTAACCTCTCCCCCCACCACCACACCCACACTCCCATGCAGGTACAGAGTGGTGGTGAAGGAGCCATCTTTCAGAAAGAACCTTCTTCAACAAGACCATGCCTGCCATCACGAGAACAGATAAATCTTGTGTATTATTTACAGAAGAGGGTATTTTTCTTCGGTATGTCCCGGGACTGACATGTTTCTGTTAACCTGTGTTTTAGTGACATTGATTATCTAATGGTTGCCCCTCTCTGCTCTGGTGCCATTAATTAGGATAATTGAAGATTACAATTATAGTTCGTCTCCTGCATTTGTAATTTCTCTCAGATTTTCTCTCGCTCTTTCTCCCTATTGGTGGATGACTGTCTTCCTTCACAGTTGCATTCAATGTATTTCCAAGTCAGGGTGGTGAATGGCTTGGAGTTGAACTTGAAGGTGGCATTTCTAATATACTACCCTTGTTCTTCCAGACGGAAGTTGTCGTGGGTTTGTCTGAGGATCTTTAGTGAATTTCTGCAGTGCATCTTGTCGATAACATACACTGCTGCTACTGACTGTCGGTGGTAGAGGGAGTGGATATTTGTAGATGCAGTGCCAGTCAAGCGTGCTGCTTTGTCCCAGATGGTTTAAAGCTTCTTGTGTTGTTGGGTCGGCACTCATCCAGGCAAGTGGGGACTATTCCATCACACTCCTGACTTGTGCCTTGTAGATGGTGGACAGGCTTTGAGGAGTCAGGAGGAGAATTACTCCCTCTGGTATATCCAGCTCCTGCCCTGCTCTTGCACTGCGTTTATGTGGTGAGTGCAGTTGCGTTTCTGGTAAATGATGACACTCAGGATGTTGATAGTGGGGATTCAGTGATGTTAACACTGTAGAATGCCAAGGGACAGTGGTTAGATTGTCTCTTATTGGTGATGGTTGTATTGTGTGACACAAATGTGATTTGAACTTGTTGTCCCAAGCCAGGTCTGGTTGCATTTGAACAAGGACTGCTTCAGTATCTGAGGAGGTGCGAATGGTTCTGAACATTGTGCAATCATCAGTGAACATCCCCTCATTGTAAAGTGTTCAGAATTGAGGGTATGCCACAGAATTAGACAATCAGTACTGAGGGGTGCCTCATTGTCAGAGGTTCAACATTGAGGCAGTGCCACATCCTAAAGGGGTTAGAATTGAAGGAGAGCCACTTGATTACAGGACCCGTGCTGAGGTATTGCAGCACTCAGAGAAGGTCGAACTGAGGGAATGCTTTATTGACAGAGGGTCAGTCTTGAGGTATTGAAGCACAGTCAGAGGTTCAGTACTGAGGGGACCGCTCATTGCAAGAGGGTTAATACTGAGTCAGTTCCTCAATATAATGGGGTCAGAATTGAGGGAGTGCGAAATGATTAAAGGGTCAGGACTAACAATACAGAACTGTCAGTGAGTCAGATCTGTAGGAGTCAGAGGATCAATACGGAGGCAGTGCCTCATTGTGTAGGTGTTGGAGTTGAGGGAGTGCCAACTGATTGGAGAGTGAGTCCACAGGCATTGTGTCACGGTCAATGGGTTAGAACTGAGGGAGTGCCACATATTAAGAGGGTTGGCACTGAGGTATTTGCAGCAGTGTGGGAGTGCCTCGTTCTCAGAGGATATTACTGAGAAAGTGCCTTATCGTCAGTGGAACATGGAGTCATAGAATCGCAGATGTACAGTATGAAAACAGACACTTTGTTCCAACTCGTCCACACTGACCAGATAACCAAAATTGATCTATTCCGTTTGGACATATCCCTCAGCCCTTCCTATTCGTAGACCCATTCACTTGCCTCTGAAATGTTGTTATTGTGCCATCCTTCACCAATTCCACTGGCAGCTTGTTGCATACATGTGCCATCCTCTGTATGAAAATGTTGCCCCTTAGGTCCCTTTTAAAACTTTCCCTCTCAAAATAAACACAAGACCTCTAGTTCTGGAATCCCCTACCTTGGGGAAAAGACCCAGGCTGTTCACCCTATCCATGCTCTCATGATTTTATAAACCTCTATAAGGTCTTTCTCGCCATCTGACACTCCAGGAAGAATGGCCCTCGCCTATTCAGCCTCTCCTTACAGCTCAAACCCTCCAGCCCGCTGGTCACAGGCCTTCAATCTGAAAAGTAACTCTCGACCACCACCCTCTCTCCGACCTTCTAGTCAATTTTTGTATCCAGATGGCACGTTCTCCCTGTATTCCATGTGATCGAACCTTGTTAACCAGTCTACCAAGCGAAATTTGTCAAACCACTGAATCAAGATTGGCACCATAGAATCAAGGCTCTCAAACCTACTTTGACTGCAGTCCTTTGAAGAATTCCCTTCTCTTTCCCGGTCGCCGTGCAAAAACATTCCTTTTGTGAAGGCATTCCAGCCCTGGAGGCAGCAGCTCTGTTGGCTGAAGGATTTGATAAAAGACTGTACTCACAAAGCACTTCCACTTGGCATTTCTGACGCCCAGAAGGTTGCGTTCATGACTCAGATGTATGGCAATTGTTGGCTTATGTGTCATTCTGATTATTACAGAGTATATTCTCGTCTGACATTGTCAAGGAATTGCTGCGTTGCTTGATATATGATGAAATGAGATTCAGAAATGGATATTAAAAAGCCTGTGGCATTATTCAAAGAAAGAATGCCTTCCACTTTGTCCAGTCCAATATTTCAATAATTGTGAATGGATATTTTTCAGGCTGGGAAGTAGGTTTGTAGTGGAATTCTCCAGGGGCTGCTGCTGGGACGTTTGTCGTTCCTGATAGATAATTAATTATCTTGATCGTGGTGTGCAGGGGACAATTTCCAAGTTTGCAGGTGCCATTAAACTTGAGAATGGTAAATTGTGAGAATAGTGTGAAACTCCAAAAGTGCATTGAAAAGTTGATGGAGTGGGCAGATAGGTGGAAGATGAGGTACAATGCAGAGAAGTGTAAGGTGATGCAATTTGTCTTTCACGTGTTTTTCCGACCAATGTAAAATAGGAGTATGGACGTGCACAGTTGAAATGATGGTAGCAGTACAGCTGGAGAGAGCAATAAATAAAGCATACAGCCTTTATTAATAGGGGTACGAGTAAGAAGTTGATGATATTGAAGTTCTGCAAGCTAAGTTAAATGTCAGCTGGAGTATTGTGCACAGTTGTGGCCTGAACATTATAGGAAAAAGGCAAATGCATTGATGTGCTGATTATTACCAGAATAGTTTCAGGTAGGAAAAGCTTCAGCTGCAAGAATACATTGAAGAGTTTGGGATTGTTCTCTCTCAACAGCAGGCTGAGAAGAGATGGAATTGAGGTGTTTTGAAATCGTGAGTGGGTTAAACAGAGTAGATAGGGAGAAGATGTCCCCGCTCGTAGAAGAGCTTTATCACACAGTGTGTAGTTAGGTTATGGAGTGCACTGCTGTAAATGTGATGAATGAGGTTCAATGGAGACGTACAGAGAGCATTGGATGAAAATGGTGCGCAGGTGACAGGCGGAAAAAGGATTTGCATGAGATGATAGAGACAACTCAGTATGATGGGCCAAATGGCCTTCTTCCTCTTCTGTACTTTTGCGATTTGGTGTATCCAAAAATTACGTGAAATTTATTACAAACACCAATAAAACAACACTGTTACTACTTAACCATCTTTCAAAGCATTACTTTGAATTCAAAATGGTTTTGTGGACAGATAACATCGCGTTTAAAATGACACAGACGCTGAGGGTCAATACTGAAGCAGTACCTCATTGGAACAGAGATAGAAATGAGGATGTGCCTCTTGATTGGACAGCCCGTACTGAGATTATGCAAGTCTATCACAGTGTAAATATTGAATGAATGCCTCATTGTCAGAGCGTCAGAAGAGTGGGAGCGCATTATTGTCAGAGGGTCAGGACTGAGGCAGTGCCTCATTATGCAGATGTCAGAATTGAATCAGTGTCACATGATGGGAAGGTCAGTCCTGAGGTATTACAGCACAGTCAGTGGTTTAGAACTGTGGGAATGCTTCCTTATCATATGGTCAGTACTGAGCAGATGCCTTAATATCACATGTTCAGTCCCGAGAGAATGCCTCATCATCGTGAGTCATCACTGAGTCAGTGCCTGTTTGTCAAAGGTACATTACAGAGGGTGTGCATCATTGTCAGAGGGTCAATACACCGGCAGTACCTGATTGTAAGGGGGTCAGAATGGAGTGTGCCACATGTTCAGATGGTCAGTTCTGTGGTAGTGCAGCAATTTAAGGGGGTCAGTTCTGAGGCATTGCCTCATTGTCAGACGGTCATTACTGAGGCACTGTCTCATTGTAAGAGGGTAAGAATTGAAGAGGTCTCACACGTTTAGATGATCAGTACGGAGGTATTGCAGATCTATCAGAAGGTTAGTCCTGAGGGACTGCCTCGTTGTCAGCAGGTCAGTTTGGAGGAAGTGCTTCACTGTCAGAGCATTGGTACTGAGCGAGTACCTCATTGTGAGAGTCAGAATCAAGGGAGTGCTCACATTTTAGATAGTCGGTACATGTAGTCAGCACTGTCAGTGGGTGAGTACGAAGGGTCCATTCTGAAGCAGTGCCTCAATGTTATGGGATCAGAATGGATGGAGGGCCACACGATTAGCGATTTAGCTCGAAGGAATGGAAGTGCTGTCAGATCTCATTGCCGTGATATGGAGGTGTCGATGTTGGACTGAAGGAGGAGTGAGGCTCCAAAAGCTTGTGTTTTCAAGTAAACCTGTTGAACGATAACCTGGTGTCGCATGACTTCAGACCTCGTTGCCATCGCGTCAGAACTGTGAGAGTGCATTATAGTCACTGGGTCAGTACTGGGGGAGTGCCTCATTGTCAGAGGGTCAATAGTGTGGCAGTGCCTCATTGAAATGGAGTCAAGATTGAGGGTGTGCCTCAGGATTACAGAGTCTGTACTGAGGAACTGCAGCTCTGCCAGAGAATCAGTTCTGAGGTAAGACTGGAACGTCAGTCCAGAGGCTCACTGGTCTATAGTTCCCTGGCTATGCCTCAGCCTCAGTACTGACCCTCTGACAATTATGCACTCCCACTGATCTTACCCTCTAACAGTGCTGACATGCCACAGTACTGATCCTCTCATCAGAATCATAGAATCCCCACAGTGTAAAACAGGCCATTAAGCCCAAATCCACATTGACCCTACTAAGCGCATCTGACCCATCCCCTTAACCCATCCCTGTAACCCTGCATTTCCCGTCTGAGAATAAGGATCTCCCTCAGTATTCTCACATGATGCACTCTCTCAGAATGGACTCTTTGACAATGAAACACACCGTTCGGAATGAATCTCTGATAAGACACTCTCTCAGTATTGACCTTTGATCATGAGGCTCTCGCTCAGTCCTGGCCCCCTGACAATTCTGATCCCATTACAAAGAGGCACTGCCTCACCAATGACCCTCTGACAAAGGAGCAGTGTGTCATACCTGACCATCTGACAAGGAGGCACTCCTTCAGTCTGACCCTCTCTCACTGCTGCAGAAGTGATCTTTTGCTAATGAGGTAGTGCCTGGGTTCTGACCCTGATAGAGCTGAAATACCTCAGTACTTACCGTCAGTCTGTGGCAAAGCCTCCTTTCTGACACCATTACACTGAAGCACAGCCTCAGTGCTGACCCACTGACAAAGAGACTCTGTCTCAGAACTGACTGGCTGGCAATATGCCAGTGCCCTCGGTACTGACACAATAATAATGAGGCCCTCGCTCAATCCTGATCCTCTGACTGTACTGGACTATCTCAGTACTGGTCCTGCAAACGTATTGCAACCCCTTATTTCTCACACGTTTATATTGAGACTGTGCACCCCACTGGACCCTCCAACACTGAGACAGTCCCTCAGCATGACACTACTGTCAAGCACTGCCACTGACCCTCTGACAATGAGGCTGTCAATTCTGACCAGTTTACATTGAGGCACTGAGTGAGTATTGACCATTGAGGCACTTCCTCAGTCTTTACCTTCAGACAGGTTAGGGTTAAGGCCAGATGAGGGTCAGGGTGGGGCTCTGGTTCGGGTTCGGGCTGAGGCAAGCGTAAGAGTTGAGGTCAGGGTTGAGGCTGCAGTTGGGGGCTGGGACCAGGACCTGGACAAGCTCAGTCGGGGGAGGGGGGAGGGGGGAGGGGG
>NC_063375.1:9789178-9800557 GCF_021869965.1 Rhincodon typus
GGCTGGGTGCTGGGACCTTAACCTGGTCGGGGTCGGTGTCGGGGTCAGGCTCAGGGCCGTGGTTAGTGTTAGGGTCAGGGTCAGGGCTGCGACAGGCTGCAGGGGAATTTTGGGCTGGGGCGCCGATGGCTGTGTCTGGGTCCGGGTTTTGAGTTACGGCTGGGACAGGGGCTGAAGGCTGGGGTCTGGGGCCGGTGCGTATGGCTGAGCCTAAGGCGAGGTTTACGGTGATTTTCTGGTCTGGGGCTCTGGATTGGGTCGGGCCGGCCCGGGCGGGGCTGGAGGTCTGGGGCCGGGTTTAGTTTCATTGTCAGGTTGGGGCGAAGGTTTTGGTTAGTTTTGGGGCCGGGGTCGGAGGTCTGAGGCTAAGGCGAGGTTTACAGTAATGGTCTGGGCGGGGGCCCCGGTTTGGTTCGGGCTGGGCTGGGGGCTGTCGTCCGTGATTCGGCTGGGGGCTGAAAGCTCTTTCTGGGGTCAGGGGCCAGGTTTAGGGTTAGGATTGGGGCTAAGTTTTTGGTCATGTTTGGAGCCGGGACAGGTTCGGGTTGGGGTGGGTTTTGGGGGCTTGGGTTCCGGGCCTGGACAGGCTGGGTTTCGTGTCGGGGGCTGGGGGCCGCGGCCACGGCCGGAACAGTCTGGGGTTAGGGCTGAGAGCCGGGACACGCTGCGGGCCGGGACGAGGGTCAGTTCCACGGGCTGGAGGCAGGACTGGGACAGGCTGGGGATGGAGGCTGGGGCCATAAAAGTCAGAGCCCGCTGTAAATAACGAGTAAAGTATAGAGCTCCCTGTAAATAAACCCTGTAAATCCTCCCTAAAATCCCGCTAAACCCTCAAACAGACGACTGCAAAAAAAACCTCTAAAACACAGAGCCTCCAGTTAATGAAAGCTAAAACACAAGGCCCACTGTAAATCAAAACTAAATAACAGAGCCCCCACTAAAACACTGCGAGATAGTCGGATTTAGATAGTATCTCATAGTCACCAAGTCAGATCTGAGGCAGTCAGTCAGTCATGCGGAAGCGCAGTGTTGTCTAACGGTTATTACTGAAGCAGTGCCACACGATTACAGGACCAGTCCTGAGGGAGTGCCACGCGAATACAGGACCAAATCTGGGTTACTGCAGTACTGACAGGGTTGGAGTGAGATAACACCTCAATGTCGGCAGTGTACTGAAATTCTGAGGAAGGGTCCGTGGACCAGAAACGTTGACTCTGTTTTCTCCTTCACAGATGTTGCCAGACCTGCTGAGCTTTTCCGGCAAACCTGATTGCTCTGGTCAACCAATTGTTTCCGCCTGCTCCTGCCCCACAGAACTTTTCTCCACCTATCTCGACTCCATTTTCTCCCCCTTGGTCCAGGAACTCCCTACCCACGTCCGTGACACCACCCATGCTCTCCACCTCTCCAGAACTTCCAATTCCCCTGTCCCCAACACCTCCACTTTACAATGGACGTCCAGTCCCTATACACCTGCATTCCCCATTCAGATGGCCCAAAAGGCTCTCCGCTTCTTCCTGTCCCGCAGGCCCGACCAGTCCCCCTCCACTGACACCCTCATCCGCTTCGCCGAACTTGTCCTCACCCTCAACAACATCTCTTTCAATTCCTCCCACTTACTACAGACAAAGGGGGTGGCTATGGTACACGCATGGGCCCAAGCTGTGTTTGCCTCTTTGCAGGTTACATGGAACAATCCCTCTTCCGGAGCTACACTGGCCCTAAACCACACCTCTTCCTCCGTTGCATTGATGACTGTATGGGCGCCCCCTCGTGCTCCCACGAGGAGCTCGAGCAGTTCATCCTCTTCACCAACACCTTCCACCCCAATCTTAAGATCACCTGGATCATCTCTAATACCGCTCTCCTTCCTGGACCTCTCTGTTTCCATCTCTAGGAACCACCTAGAAACTGATATCCATGTCAAGCCCACCGAGTCCCACAGCCACCGAGAATACACCTCCTCCCACCCACCTTCCTGCAAAAATGCCATCGCCTGTTCCCAATTCCTTCACCTCCGCCGCATCTGCTCCCAGGATGAGACATTCCACTCCCGTACATCTCAGATGTCCTCGTTTTTCAAAGACTGCAACATCCCCGCCTCAGTATTCGAGAACGCCCTCGACCGTGTATCCCGCATTTCCCGCAACTTATCCCTCACACCCCCACCCCGCAATAACAACCAAAACAGAAGCCCCCTCGTCCTCACGTACCAGGCCACCAACCTCTAGATCCAACGCATCACCCTCCGAGCCTTCCGCCATCTGCAATCCGACCCCACCACCGAAGACATTTTTCCCTCCCCACCATTATCTGCTTTCCGGAGGGACCACTCTGTCCGTGATACCCTTGTCCGCTCCACACTCCCCTCCAGCCCCACCACACCGGGCACTTTTACCTGCAACCTCAGGAGGTGCTACACCTGCCCCTACACCTCCCCCCTCACCCCCATCCCAGGCCCCAAGAAGGCTTTCCACATCAAGCAGATGTTCACCTGCACATCTGCTGCCGTGTTATACTGCATCCGCTGTTCCCGTTGTGGCCGCCTGTACATCGAGGAAATCAAGCGGAGGCCTGGGGACCGCTTTGCAGTACACCTACGCTCGGTTTGCACTAAACAACTGCACCTCCCAGTCGCGAACCTTTCAACTCCCCCATCCATTACTCAGACGACATGTCTCTCCTGGGCCTCCTGCTGTGCCACAACGATGCCAATAGAAGGTTGCTGGAAAAGCAACAACTTTTATTCTGCTTGGGAACCCTGAGGCCCAATGGTATCAATGTGGACTTCACAAGCTTCAATATCTCCCCTCCGCCTACCGCATCCCAAAACCAGCTCAGCTCGTCCCCCCTCCCTAACCTGTCCTTCCTCCCACCTATCCCCTCCTCCCACCTCAAGCACCATCCCCATTTCCTAACTACTAACCTCATCCCGCCCCCTTGACCTGTCCGTCCTCCCTGGACTGACCTATCTCCTCCCTAACTCCCCACCTACACTTACTTTACTGGCTCCATCCCCGTCTCTTTGACCTGTCTGTCTCCTCTCCACCTGTCTTCTCCTCTATCGATTTTCTATCCGCCTCCCTCTCTATCCCTATTTATTTCAGAACCTCCTTCCCCTCCCCCATTTCTGAAGAATGGTCTCGGCCCGAAACGTCAGCCTTCCTGCTCCTCTGCTGCTTGGCCTGCTGTGTTCATCCAGCTCGACCCCTTATTATCTCAGAATCTCCAGCATCTGCAGTTCCTACTATCTCTGCTAGCGCAGAAAACTTGTTTGATGACCTGCAAGCTATTCAAGTCATGGGAGACGGTTGCTGAGGGCTGATAAATATGCTCTTTCATAGCTTCGGTTGACACGATGGTATTGTTCTGAGTAGATTAGAAAATTAACATATACTCAGGGATAGACTCTGACGGAGACACAGGTTTGCCAACTGTTTGCAAAATAAGGCCGTGAGGATTAAAACTGTGAAAAGGCAGTAAATCAGGTGGAAGGAACATTTAATTGTAAAAAGTATGACAAGATCGCAGTTTTATGAATGAATGAAATGCGGTAATAGTAAACATAGTACGCTCGTAAGTGGTCAGTAAAGTTATGAATGAATGAGAGTGCCAGAGTGGTAATATGGAGCGCTTGTGGGTGCATTGCTGAAGCGGACCTTTAGTACAACAGTAAAGAGGCTTGCACTAGTAATTATTTACCAAAATTCACTGGACTCTGGGGTGGTTCCCGCAGATTGGAAAACAGCCAATGTGACGCCACTGTTTAAAAAAGGAAGTAGACAAAAAGCCGGTAACTTTAGGCCAGTTATCTTAACTTCGGTTGTGGGGAAAATGCTAGAATCCATCATTAAGGAAGATAATATCAAGACAACTGGATATAAATTGGCCCATTGTGAACAGCGAGCATGGGTTCATGAAGGGTAGCTCATGTTTAACTGGCTTGGTGGAATTCTTTGAGGACATTACTTGCACGGTGGACAATGGGAAACCTGGATGTCGTGTGTCTGGATTTCCAGAAGGCATTTGACAAGGTGCCACACCAAAGGCTGCTACATAAGATAAAGTATTGGCATGGATAGAGGATGATTGACTGGTAGAAAATAAAGAGTAGGGGTAAATGGGTGTTTTTCTGGTTGGCGGTCAGTGGCTAGTGGTGTGCCTCAGGGATCAGTGTTGGGACTGCAATTATTTACAATTTACATGGATGATTTGGAGTTGGGGACTAAGTATGGTGTGTCAAAATTTGCAGATGACACTGAGATGAGCGGTAGAGCAAAGTGTGCAGAAGACACTGAAAGTCTGCAGAGGGATATATAGTCTAAGTGAGTGAGCAAAGGTCTGACAGATGGAGTAAAAAGTCGATAAATGTGAGGTCATCCATTTTTGTAGGAATAACAACAAAATGGACTATGGTTTAAATGGTAAAAAATTGCAGCATGCTGGCGTGCAGAGGGACTTGGGTGTCCTTGTGCATGAATCGTCAAAAGTATTATTGCAGGTGCAGCAGGTAATTAAAAAGGCAAATAGAATTTTGTCTGTCATTGCAAGAGGGATGGAGTTTAAAAACAGGGAGGTAATGCTGCAGCTATATAGGGTCCTGGTGAGGCCGCACCTGGAGTACTGTGTGCAGTTTTGGTCTCCTCACTTGAGAAGGCATATACTAGCACTGGACGGGGTGCAGAGGAGATTCACTCGGTTGATTCTAGATTTGAGAGGGTTGGAATATGAGGAGAGACTGAGTCGGCTGGAAATATACTCAATGGAATTCAGAAGAATGAGGGGAGATCTTATAGAAACATACAAGATTATGAAGGGAATAGACCAGTTGGAAGCAGGGATGTTGTTTCCACTAGCAGGTGAAACTAGGACCAGTGGGCATAGCCTCAAAATAAAAGGAAGCAGATGCAGGACTGAGGACAGGAGGAACTTCTTCACCCAAAGGGTTGTGAATCTGTGGAATTCCCTGCCCAGTGAAGCGGTTGAAGCTACCTCGCTGAATGTTTTTAAGGCAAGGCTGGATAAATTTATGAACAGTAAAGGAATTAAGGTTTATGGTGAGCGGGCGGGAAAGTGGAGCTGAGTCTCAAAATGATCAGCCATAATCTTATTGAATAGCGGGGCAGGTTCGAGGGGCCAGATGTCCTACTCCTGCTCTTAGTTCTTATGTTCTTATGTTATAATGTTATAGTGCCTCACAAAAACCACTGAAAACGATTTTTTAAGGCGATTGACTTAGCATTACGAAAGACGCGCTCGCCAGAAGTTCTGAGGAAGGATCACCTGACCCGAAACGGTTACTCTTTTTTTTCCTTCACAGATGCTGCCAGACTTGCTGAGCTTTTCCAGCAACTTCGTATTTTTTCCTGATTTGCAGCATCCGCAGTTCTTCTGGTTTTTACTATTTGTTTTGGTATTTATTTACAGGGGGCTCTTTATTTATAGCGAGCTCTGTCTTTTAGGGTCTATTTGTAAGGGGCCCTGTTTTACGGATAATTTACAGGTCGGCATGATGTTGTGGTGTATTGACAGGTGCTCTGTGTTTTCGACTTTATTTAGAGGGAGCACTCTGTTTTACATTCTACTTCCGAGGGCATCTGTTTTAGAAGTCATTTAAAGGGGTCTGTGTATTTGAGGTTATAATTGCAGGCGGTTCTGTTTTAGGGATTATTTGAATTAAGCTCCTTTTTTTACTGGTTATTGAAAGGGGTGTCTGTCTGAGGGTTTGTTTACAGGCGTCTCTGAGCGTTTACTTCCTGGAGGCACACAGTTTTCGGGAGGATTAGCGGGGTGCACTGTGTTTCAGGGTTTATTTACAAGGAGCTCTACATTTGACATGTAATTTACATGGGGCTCTGTCTTTTATTGTTTCTTACTGGGGCCTCTGTTTTACATTTTACTTCCTGAGGAACCTTTCTTAGGTTATATGTAAAGGGGTCTCTGTGCTTGACAGTGTAGTTACAGGGAGCTCTGTTTTTATCATTTGTTTAAATGAGGCTCTGCGTCGGAGGTTATTTACAGAAAGCTTTGTGTTTCATGCTTCATTGCATATAAACCCTAAACACAGACATCCCTGTAAATGAAGCTCTGTGTTTTAGGGTTTATTTACAGGGGGTTATGTGCCGGGCGCTCTGTGGTTTACATTTTACTTCATGAGGGACCTTTCTTCGGGTTTATTTAAAGGGTCTCTGTGCTTGACAGTGAAATTACAGGGGCCATTTTTTAACGTTTGTTTAAAAGAGGCTCTGCGTCGGAGATTACGTCCAGGAGGCATTGTGTTTCAAGGTTCATTTACAGGGATGTCTAAGGTTTTGGGTGCACATACACGATGCTTTGTATTTTTGGGATTATTTATAGTGAGCTCCGTGTTTTAAAGGTTGCTGAAAGGCGTCTCTGTTTTAGGGTTTGTTTGCAAGAGACTGTTTATTTATAGGTAGCTTTGTCTTTTTACGGTTATTTGTAAGGGGCCCTGTCTTCCGGATAATTTACAGATGGCTTGATGTTGGGGTGAATTGACAGGTGCTCTGTGTTTTCGACTTTATTCAGAGGGAGTCCTTTGTTTTACATTCTACTACCGAGTTTACTGAAAGGCGTCTCTGTTTTAGGGTTTGTTTGCTAGAGGCTGTTTATTTATAGGTAGCTTCGTCTTTTTAGGGTTATCTGTAAGGGGCCCTGTCTTACGGATAATTTACAGGTCGGCTAAGTGTTCGGGTGTAATTAAAGGTGCTCAGTGTTTTCGGAAATATTTAGAAGTAGCCCTGTGTTTTACCTTATACTTCCTGGGCAATGTGTGTTAGAGTTCATTTAAAAGGGTTTGTGTATTTGAGCTAATAATTACAGGTGGCTCCATTGTTGAAGTTTGTTTAAGTCGGAGTCTGTGTTTTAGGTGTTATTTACAGTGAAGTCCGCGTCTTACGAGTTATTGAAAGGAGTCTCTGTGTTTGAGGGACTCTGTGCAGTCGGCTCCGTGTTTGAGGGCCAGGAGTACGGCTGAAGCTGGGTTCGGTTTGAGCCTGAGTCTATGGTTAGTGCAGGATGAGGCTAGCATTAGGGCTGAGGGTTATAGTTTGGGTTAGGCTTTGAGCTGAAGTTAGGTTGCGGGCTTAAGCGAGGGTTAGCGTTAGGGCTGAATCTAGGGTTAAGGTTAGGGATATTTCTGAGAGTAGTTAGAAAGAAAGAAGCTCCGCATACCCAGAACCGGAGTCTACAGGAGACTCGGGGTGTATTGAAAGCTTAACAGGTCAAATAGTATTACAGATTCATATGATCCCATTACCAGGAGGCACGGCCACAGAACTGACCCGCTGACAATGAGGAATTTGCCTGGTCCAGGCAAGTATTGAAGCACTGTCAGAGGAACAGAACTGCTGGAGAGCATTATAATCAGAGAGTCAATACTGAGATAGCCTCATTGTAAGAGGATCAGAACTGAGGAAGTGCCTCACATTTATAGGGTCTGTAATGAGGTAATGCAGCAGGACCAGAGGGTCAGAACTGTTGGGGTGCATTCTTGTGAGACTGTCAATACTGAGGTACTGTAATATTCTCAAGGGGTTAGACTTGTGGGAGTGCCACACGATTGCAGCACTGTGACAATGTCAGACTGAGGCCCTCCCTCATTGTCAAATCGTCAGTACCAGAGCTTCAGTACTGAAGCAGTGCCTCATTGTTAACTGGTCCGCGCTGAGGTATTGCAGCAGTGTCAGGGGGTCAGAACTGTGGGAGTGCATCAGTCATAGGGTCAAGACTGAGACTGAGCCTTACTCTAAATTCTTATTGGGTGAGTGCTCCATAACTAAATTACATAATTTTGAAAAGTGATGCATCGGCTGAATGTGATCCTCTGACAATTGTGCACTCCTTCAGTACTGACACTACAACATAGAGGGACAGCCTCAAGCGTACCCTCTGACAACGAGGCATTCTCTCAGGCCAATAATCTTTAATTGTAAACTAATCTATAATACTATTTGACCGATTAAGTTTACAATACATCCCGAGTCTCCTGTAGAATACGCAGTTGCTCTCCCTCTGGTTCTGTCTCTGACTATGCGAAGCTGCTTTCTTTCTCGCTGCCCCCAGAAATAACCCTACCACAAACCTTAACCCGAGATTCAGCCCAAACGCTAACCCTTGCGTAAGCTCTGAGCCTAACCTCAGGGCAAACCCTAACTGTAAGTTTCGCGTCAGGCCGAACATAAACCATAACCCTCAGCCCCAGCGCTGACCCTAACGTCCCCTCACAAATAAACTTTGAAAAGATAGACGTACGTATAAATAACAGTCTCTGGTAAATTAACCCGAAGACAGAGACGCCTTTCAGTAACCTGTAAAACTCAGTTCACTATAAATAATCGCTAAAACACAGGGCATCGTGTACAGATACCCTAAAACACAGACATCCCTGTAAATAAACACTGAAAGACACAGCCTCCTGTATATATTCTCCGACGCAGAGTCTCATTTGAAAAAATGCTAAAAACAGAGCCACCTGTAAATATACCTTTAAGCACATATACCCCTTTATACATAACCGAAGAAAGGTCCCTCAGGAAATAAAGTGTAAAAGACACAGCCCCAAGTAAGAAACCATAAAAGACCGACTCCCCTGTAAATAAAGTGTAAAATATCGAGCTCACAGTAAATAAACCCTGAAACAGTGCCCCCTGCAAATCATCCCTGAAACTAAGCCTCCTGGAAATAAACTCTCAGAGGCGACCCTAAAACACAAAGCCTCCAAATAATAAAGCCTAAAACAGAAGCCCAATGTAAATCAACACTAAATAACACAGCGCCCAGTACAGCATGGCGAATTGTTCGGATTGAGATAGTACATCATAGTCTGAGGCAATGCCTCTTTGATAACGAGTCAGTAATGGGGAGGTGTAGTGTTGTCTGATGGTCATTGTTGAGGGAGCGCTTCATTTTAATAGGGTCAGAATTGAGGGAGCGCCTCATTGTACTAAGGTCAGGACTGAGGGAGCGCCTCATTGTCAGCGGGTCAGGACTGGGCGAGCGCCTCATTGTCAGCGGGTCAGGACTGAGCGAGCGCCTCATTGTACTCGGGTCAGGAATGGAGGAGCGCTTCATTGTCAGCGGGTCAGGACTGAGCTATTTGAAGTAGGGCAATGAAGGGTCTTGGTACTTTTATTGTTTTAAAGTTAGAGAATGCCAGCAAGATTATCAACCCTATATGATTTGATTGGGTTGGTAATTACTTAATGACAGCAGAAAGTTTAAGAGCCTGATTACCGCGGCTGGCTCTTGAGATTTCACTATTGCCGGTTTAATCATTCTTTCATTCAATTTCACGGAAGGGCTATTTTGAGAGTAGCTTTCTTAAAGGGAGCGATGACCCTATTCAATATGTATCTAACAGAGACGTGGTAACGCAGAAAACTTGTTTGATGTCCCGCACGATATTCAAGTCCTCGGAGACGTTTGTTGAGGGCTGATTAATAGTATAATTTTTCATAGTTTCGTGTGACACGATGGATGGGATCGTTTTGTTCAGAATAGATTAGAAAATTAACACATACTCAGGGATTGACTCTGATGTAGACACAAGTTTGGACACTGTTAGCAACAAGGGTTCAAACTGTGATAAGGCAGGAATGGGGTGGAAGGAACATTTTAATTTCGTCTCCCTTTATTAGTGAAAAGTACGGCAAGATGGCAGTTTTATGAATGAATGAATGAAATGCGGTAATAGTAAACACAGTACAGTAATGAGTGGTCAGTAAAGTTATGAATGAATGAGAGCGCGAGATTGGTCATATGGAGCGCCTGTGGGTGCATTGGTAAAGAGAATCTTGAGTGCAACAGTAAAAAGGCTTATGATATGGTGCCACACAAAATCACAGAAAACGATATTTTATGGCGATTGACCCTGTATTACTAAAGACACGCCAGCCAGACTCCGGAAGCCTTGTTAAGTGCTAACCGATATGAGTAAACAGGACAGACCACAGGATATTCAGGGGCAAAGGTTATAAGATAAGCAAGTGACGCATGAGCGAACGGGTACCGTGTGTTTGAATCCGACTGGTAAATACGTGATGCACAGCTATTTCATCTGACTGACTGCCTAGTTAATTGAAAACCGAAGGAACTGCAGATGCTGTAAATCAGGAACAAAAACAAAATTGCTGGAAAATCTCAGCAGGTCTGGCAGCATTTCTGAAGGCCAAAACAGTTAACGTTTAGGGTTTGTGTACAAGGTGCTCTGTGTTTTGGATTATTCGCAGGGGGCTCTGTTTTAGGGTTTCTTTTCAGAGGTCTCTGTGTTGTTTGGTTTCTTACTAACTTCTCTGTCTTCTACATTTTACTTCCCGAGGGACTTTTCTTGTGTTATACTTAAAGGAGTCTCTGTGCTTGAGTGTATTTACAGGGGGCTCTTCTTCGCGTTTGTTTAACAGAGATTCTGCGTTGGAGATTACTCACAGAAGGCTTTGTGTTTCACGGTTCATTTACAGGGATGTCTAAGTTTTAGGGATTATTAATAGTGATCTCTGTGTTTTACAGTTACTTGAAAGGGGTCTCTGTGTGCAGGTTTCTGTACGGGGTCTCTGTGTCTTCTGCTTTCTGTACCCGAGGATCTGTGTCTTCGTCAGGAGTAGGGTTAAAGCTAAATTCGGTTTCGGACTAAGGTTATGGTTAGTGTAGGGATGAGGCTTGCGTTATTGGGCTCAGGGCAGGTGTTAGGGCTGAGGCTAGAGTTCGAGGTAAGGTTAGTGTCAGCGTTGGGACTGAGGGTTATGGTTTGGGTTCGGCCTGAGGTTAGGATTTGGGCTGACGTTGGAGTTAGGGTTTACATGAAGGCGAGCGTTCGGGCTGAATCTCGGGCTCGGGTTATGGTTATCGTTATTTCTGAGGGTAGTATGGAAGAAAGCAGCTTCGCATATCCAGAGGCAGAGCTCGAGGGAGAGCAACTGTGTATTCTACAGGAGACACGGGAAGTATTGGAAACTAAACAGGTCAAATAATATTACAGATTAGTTGACAATTAAAGATTATTGTCCTGAGGGAATGCTTCATTGTCAGAGGGTCTGCCTGAAGCTGTCCCATTTTCTTGTAGGTCATTACTGAAGGAGTGCAACATTGTCAGAGGATGAAATTCAGGACTTTACCATTTACTGTATAAATCCTACCTCGGTTTGACTTTCGAAAGTGCACAACTGTATCTGTATACAATTGTATTTACCAATCCTCAGCCCACTTCCCCATCTGATCGAGAAGCCGCTGTAAATTATGGCAACGTTCTTTGCTATCAATGACATCTCCCACTTTTGCATTATCCACAAACTTACTCATCATGCCTTGTACATTCACATCCAGATCATTCACATAAGTAACAAATAACAAAGGTTCCAGCACCGA
>NC_063375.1:9801057-9813751 GCF_021869965.1 Rhincodon typus
CCGCTGACAATGAGGCGCTCCCCCTGTCCTGACCCGCTGACAATGAGGCACTCCCTCAGTCCTGACCCGCTGACAATGAGGCGCTCCCTCAGTCCTGACCCTCTGACAATAAGGCACTCCCTCAGTCCTGACCCGCTGACAATGAGACGTTCCCTCAGTCCTGACCCTAGTACAATGAGGCGCTCTCTCAATTCTGACCCTATTGCCATGAAGCACTACCTCAAGAATGACCATCAGATAAGATTTCACCTCCCCATTACTGACTCTTTGTCAAAGAGGCATTGCCTCAGACTACGAAGTAATATCTCAATCTTAATAATTCGCCGTGCTGTACTGGGGACTGTGTTATTTAGTGTTGATTTACAGTGGGCTTGTGTTTTAGGCTTTATTAATTGGAGGCTCCGTGTTTTAGAGTCGCCTCTGAGAGTTTATTTACAGGAGGCTTAGTTTTACGGAGGATTTGCAGTGGGCACTGTTTCAGGGTTTATTTACTGGGAGCTCTATATTTTACACTTTATTTACAGGGGACTCGGTGTTTCATAGTTTCATACAGGGGGCTGTGTCTTTTACATTTTATTCCCTGAGCGAACTTTCTTCGGTTATATATAAAGGGGTCTCTGTGCTTAAGGGTGTATTTACAAGGGGTTCTGTTTTTAGCATTTTTTTCAAATGAGACTCTGCGTCGGAGAATATATACAGGAGGCTGTGTGTTTCAGAGTTCATTGACAGGGATGTCTGTGTTTTAGGGTTTATATACAATGAAGCCTGAAACACAAAGCTTTCTGTAAATAATCTCCGACGCAGAGCCTCATTTAAACAAATGATAAAAACAGAGCTACCTGTAACTACACTGTCAAGCACAGGGACGCCTTTACATATAACCTAAGAAAGGTTCCTCCGGAAGTAAAATGTAAAACAGAGCCCCCAGTAAGAAACAATAAAAGACAGAGCCCCATGTAAATTACATGTCAAATATAGAGCTCCTTGTAAATAAACCCTGAAACACAGTGCACCCTGCAAATCCTCCCTAAAACTGTGTGCCTCCAGTAAATAAACGCTCAGAGACGCCTGTAAACAAACCCTCAGACAGAGACCCCTTTCAATAACCAGTAAAACAAGAAGCTTATTTCAAATAATCCCCAAAAAAACAGAACCCCCTGTAATTATACCCTCAAATACACAGACCCCTTTAAATGACCTCTAAAACAGATGCCCAAGGAAGTACAATGTAAAACAAAGGGCTACCTCGAAATGAAATCGAAAACACAGAGCACCTGTCAATACACCCCAACATCGAGCCGACCTGTAAATTATACGTAAAACAGGTCCCCTCGCAAACAAACCCTAAAAGACAGAGCGAGCTATAAATAAAGAGCCCCCTGTAAATAAATACCAAAAAACATCGTCAAAACCGGAAGAACTGCGGATGCTGCAAATCAGGAAAAAATACAAAGTTGCTGGAAAAGCTCAGCAAGTCTGGCAGCGTCTGTGAAGCAAAAAACAGGGTTAATGTTTCGGGTTAGGTGATCTTTCCTCAGAAACTCTGGCGAGCGCGTCTTTAGTAATGCAGAGTCAATTGCCTTAAAAAATCGTTTTCAGTGGTTTTTGTGAGTGACTATAACATTATGACATAAGAACATAAGAACTAAAAGCAGGAGTAGGACATCTGGCCCCTCGAACCTGCCCCGCTATTCAATAAGATTATCGCTGATCTTTTTGAGACTCAGCTCCACTTTCCCGCCCGCTCACCATGAACCTTAATTCCTTTACTGTTCATAAATTTATCTTGCCTTGCCTTAAAAAACATTCAGCGAGGTAGCTTCAACCGCTTCACTGGGCAGGGAATTCCACAGATTCACAACCCCTTGGGTGAAGAAGTTCCTCCTGTCCTTAGTCCTACATCTGCTTCCTTTTATTTTGAGGCTATGCCCCCTTGTCCTAGTTTCACCTGCTAGTGGAAACAAATCCCTGCCTCCACCTGATCTATTCCCTTCATAATCTTGTTTGTTTCTATAAGATCTCCCCTCATTCTTCTGAATTGCAATGAGTATAATCCCAGCCTCCTCAGTCTCTCCTCATATTCCAACCCTCTCAAATCTAGAATTAACCGAGTGAATCTCCTCTGCACCCCGTCCAGTGCTAGTATTTCCCTTCTCTCGTAAGGAGACCAAAACTGCACACAGTATTCAAAGTGCGGCCTCACCAGGACCCTATACAGCTGCAGCATTGCCTCCCTGTTTTTAAACTCAATCCCTCCAACAATGACATACAAAATTCTATTTGCCTTTTTAATTATCTGCTGCACCTGCAACACCACTTCTGGCGATTCATGCACAAGGACACCCAATTCCCTCTGCACAGCAGCATGCTGCATTGTTTACCATTTAAACTGGAATCCATTTTGTTGTTGTTCCTACGAAAATGGATGACCTCACATTTATCGACTTTTTACTCCATCTGCCAGAGCTTTGCCCACTCTCTTAGACTATATATCCCTCTGCAGACTTTCATTGTCTTTTGCACACTTTGCTCTACCGCTCAGCTCAGTGTCATCTGCAAATTTTGACGCACCACACTTAATCCCCAACTCCAAATCATCTATGTAAATTGTAAACAATTGCAGTCTCAACACTGATCCCTGTGGCACACCACTCGCCACTGACCGCCAAAAAGAAAAACACCCATTTACCCCTACTCTTTATTTTCTACTAGTCAATCATCCTCTATCCATGCCAATACATTACCTGTAATATCGTGCAACTTTATCTTATGTAGCAGCCTTTGGTGTGGCACATTGTCAAATGCCTTCTGGAAATCCAGATACACGACATCCACCGGTTCCCCTTTGTCCACCATGCAATTAATACCCTCAAAGAATTCCACCAAGTTAGTTCAACATGACCTACCCTTCATGAACCACTGCTGGGTGTTCCCAATGGGCCAATTTATATCTAGTTGTCTTGCTATTATCTTCCTTAATGATGGATTCAAGCATTTTCCCCACAACTGAAGTTAAGCTAACTAGCCTGTAGTTCCCTGCTTTTTGTCCACTTCCGTTTTTAAACAGTGGCATCACATTGGCTGTTTTCCAATCTGCGGGAACCACCCCATAGTCTTTTGCATTTTGCTCAATAATTACTAGGGCAAGTTTCTTTGCTTTTGTATTAAAGGTCCTCTTTAGCAATGCACTCACAAGCGCTCCATATCACCACTCTCGCGCTCTCATTCATTCATATCTTTACTGACCACTTATTAGCGTACGTATTAGTTTACTATTGCCGCATTTCATTCATTCATAAAACTGCGATCATGTCATACTTTTCACTATTAAAGGGAGACTGAATTAAAATGTTCCTTCCACCTCATTTACTGCCTTTTCACAGTTTTAATCCTCACAGCCTTATTTGCCTGACAGTTGCCAAACCTGTGTCTACATCAGAGTCTATCCCTGAGTATGTTTTAATTTTCTAATCTATTCAGAACAATGCCATCGTGTCAATCGAAGCTATGAAAGATCAGAATGTCAATCAGCCCCCAGCAACCGTCTCCCAGGATTTGAATTGCTTGCAGGACATCAAACAAGTTTTCAGCGTAAGGAGAGACAGTAGGAAATGCAGATTCTGGAGAATCTGAGATCACAAGATGTAGAGCTGCATGAACACAGCAGGCCAAGCAGCAGAGGAGCAGGAAGGCTGACATTTCGGGCCAAGACCCTGCCCAGAAATGGGGGAGGGAAAGGAGGTTCTGAAATAAATAGCGGGAGTGGGGGAGGCGGTTAGAAAATGGATAGAGGAGAAGTTAGGTGGAGAGGAGACAGACAGGACAAAGTGGCGGGGATGGAACCAGTAAAGATGAGTGTAGGTGGGGAGTTAGGGAGGGGATAGGTCAGTCCAGGGAGAACGGACAGATCAAGGGGGCGGGATGAGGTTAATAGGTGGGAAATGGGGGTGGCGCTTGAGGTGGGAGGACGGGATAGGTGGGAGGAAGAACAGTTAGGGAGGCGGGGACGAGCTGGACTGGTTTTGGGATGCGGTAGGGGGAGGGGAGATTTTGAAGCTTGTGAAATCTACACTGATACTATTGGGCTGCAGGGTTCCCAAGCGGAATATGAGTTGCTGTTCCTGCAACCTTCGGGTGGCATCTTTGTGGCACTGCAGGAGGCCCAGGATGGACATGTCGTCTGAAGAATGGGAGGGGGAGTTGAAATGGTTCGCGACTGGGAGGTGCAGTTGTTTATTGTGAACCGAGCGCAGGTGTTCTGCAAAGGGGTCCCCGAGCCTCTGCTTGGTTTCCCCGATGTCGAGGAAGCGACACTGGGTACAGCGGATGCAGTATACCACATTGGCAGATGTACAGGTGAACATCTGCTTGATGTGCAAAGTCTTCTTGGGGCCTGGGATGGAGGTGAGGGAGGAGGTATGGGGGCAGGTGTAGCACTTCCTGCGGTTGCAGGTAAAAGTGCCGTGTGTGGTGGAGCTGGAGGGGAGTGTGGGGTGGACAATGGAGTCACGGAGACAGTGGTCCCTCCGGAATGCAGATTAGGGTGGGGAGGGAAATATGTCTTTGGTGGTGGTGTCGGATTGCAGATGGCGGAAGTGTCGGAGGATGATGCATTGGAACTGGAGGTTGGCAGGGTGGTACGTGAGGAGGAGGGGGATTCTTTTTTGGTTTTTATTGCGTGGACTGGGTGTGATGGATGAGTTGCGGGCGATGTGGGAGACATGGTTGAGTGTGCTCTCGACCACTGAGGTGGGGAAGTTACGTTCCTCGAAAAACGAGGACACCTGAGATGTGCGGGCGTGGAATGCGTCATCCTGGGAGCAGATGCGGCGGAGGCGAAGTAATTGGAAATAGGGGATAGCATTTTTGCAGGAAGCGGGGTGGGAGGAGGAGTATTCTAAGTAGCTGTGGGAGTCAGTGGGCTTGAAATGAATATCGGTTTATAGGTGGTTGCCCGATATGGAGACAGAGAGGCCAGGAAGGGGAGAGAGGTGTTAGAGATGGTCAAGATAAACTTAAGGTTGGAGTGGAAGGTGTTAGTGAAGTGGATGAACTGTTCGAGCTCCTCGTGGGAGCACGAGGCGGCGGCGATACCGTCATCAATGTAACGGAAGAGGTGGGGTTTCGGGCCAGTGTAGGTACGGAAGAGGGATTCTTCCACGTAACCGACAAAGAGGCAGGCATAGCTTGGGTTTCGAGCTTCAAAATCTCCACTCCCCCTACCGCATCCCAAAACCAGTCCAGCTCGTCCCTGCCTCCCTAACCGGTTCTTCCTCCCACCTATCCCCTCCTCCCACCTCAAGCCGCACCCCCATCTCCTACCGACTAACCTCATCCCGCCCCCTTGACCGGTCTGTCCTCCCTGGGCTGACCTACCCCCTCCCTAACTCCCCACCTACACTCACCTTTACTGGCCCCATCCCCGCCTCTTCGACCTGTTTGTTTCCTCTCCACCTATCCTCTCCTCTATCCATCTTCTATCCGCCTCCCACTCTCTCCCTATTTATTTCAGAATCCCCTTCCCCTCCCCCTTTTCTGATGAAGGGTCTAGGCCCGAAACGTCAACCTTTCTGCTCCTATGATGCTGTTTGGCCGGCTGTGTTCATCTAAGTAGTAACAGTGCTGTTTTAATGGTGTTTGTAGTAAATTTCAGGTAATTTTTGGATACACCAAATCGCAAAATTACAGAATGGGAAGGAGGCCATTTGGCCCATCATACTGACTTATCTCTGTCATCTCATGCAAATCCTTTTCCCGCCTATCACCTGCACACCATTTTCATCCAATGCCCTCTGTAAGTCTCCATTGAAATTCATTCATCACATTTACTGCAGTGTACTCCATAACCTAACTACACACTCTGTGATTAAGCTACTCTACGAGCAGGGACATCTTCTCCCGATCTACTCTGTTTAGCCTTCTCATGATTTCAAAAGCCTCAATTCCATCTCCTCTCAGCCTGCTGTTGAGAGAGAACAGTCCCAAACTCTTCAATCTATTCTTGTATCTGAAGCTTTTCCTACCTGGAACCATTCCAGTAATGATCAGCACATCAATGCTTTTGCCTTTTTCCTATAACGTGCAGGCCAATACTGTGCACAATACTCCAGCTGAGATTGAACTTACCTTGCAGAATTTCATATCATCAACTTCTTACTCGTATACTCTATACCCCTATTAACAAAGGCTGTATGCTTTATTTATTGCTCTCTCCAGCAGTACTGCTACCATCATTTCAAGTGTGCAAGTCCATACTACTATTTTACAATCGTAGGAAAAACGCTTGAAAGACAAAGTGCATCATCTTACACTTCTCTGCATTGTACTTCATATTCCACCTATCTGCACACTCCATCAACTTTTCAATGCACTTTTGGAGTTCCACACTATTCTTCTCACAATTTACAATTCTCAAGTTTGTTGGCATCTGCAAACTTGGAAATTGACACCTGCACACTACGATCAAGATAATTAATTATCTATCAGTAACGACAAACGTCCCAGTAGTAGCCCCTCGAGAATTCCACAACAAACCTGCTTCCCAGCCTGAAAAATATCCATTCACCATTATTGAAATTTTGGACTGGACAAACAGGAAGGCATTCTTTCTTTGAATAATGCCACAGGCTTTTTTCATATCCATTTCTGAATGTCATTGCATCATATATCCAGCAACGCAGCAATTCCTTGATAATGTCACACGAGATCATACTCTGTAATAACCAGAATGACACATCAGCCCACAATTGCCAAGCATCTGAGGGATGAACGCAACCGTCTGGGCCTCAGAAATGCCAAGTGGAAGTGCTTTACGTGGACAGTCGTTTATCAAATCCTTCAGCCGACAGAGCAGCTGCATCCAGGGCTGGAATGTTTTTCACAAAAGGAATGTTTCTGCAGGGCTACCGGGAAAGAGAAGGGAAGTTTTCAAAGGAATGCAGTCAAAGTAGGTTTGAGAGCCTTGATTCGATGGTACCACTCTTGATTAAGTGTTTTGACAAAGTTCGCATAGTAGACTGGTTAACAAGGCGAGATCACATGGAATACCGGGAGAACGAGCCATCTGGACACAAAAATTGACGGGAAGGTAAAAGAGAGGGTGGTGGTCGAGGGTTACTTTTCAGATTGAAGGCCTGTGACCATCGGGTTGGAGAGTTTGAGCGATAAGGAGAGGCTGAATAGGCTAGGGCCATTCTTCCTGGAGTGTTTGAGGGCGAGGAGGACTTCATTGAGGTTTATAAAATCATGAGAGCATGGATTGGGTGAAAAGCCAGGGTCTTTTCCCCAAGGTAGGGGAGTCCAAAACTAGAGGTCATATGTTTATTTTGAGATGGGAAGTTTTAAAACGAACAAAGGGGAATCATTTTCATGCAGAGGGTGGCACATGTGTGAATAAGCTTCCAGTGGAATTCGTGAATGATGGCACAATAACAACATTTCAGAGGCAAGTGAATGGGTATACGAATAGGGAGGGTTGAGGGATACGGCCAAAAGGAACAGATTAATTTTAGTTATCTGGTCAGTATGGACGAGTTGGACCAATGTGTCTGTTTTCATGCTGTAAACCTGTGATTCTATGACTCCATGTTCCACTGATAATAAGGCACTTTCTCAGTAATACCTTCCGAGAACGATGCACTCCCACACTGCTGCAAATACCGCAGTACCAACCCTCTTAATATGTGGCACTCCCTCAGTTCTAACCCACTGACCGTGACACAATGCCTCTGGACTCACTCTCTAATCAGATGGCACTCCCTCAATTCCAACACCTACACAATGAGGCACTGCCTCCGTATTGACCCTCTGACTCCTACAGATCTGACTAACTGACAGTCCTGTATTGTTAGTCCTGACCCTTTAATCGTTTCGCACTCCCTCAATTCTGACCCCATGGCATTGAGGAACTGACTCAGTATTAAACGTCTGGCCATGAGGGGCCCCCTCAGGACTGAACCTCTGTCTGTGTTTCAATACCTCAAGACTGACCCTCTGTCAATAAAGCATTCCCTCAGTTCGACCTTCTCTAAGTGCTGCAATGCCTCAGCACGGGTCCTGTAATCAAGTGGCACTCCTTCAATTCTAACCCCTTTAGGATGTGGCACTGCCTCAATGTTGACCCTCTGACAATGAGGCACCTCCTCAGTACTGAATGTCTAATTATGTAGCATACCCTCAATTCTGAACCCTTTATAATGAGGGGATGTTCACTGATGATAGCACAATGTTCAGAACCATTCGCAGCTCCTCAGATACTGAAGCAGACCTTGTTCAAATGCAACAAGACCTGACTTGGGCCAACAAGTGCAAATAATATTGGTGCCACACAATACAACCATCAACAATAAGAGACAATCTATCCACTGCCCCTTTGCATTCTGCAGTGTTACCATCACTGAATCCCCACTATCAACATCCTGAGGGTCATCATTGACCAGAAACTCAACTGCACTCACCACATAAACACAGTGCAAGAGCAGGTCAGAAGCTAGGAATACCACAGGTAGTAATTCTCCTGTGACTCCTCAAAGCCTGTCCACCATCTACAAGGCACAAGTCAGAAGTGCGATGGAATCGTCCCCACTGCCTGGATGAGTGCAGCCCCAGCAACACAAGAAGCTTTAAACCATCCAGGAAAAAGCAACACGCTTGACTGGCACTACATCCACAAATATCCACTCCCTCTACCACCGACAGTCAGGAGCAGCAGAGTATGCTATCTACAAGATGCAATGCAGAAATTCACTGAAGAACCTCAGACAAACCCACGACTACTTCCGACTGGAAGAACAAGGAGAGCATATTAGAAATGCCACCTTCAAGTTCCCCTCCAAGCCAATCACCATTCTGACTTGGAAATACATTGAATGCAACTGTGAAGGAAGACAGTTATACACCAAGAGGGAGAAAGAGAGACAGAAAGTCTGAGAGAAATTACAAATGCTGTAGACAAACTAAAATTGTAATCTTCAAATATCCTAATTAATAGCACTAGAGCAGAAAGGGGCAACCATTAGATAACCAATGTCACTAAAACACAAGTTGACAGAAAAATGTCAGCCCCAGAACATACAGAAGAAAAATACCCTCTTCTGTAAATAATATACAAGATTTATCTGTTCTCATGATGGCAGGCATGGTCTTGTTGAAGAAGGTTCTTTCTGAAAGATGGCTCCTTCACCACCACTCAGTACCAGCATGGGAGTGTGTGTGTGCTGGGCGTGGCTAGGTTAATGATAATCTTCTGTTTCCTTCACTGGCTGAATGTTAAAAAGAATCCATCAGTTAATCAAGTGACCAACTCCCCATGGGAATGGCGGGGAGGAGGAGTGGAAGAGGTTAAGGGATAAATGTGCGTTGAGAAAACCATCCAAATTGGGGAGTTATGTATGAAGCTAATACTGTCAGAATTCTGTTGGGTGTTGCAGAGGACGAGGAAAGTTGCAGCAACCGTCTGCTCTTGTGTGGGATACTGTTGCACCTGTCAGAGCAGAAGATGGAGAGGAAGAAACATAATGAATGCATATGGAACTGAAACATCAAATTTACTGTTCCACCTCCAAGGACTTGGTGCAAATGCCTCAACAACTGATCAGACCGGCAAATTCCAGTAGAGGTAATCACTCGGCAGATTTTTCATCATTCAGAAGGTTAAGGACAACCTGAGCTTCTGAATCTCTCTACATTAAGACACAAGTCAGGCGTGTGATGGAATATTCCCCACTTGCCTGGACAGGTGCAGCGCCAACAACACAAGAAGCTCAACACTGTTCAGGACAAAGCAGCCCACTTGATTGGCATCACATCCACAAACATTTACTCCCTCCACCACCAACACTTAGCAGAAGCAGCGTGTACCATCTACAAGGTACATTGCAGAAATTCCACCAAAAATCCTCAGACAGCACTTTCCAAACATGTGACTACTTCCATCTCGAAGGACAAGGGTAGCAGATACATGGGAACACCACTCCCTACAAGATCTCCTCCAAATTTTAAATATGTCACCATTCCGTCACTGTCGCTGGGTCAAAACCCTGGACCTCCCTTCCGAAATATATTGTCGTTACGAGTAGCACAGTGGCCAGTGGTTAGCACTGCTGCCTCACAGCACCAGAGATCTGGGTTCAATTCAGTCTCAGGTGACTGTGTGTGGGGGTTTGCACATTCTTCCCATGTCTTTGTGGGTTTCCTCCAGGTGCTCCGGGTTCCTCCTACAGACTAAAGATGTGTGGATTAGGTGAATTGGCCACGCTAAATTGCCCATTGTGTCCAGGGATGACTAGTTATGTGAATTATCCATGGGAAGTGCAGGGTTACAGGGATAGGGTTGGAGGGTGGTGGGGGGGTGGGGGGGTGGTGTCAGTCTGGTGGAATGCTTTATGGAGTCACTATGGACTTGTTGGGCCAAATGGTCTGTTTCCACACTGTAGGGATTTTAATGATTGTGGGTCACATGTCAGCACAAGGACTGGAGTGGTTCAAGAAGGCAGCTTAACACCACCTTCTCATTGGGCAAATAATGGCAGCCAATAAAGCTGGACCGAACAGCGATCTTTAGATCTCACAAATGATTTTAAGCACTTCGAGCCTGTTCCACCTTTCAACATGATCATGGCTGATCATTGAACTCACACTGTTTCTACCCACTGTCTTTGTTCTCTTTAGTCCTAAGCACCATATTCAATTTCCCTTTGAAAATAGTCAATGGTTTGACCTCAACAGTTCCCAGACAGAATTCCACAGGCTAACCTCTGTCTGGGTGAAGACATTTCTCCTCATTTCCTCAATGATTTCCTTTTCCTCCTTGACTCTAAGCCCTATTTCTAGACTCCTAAGTCATTGAGGACATTCTTACTGCATTTCCCTTGTCCAGTCCTCTTTAAATTTATAGGCTTCCATCAGATGCCCGTTCTTCTTTTAAGTTCCCACGAATATAACCCTAACTGATCCAGTTTCCCTTCATCTCTCAATACCACCATCCCAGAAATCACTCTGGTAAATCTTTCACTCACTGTCACTATAACCAATCCTTGAATCCCCTCAATTAGGCAGTCAACAAGCTATCTGCCTTGTTCACCACCTGCAAGAGGGTCAGGGTCAGGGTCAGGGTCATACTTGCTTTCAGCGATGGTACAAGTACACTAAGGTCTCAGTGCACCCCTCCCTTTCCCAATCTATCACCCTTCAGGTAATAGATGCCTTTTCAGGTTTTGCCCCAAAAGAAGATAACTTCACATTTAGCCGACAGATGGTTCATCTGCTGCGTATTTACCCACTCTTCAACTCAACTCAAACTCCCCTGAGAGACACCATATCATGGCCCCAACAGACAGGGTAACATACAGAGCCAAGACTGATGAACAAGCCTCACGGAAGACTTCATACAAGGCTCAAAAAAGATGGTATCCCCAGAAACAGCCTTCCAACCCCAGATGTGGACCAGGTTTAAAGTATAGAACTACGGACGGAGAAAGACCAGGTGTTCGGCAAGTAATTAGTCACTAGGAAACATGTGACCACGAGTCCGTGTCCAAACCCAACGTGAGCAAAATGGGGCGGGCGCGACAGTTTAACCAATCAGATGAAACGGTCTGTGCATGAGACCCGCCTTGCGAAAGACAGAGTCTCGCCCGTGAGGACTGGGGCGACGCCCATGACGTGCGGTTGCTCCAATCAGCGGAGGCAGGGGAAAGACTGAAGTGAAAAGGAACTTCTTCACCTGGTGGGTTGTTAATCTATGGAATTCCTTGTCCAGTGAAGTAGTTGATGCTGCTTCAGTAAACGTTTTTAAAGATAAGGTAGTTTTTTTTTTAACAATCATGGAATTAAGGGACACGGTGAGAACGCGGGTAAGTGGATCTGAGTCCTCGAAAAGATCAGAAATGATCTTATCGAATGGCGGAGCAGGCTCGAAGGGCCGGATGCCCTACTCCTGCTCCTAGTTCTTATGTTCTAAAGCCAGACCACAACCACGCACAAACCCACACCGAGGAAAGAGCGCCAGGGGAGGTGAAGATAGGTGCGTGCCCCTGCAAGCGCGAGGTCTCTTGTTTTCAAATTCTGAACTGTCACTATCAGAAACGACACCGTACCCCGCACCCCACCCCCTCGATAATGCGGACCCTCCATCGGCACCGACACCTCCGCCCCCTCTGTGGAAAGAGGAAGTTACTGTTTTGAGTCCAGTGAAACGTTTTGCAATTGAAGTGACGTGGAAATTTGATGGATATAATCCTGTGGAAAGGGGATAGAGAAATACATGGAACAGAAGGGATTATTAGCATATAATAGAGAGTGAGGGGTTTTGCAGATCAAAGTGTGATAACGAATAAAAGGGGAAAGAGAGTGGTAAAGGTTGTAGAGAAGAGACAAAGCATTGCTCCGGAGCTGATGTTAATGGTAGAATGAAGATCTGATTGAAAAGGAAATAAAGCATGAAGACAGGATGCAATCACTAGGGGAAAGTATATCCAATCAGAGGACTGTGTTAATGGGTCCAAAGCTATTGAACTCAGTATTGAATGTAGACCAATGTTTTGTCGCTTCTCAACAACCATTACAGCTGCGTTTGTGTTCTGTGGAAGGATCACCCGACCTGGATATTTAACTCTGTTTTTTTGCCTCCACAGATGCTGCCAGACCTGCTGAACTTTTCCAACAGCTTCTGTTTTCGTTACCTTTGCCTTTGCTT
>NC_063375.1:9814251-9842385 GCF_021869965.1 Rhincodon typus
TGTCGCACACTTACAATATTGGCCCTCCAACAGTGTAGCACTCCCTCAGTGCTGACCGTCTGACATTGATACGCTGATAGTGTAGCAATTCCGTAATATTGACCCACTGACACAGAAGAACTCCCTCAATATTGGCCTTCTGACAGTCCTGCACTACTGATCCTTCGGCAGTGCAACGTTCCCTTGATATCAATCTTCTGACATTATAGCACTCCCTCAGTACTACCTCTCTGAACGTGCAGCACTCTCTCAGGACTGATTTTGTGATATTTCAGCACTCCCACATCATTAACCCTCTGACAGTGCAAAACTCCCTTTATATCAACCCTCCAACAGTGCACTATTTCTTTAATATTGGACTTCTGATTGTGTGATTCTCCCTCAGTGTGAAATCCTGACAATGCAGCACTCCCTCAGAAATAACTCCCTGACTAAGCATTTCTTATGTCCTAAGTCTCTGAAAATGGAGCATTCTCTCATTACTGACCCTTTGCTGTGCTGCACTGCCACAGTACACACTCACCAAAAGTGCAGCACTCCATTCGTAGTGACCCTCTGACAGCGTGGCACTCCCCTAATATTGGTGCGCTGACAGTGCGGCACGCCCTTAATACTGACCTGCTCGTTGTGCAGCACTGCCCTAATATCAAACCTGCAGCTCTATCAGAGGGTCTGTCCTGAGCAAGTGCCCCATTGTCAGCATGTCAATTCTGAGGCAGTGCCTCTATATCAGTGGGTGAATACTGAGGGAGAGCCAAGAGGATCAGAACTAAGGGAGTGCCTCACATTTAGAGGGTCATTCCTGAGGGACAGCCTCATGATCAGTGGGTCAGTACTGAGGGACTGCCTTATAGCCAGTGGGTCAGTTCTGAGGCAGTGCCTCAATGTAATAGATTTAGAAATGGGGTAGGAGGCACATGATTAGAAAATCAGTCGTAAGCAATTGCAGCTCTATCAGAGGGTCAGTACTCAGCGAGTGCCTGTTTGATAGAGGGTCCATACTGAGGGATTGAAGCACTGTTAGAGGGTTAGCACTGATGGAGTGCTTCCTTGTCAGAGATTCAGAACTGAGAAAATGCCTTATTGTCAGAGTCTCACTCCTGAGGGAGTGCCTCATTGTCAAAGTGACATAATCTGATAGCACTCCCTCAATTCTAAACCTTGATATTGATCCTCTGAGAATGTGGCACTGCCTCAACACCGACCTTCTGACAATGAGGCACTGCCTCAGGACTGACCCTCTGATAATGAGGTGATTCCTCAGTACTGAACCATTGACAATGTGACACTCCATTAGTATTGACCTTCTGATAATAAAGTTCTCCTCAAGTACTGACCCTCTATATGTCTGCCACTCCCTCAATTGTGACCTCCTTACAATGAGGCATTACCTCAATACTGACCGGGAAGGTGGCACTCCCTAGCATTGACTATCTGACAATAAAGTACTCACTCTGGACTGACCACTCACCATTGACATACTGCCTCAGAAGTGACCCACTTACAACAAGGCACACACTCAGTACTGACACACTGATAATGATGCTCTCCCTCAGTACTGGCCCTCTGAGAGTGCTGCACTACCACAGGACTGACTCAATTCTGAACACCTTACAATGAGACACCGGCTCAGCATTGATCCTTTGATCATGAGGCACTGACTCAGTTCTGACCCTTTTACACTGACAGCGCAGCTCTTCTTCATTGTTGACCCCTTGGCAGTGCATAATTCCTGCATGATTGACCCTCTCACAATGCAGCATACCTTTGAACCTATGATAGTGCAGCTCCCCTCAGTACTGTCTCGAGCAGTGCAGCATTCTCTTAGTATTGACTCTCTGACAGGATTTCGGGGAGTGCTGCACTGCTGTAGAGACAGTACTGAGGAAGAGCTGCATTGTCAGAAGGCAAATATTAATGGAGTGCTAGGGTCAATTTTAAAGGGGTTTTCCACTGCCACAAATTCAAGATAGGGTGGCGCGGTAGCTCGGTGGTTTGCAATGCTGCCTCACAGCGCCAGGGCCCCAGGCTCGATTCCACCCTTGGGCGACCGTCTGTGTGGAGTTTGCACATTCTCCGTGTCTGTGCGGGTTTGTGTGTTCTCCGGTTTCTTCCCACAGTCCAAAGATGTGAAGGCTAGGTGGATTGGCTATGCTAAATTGCCCACAGTGCCCAGGGATGTTCGGGTTAGACATGGGAAAGATAGGGGATTGGGTCTGGTTGGGATGCTTTTCGGAGGGGCGGTGTGGACTTGTTGGGCTGAATGGCCTGTTTCCACACTGTAGGGATTCTATGAATCAATATTAAGGGAGTGCTGCACTGTCAGAGGGTCAAGGGTGAGAGGGTGCTGCCCTGTGGGAGGCCAGTACTGAAAGGGAGCCGCCCTGTCCGAAGGACTATATTAGGAGAGTGCTGCACTGTCAGAGGGTCAATAATAAGGGACTGCTCCAATATCAGAGGGTCAATAGTAAGGGAGCACATCTCTCTCAAATGGCCTTGTCAAAGGGTCAGTCGCCAGGTTAGTGCTGGGGGAATACCGGTATTTCAGAGGGTCAGTCATCAGTACTCCAGAGTATTGTACTGAGGGAGTGCCTCATAATCAATGGGTCAGCTCTCTGGCAGTGCTTCTTTGTTAGTGTGCCACTCCCTTAACGCTGACCCTCTGACGGTGCAGCATTCCCTTAATATTGGCCTTTCAACAGAGCGGCACTCCCTCACTGAAGACACTCTGACAATGCAGCTTTCCCTGATTACTGACCCTCTGACAGTGCAGCATATGCTTCATATTGACCCTCCGATATTGTGGTACTCCCTCAGTGATGATACTCTGACAATGCAGCACTCCCTCAGTACTAACTCTCTGATTGAGCACTGCCACAGTGCTAAGCATCTGACAATGGAACATTCTCTCATTACTGACCCTTTGCTGTGCTGCTCTGCCTGAGCACTCACTCGCTGAAGTTGCAGTACTCCATTAATAGTTGCCCTCCGACAGTACACCACTTCCTCAATATTGACCCTCTGATATTGTAGCATTCTTTTTATATTTGCCGGCTCACAGTGCAGCACTCCCCTAATATCAAAGCTCTGAGGGTGAAATACTACTTTAATATTGACCAACTGAGAGTGCAGTATTCCCTCGGTGCGAACTCTCTGCCAGTGCAGTACTCCCTTATTATCGGACCACAAGCAGTGCAGCACTCCCTGAATATTGGCAATCGAGAATGCGGCATCTCCTTAATATTGACCTGTTCACAGTGCAGTACTCTCCCAATATCAAACGTCTATCAAAGGGTCCGCACTGAGGGAGTGCCCCATTGTCAGTAGGTCAATTGTGAGGAAGTGCCACTTTGTCAGAGGGTCAATAATGAGGTAGCGCCTCATTTTAAGACGGTCAGAATTAAGGAAGGGCCTCACAACACAGAGTCAGTACTGAGGAAGTGTAGCACTGTCAGAGGATCAGTTGAAGGAATGCCTTATTGTCAGTGGTTCAGTTCTGAGGCAGTGCCTCCATGTAATGGATTTAGAATTGAGGGAGGATGACATGATTAGAAGGTCAGTAGTAAGTTGTTGCAGTCAGAATGTCACTACTAAGGCAGTACATCATTGTCAGAGGGTCTGTATTGAGGTATTGAAGAACTGTCAGAGGCTAAGTACTGAGGGAATGCTTCCTTGACAATGCTTCCTTTGCAGGACTATCATGTCATTTCTGGAGAATCAGTTTTGAAGGAGTCACCCATTGAGAGGGAATCAGTTCTGATGGAGGGCCTCATTATCAGAGGGTCATGAGTGAAGGAGTTGTAAGCGGGTCAATTCTGAAGCAGTGTCTCATTGTAAGGGGGTCAGAATTGAGGGCGTGCCTCACGATTGAAGAGTCAGTACTGAGATACTTCAGCTCCACCAGATGGTCAGTTCTGAGGCAGTACCTCACGACTGGAGGGTCAGCCCTGAAATGCTGCCACATTGTCAGAGTGTCAGTTATGAGACAGTGTCTCTTTGTCAGAGTGTCTGTAGCTGTTCTGCAAAGCGGGCACCCGTCTACACTTCATTTCCCCAATGAGATGCTGTCAGTGGGTCGATTGTGAGGCAGTGCCTCAATGTAATGGGATCAGATTTCAGAGGATCACATTTAGAGGATCAATACTGAGGACTGCAGCACTATCAGAGCGTAAGTACTGAGGGAGGGCCTTAATGTCAGCGGGTCACTAAAGAGGCAGGGCCTCTTTGTAAGGGGGTCAGTCTGATCTGAGAATTGTTACAGGGTCAACACTGAGGGAGTGCCTCATTGGCAGAGAGTCTGTTCTGAGGCAGTGCCTCAATGTAATGGGGATGGATTGAAGGAGGGCCATATGATTAGTGGGTTATCTCTGAGGTATTGAAGCACTCTCAGGCGGTCAGAACCCTGGAGTGCATTATAGTCAGAGGGTCAAAACTGATTCAATGGTCAAAATTGAGGGAGTGCCACACGATTAGAGAGTCGGTACTGAGGTATTGTAGCAGTGTCAGAGGGTCAGAACTGTGGGAGTGCATTATTGTCAAAGTTGCATGCTGAACTAGTGCCTCATTTAAGGAAGTCGGAATTGAGAAAGTTCATCATGTTTACAGGGTCATTACTGAGGAAGGGCCCCGTAATCAGCAGATCAGCATAGATGGAATGCCTTATTATCACGAGGTCAGTTCTGAGACAGTGTCTTATTGTTCGAGGGTGAGCAGTAAGGGAGTGACTCGTTGTTAGAGGATCCATTCCGAGGCAGTGCCTCAATGTGATGGAGTCAGAATAGAAGGAGTGTCAAATGTCAGGGGCTCAATATTGAGGTATTGAAGAACTGTGAGTGTGTCAGGACTGAGGTAGTGCAGCACTGTCAGAAGGTCAGAATGATGGGAATGCATTATTGTCAACGGGTCAGTTCTAAGGGATTGCCTAATTGCAAAGGGATGAGAATTGAGTGAGTTTAGATGGTCAATACTGAGGTAATGCAGCACTGTCAGAGGGTCAGGATTGAGGGAGGGACTCATTATGAAAGGGTCTGTACTGAAGGAGTACCTTATTGTCAGCCGGTCAGTTCTGAGGCAGTACCTCTTTGTCAGAGGATCTGTTCTGAGGGATTGCCTCATTGTCAGAGGATCTGGTGTGAGGCACTGCCCGGATGTAATAGGGTCAGAATTGAAGGAATGCAACACGCTTACAGGGTCAGTACTGAAGTAGTGCAGCACTGCCAGAAGGGCCGTTTGGAGGCAGTCCCTTTTTGTCAGAGGGTCAATACTGAGGCAGTCCCTCATTCTAAGGGGGTCAGAATTGAGGGTATGCCACATGATTAGAGGATCAGTACTGAAGTAGTGCAGTACTGTCAGAGGATCAGTACTGAGGGAGTGCCTCTTTGTCAGAGGGTCAGTACTGAGATAATTAAGCCCTGTCAGTGGGACTCTGGGCTTCAGTACGAGAAGATGAGAGTAAAAAAGCATGAAAGTGATGCTAAACCTTTATAAAGTAGTGCTTTCAGCTCCATTTGAGTACATAGTGAATTCTGAACACCATATTTTAGGAAGGACATTAAGACCCTGGAAAAGGAGGAAAGGAAATTGAGCAGAATGACAGCAGCATTACATCCAGGAGGTGGAAGCATACTTGGAAATTTGCATACTTGGAAATTTGTGTCCCTGCCTTTAAACTCAATTGCAGTAAAAGATAAAATGTGAGTGTTTTAGATAGTTAGATGGGCTTCAGATTGTTATCGGCGCAACATCGAGGGCCGAAGGGCCTGTACTGCACTGTAATATTCGATGTAATATTCAATGTTCTGTGCTGTTGAAAGGGGGAGCCAGGAATGTGGGCTGAAAGGTCAAGACAAAGTTACAGGGTGAGGGAGATTAAAGATCAAATTCACCATTGAACACTAAGCAAAGGCAAAGGTAACGAAAACAGAAGCTGTTGGAAAAGTTCAGCAGGTCTGGCAGCATCTGTGGAGGCAAAAAAACAGAGTTAAATATCCAGGTCGGGTGATCCTTCGACAGAACACAAAGGCAGCGTTAATGGTTGTTGAGAAGCGACAAAACATTGGTCTACATTCAATACTGAGTTCAACAGCTTTAGACCCATTAACACAGTCCTCTGATTGGATATACTTTCCCCTAGTGATTGCATCCTGTCTTCATGCTTTATTTCCTTTTCAATCAGATTTTCATTCTACCATTAACACCTGCTCTGGAGCAATGCTTTGTCTCTCCTCTACAACTTTAACCACTCTCTTTCTCCTTTTATTCGTTGGCACACTTTGATCTGCAAAACCCCTCAGTCTCTCAGAAACGCTAATAACCCCTTCTGTTCCATATATTTTTCTAACCCTTTCGACAGGGTTATATCCATCAAATTTGCACTTCACTTCAATTGCTGAACGTTTCACTGGACTCAAAACAGTAACTTCCTCTTTCCACAGAGCGGGGTGTGGTGGTCGGTGCCGAGGGAGGGGCCGCATTGTCGAGGGGGTGGGGTGCGGGGAACGGTGTCGGTGCTGACGGTGACAGTTCAGAATTTGAAAACAAGAGACCTCGCGCTTGTGGGGGCACGCACCTATCTTCACCTCCACGGGCACTCTTTCCTCGGTGTGGGCGTGGTCGTGGTCGTGGTCTGGCTTTAGAATATAATAACTGGGAGCAGGAGTGGGCCGTCCGGCCCTTCGAGCCTGTTCCGCCATTCAATAAGATCATGTCTGATCTTTTCGCGGACTCAAATCTACTTACCCGAGTTCTCACCGTATCTCTTAATTCCTTTATTGTTCAAAAAACTCTACCTTATCTTTAAAAACGTTTACTGAAGTTGCATCAACTACTTCACTGGGCAAGGAATTCCATAGATTAACAACCTTCTGGGTGAAGAAGTTCCTTCTCAATTCAGTCTTTCCCCTGCCTCCGCTGATTGGAGCAACCGCACGTCATGGGCGTCGCCCCAGTCCTCACGGGCGAGACTCTGTCGTTCGTCGGCGGGGCTCATGCACAGACCTTTTCATCTGATTGGTTAAACTGTCGCGCCCGCCCCCTTTTGCTCATGTGGGGTTTGGACACGGACTCGTGGTCACATGATTCCTAGTGACGAATTAGTTGCCGAACACCTGGTCTTTCTTCGTCCATCGTTCTGTACTTTTAACCTGGTGCACACCTGAGGTTGGAAGGCTGTTTCTGGGTATACCATCTTTGTTCAGCCTTGCACGAAGTCTTTCGTGAGGCTTGTTCCTCAGTCTTGGCTCTGTATGTTACCCTGTCTGTTGGGGCCATGATATGGTGGCTCTCAGGGAAGGTTGAGTTGAGTTGATGAGTAGGGAAGTATGTAGCAGATGAACCATCTCTCGGATAAATGTGAAGTTATCTACTTTCGGGGCAAAAACTGAAAAGCCATTTAATTTCTGAAGGGTGATAGATTGGGAAAGGGAGGGGTGCACCGATACCTCAGTGTCCTTGTCCCAGTCGCTGAAAGCAAGTATGACCCTGACCCTGACCCTGACCCTCTCGCAGGTGGTGAACAAGGCAGATGGTTTGTTGGCTGCCTTATTGAGGGGATTCATGGATTGGTTATAGTGACAGTGAGTGAAAGATTTACCAGAGTGATTTCTGGGATGGTGGTATTGAATGATGAAGGGAGACTGGATCAGTTAGAGCTATATTCGTGGAAGTTTAAACGAAGAACGGGCATCTGATGGAAGCCTATAAATTTAAAGAGGACTGGATAAGGTAGATGCAGTAACGATGTCCTCAATGACTTGGGAGTCTAGAAATAGGGCTTAGAGTCAAGGAGGAAAAGGAGATCATTTAGGAAATGAGGAGAAATGTCTTCACCCAGACAGAGGTTAGCCTGTGGAATTCTGTCTGGGAACTGTTGAGGTCAAACCACTGACTATTTTCAAAGGGAAATTGGACATGGTGCTTAGGACTAAAGAGAACAAAGACAGTGGGTAGAAACAGTGTGAGTTCAATGATCAGCCATGATCATGTTGAAAGGTGGAACAGGTTCGAAGTGCTTACTCCTTTTCTTCGATGTTTCAATGAACCAAAGGAGACAAGATTGATTGGAATGACCCCATGGGTGAGGACATCAGGGTTTTTAAAAATCATTTGTGAGATCTAAAGATCGCTGGTTGGTCCAACTTTATTGGCTGCCATTAGTTGCCCCATGAGAAGGTGGTGTTGAGCTGTCTTCTTGAACCACTCCAGTCCTTGTGCTGACATTTGACCCACAATCATTAGAATCCCTACAGTGTGGGAACAGGCCATTTGGCTCAACAGGTCCTTAATGACTCCAAAAAGCATTCCTCCAGACTGACCCCGCCCTCACCCTACTCATCCCTGGACTCAATGGGCAATTTAGCGTGGCCAATTTACCTAATCCACACATCTTTGGTGTGTAGGAGGAACCCGGAACACCTGGAGGAAACCCACAAAGACATGGGAAGAATGTGCAAACCCCCACACTCAGTCACTTGAGACTGAATTGAAACCAGATCTCTGGTACTGTGAGTCAGCAGTGCTAACCACTGGCCACTGTGCTGCTCGTAAGGACAATATTGTTAGGAAGGGAGGTCCAGGGGTTTGACCCAGCGACAGTGAAGGAATGGTGACATATTTAAAGTTTGGAGGGGATCTTGTAGTGAGTGGTATTCCATGTATCTGCTCCCGTTGTCCTTCTGGGTGGAAGTAGTCACGTGTTTGGAAAGTGCTGTCTGATGATTTTTGGTGGAATTCATGCAGTGTACCTTGCAGATGGTACACACTGCTGCGACTAAAGTGTTGGTTGTGAAGGGAGTGAATGGTTGTGGATGTGGTGTCAATCAAGTGGGCTGCTTTGTCCTGAACAGTGTTGAGCTTCTTGTGTTGTTGGAGCTGCACCTGTCCAGGCAAGTGGGAAATATTCCATCACAAGCCTGTCTTGTGTTAATGTGGAGAGATTCAGAAGCTCAGGTTGTCCTTAGCCTTCTGAATGATGAAAAGTCTGCCGAGTGACTCCGTCTCCTGGAATTTGCCCGTCTGTTCAGTTGTTGATGCATTTGCACCAAGTCCTTGGAGGTGGAACAGTTGTTGCCCTATAAATTTGATGTTTCAGTTCCATATGCATTCATTATGTTGCTTCCTCTCCATGTCCTGCTCTGACAGGTGCAACAGTATCCCACAAAATGAGCAGACGGTTGCTGCATCTTTCCTTGTCCTCTACCCCACCCAACAGAAATCTGACAGTATTAGCCTCATACATAACTCCCCCAATTTGGATGGTTTTCTCAACGCACAATGATCCCTTATCCTCTTCCACTCCTGCTCCCCGCCATTCCCATGGGGAGTTGGTCACTTGACTAACTGATGCATTCTTTTTAACATTCAGCCAGTGAAGGAAAGAGACGATCATCATTAACCTAGCCACCCCCACCAAACGCACACCCCCATGCTGGTACTGAGTGGTGGTGAAGGAGCCATCTTTCATAAAGTACCTTCTTCAAAAAGACCATGCCTGCCATCACGAGAACAGATAAATCTTGTGTATTATTTACAGAAGAGGGTATTTCTCTTCTGTATGTCCTGGGGCTGACATGTTTCTGTTAACTTGTGTTTTAGTGACATTGAGTATCAAATGGTTGCCCCTCTCTGCTCCAGTGCTATTATTCAGGATATTTGAAAATTACAATTTTAGTTTGGCGACAGCATTTGTAATTTTTCTCCGATTTTCTCTCTCTCTTTCTCCCTCATGGTGGATAACTGTCTTCCTTCAGAGTTGCATTCAATGTATTTCCAAGTCAGGATGGTGATTGGCTTGGAGGGGAACATGAAGGTGGTAATTCTAATATGCTATCCTTGTTTTTCCAGTCGGAAGTGGTCGTGGGTTTGTCTGAGGATCTTTAGTGAATTTCTGCAGATCATCTTGTAGATAGCGTACACTGCTGCAACTGAGTGTCGGTGGGAGACGGAGTGGATATTTGTGAATGTAGTGCCAGTCAAGCGTGCTGCTTTGTCCTAGATGTTTTAAATCTTCTTGTGTTGTTGGGGCTGCACTCATCCAGGCAAGTGGGGACTATTCGATCACACTCCTGACTTGTGCCTTGTAGATGGTGGACAGGCTTTGAGGAGTCAGCCGGAGAATTACTCCCCGTGGTATTCCTAGCTTCTGACCTGCTCTTTCACTGTGTTGATGTGGTGAGTGCAGCAGAGTTTCTGGTCAATGATGACCCTCAGGATGTTGATAGTGGGGATTCAGTGATGGTAACACTGTAGAATGCCAAGGGGCAGTGGATAGATTGTCTCTTATTGTTGATGGTTGTAATGTGTGGCACCAATATTATTTGCACTTGTTGGCCCAAGCCAGGTCTTGTTGCATTTGAACAAGGGCTGCTTCAGTATCTGAGGAGCTGCGAATGGTTCTGAACATTGTGCTATCATCAGTGAACATCCCCTCATTATAAAGGGTTCAGAATTGAGGGTATGCCACATAATTAGACATTCAGTACTGAGGGGGTGCCTCATTGTCAGAGGGTCAACATTGAGGCAGTGCCACATCCTAAAGGGGTTAGAATTGAAGGAGTGCCACTTGATTACAGGACCCGTGCTGAGGTATTGCAGCACTGAGAGAAGGACGAACTGAGGGAATGCTTTATTGACAGAGGGTCAATCTTGAGGTATTGAAGCACAGTCAGAGGTTCAGTACTGAGGGGGCCCCTCATTGCCAGAGGGTTAATACTGAGTCAGTTCCTCAATGTCATGGGGTCAGAATTGAGGGATTGCGAAATGATTAAAGGATCAGGACTAACAGTACAGGACTGACATTGAGTCAGATTTGTAGGAGTCAGAGGGTCAATACGGAGGCAGTGCCTCATTGTGTAGGTGTTGGAATTGAGGGAGTGCCAACTGATTAGAGAGTGAGTCCAGAGGCATTGTGTCACGGTCAATAGGTTAGAACTGAAAGAGTGCCACATATTAAGAGGGTTGGTACTGCGGTATTTGCAGCAGTGTGGGAGTGCCTCGTTCTCAGAGATATTACTGAGAAAGTGTATTATTGTCAGTGGAACATGGAGTCATAGAATCGCAGATGTACAGTATGAAAACAGACTCTTTGTTCCAACTTGTCCATACTGACCCGATAGATAATTAATTATCTTGATCGTGGTGTGCAGGGGACAATTTCCAAGTTTGCAGATGCCATTAAACTTGAGAATTGTAAATTTTGAGAAGAATAGTGTGGAACTCCAAAAGTGCATTAACAAGTTGATGGAGTGGGCAGATAGGTGGAATATGAGGTACAATCCAACGAAGTGTAAGGTGATGCTTTTTGTCTTTCAAGTGTTTTTCCGACCAATGTATAATACGAGTATGGACGTGCACAGTTGAAATGATGGTAGCAGTACAGCTGGAGGGAGCAATAAATAAAGCATACAGCCTTTATTAATCGGGGTATAGAGTATACGAGGAAGAAGTTGATGATTTTGAACTTCTGCAAGGTAAGTTAAGTCTCAGCTGGAGTATTGTGCACAGTTGTGGCCTTCACATTATAGGAAAAAGGCAAATGCATTGATGTGCTGTTTATTACTAGAAAGGTTCCAGGGAGGAAAAGCTTCAGATACAAGAATAGATTGAAGAGTTTGGGACTGTTCTCTCTCAATAGCAGGCTGAGAGGAGATGGAATTGAGGCTTTTGAAATCATGAGAAGGCTAAACAGAGTAGATCGGGAGAAGATGTCCCTGCTCGTAGAGTAGCTTAATCACAGAGTGTGTCGTTAGGTTATGCCGTGCACTGCTGTAAATGTGATGAATGAGGTTCAATGGAGACGGACAGAGGGCATTGGATGAAAATGGTGTGCAGGTGATAGGCGGAAAAAGGTTTTGCATGAGATGATAGAGACAACTCAGTATGATGGGCCAAATGGCCTCCTTCCCCTTCTGTAATTTTGCGATTTGGTGTATCCAAAAATTACCTGAAGTTTATTACAAACACCTATAAAACAGCACTGTTACTACTTAACCATCATTCAAAGGATTACTTTGACTTCAAAATGGTTTTGTGCACTCTCCGAAGACAGATAACATCGGGTTAAAAATGACACAGACGCAGAGGGTCAATACTGAAGGAGTACCTCATTGTAACAGGGTTAGAATTGAGGATGTGCCCCTTGATTGGACAGCCATTACTGAGATTTTGCAGGTCTATCACAGTGTAAATATTGTCAGAGCGTCAGAAGTGTGGGAGTGCATTATTGTCAGAGGGTCAGCACTGAGGCAGTGCCTCAAAGTGCAGATGTCAGAATTGAAGCAGTGTCACATGATGGGAGGGTCAGTCCTGAGGTATTACAGCCCTGTAAGTGGTTTGGAACTGTGGGAATGCTTCCTTATCATATGATCAGTGCTGAGCAGGTGCCATAATATCATATGTTCAGTCCCGACAGAATGCCTCATCATCGGGAGTCATTACTGAGTCAGTGCCTGTTTGTCAAAGGTACAGTACAGAGGGTGTGCATCATTGTCAGAGGTTCAATACAGAGGCAGTACCTGACTGGAAGGGGGTCAGATCGGAGTGTGCCACATGCTTAGATGGTCAGTTCTGTGGTAGTGCAGCACTCGAAGTGGGTCAGTTCTGAGGCATTGCCTCATTGTCAGAGGCTCATTCCCGAGGCACTGTCTCATTGTAAGAGGGTAAGAATTGAAGGGGTCGCACACGTTTAGATGATCAGTACGGAGGTATTGCAGATCTATCAGAAGGTTCGTGCTTAGGGACTGCCTCGTTGTCAGCAGGTCAATTTGGAGGAATTGCTTCACTGTCAGAGCATTGGTACTGAGCGAGTACCTCATTGTCAGAGTCGGGATCAAGGGAGTGCTCACATTTTAGACAGTCAATACATGTAGTCAGCACTGTCAGTGGGTGAGTACGAAGGGACCATTCTGAAGCAGTGCCTCAATGTAATGGGATCAGAATGGATGGAGGGCCACATGATTAGCGGTTTGGCCCTAAGGAATGGAAGCACTGTCAGTTCTCATTGCCGTGATATGGAGGTGTCGATGTTGGACTGAAGGAGGAGTGAGGCTCCAAAAGCTTGTGTTTTCAAATAAACATTTTGGACTATAACCTTGTGTCGTACGACTTCAGACCTCGTTTCTAAAGCGTCAGAACTGTGGGAGTGCATTATAATCACTGGGTCAGTACTGAGGGAGTGCCTAATTGTCAGAATTTCAATGTTGTGCCAGTGCCTCATTGAAACGTGTGTCAGGATTAAGGTTGTGCCTCACGATTACAGAATCAGTACTGAGGAACTGCAGCTCTGTCAAAAGATCAGTTCTGAGATAGGACTGGAATGTCAGACCAGAGGCTCACTCTTCTATTCATCCCTGGCTCTGCCTCAGCCTCAGTATTGACCGTCTGACAATTATGCACTCCCTCTGATCTTACCCTCCAACAGTGCTGAAATGCCACAGTCCTGATCCTCTCATCAGAATCATAGAATCCCAACAGTGCAAAACAGGCCATTAAGCCCAAGTCCACACTGGCCCTCCGAAGCGCATCTGACCCATCCCCTTAACCTATCCCTGTAACCCTGCATTTCCCGTCTGAGAATAAGGATCTCCCTCAGTATTCTCACATGATGCCCTGCCTCTGAATGGACTCTTTGACAATGAAGCACAGCCTTACGAATGAATCTCTGATAAGACACTCTCTCAGTGTTGACCTCTGATCATGAGGCTCTCGCTCAGTCCTGGCTCCCTGACAATGCTGATCCCATTACAAAGAGGCACTGCCTCACCAATGGCCCTCTGACAAAGGAGCGGTGTGTCAGAACTGAGTATCTGACAAGGAGGCACTCCTTCAGTCTGACCCTCTCTCCCTGCTGCAGAAGTGATCTTTTGCTAATGAGGTACTGCCTGGGTTCTAACCCTGACAGAGCTGAAGTACTTCATTACTTACTGTCAGTCTGTGGCAAAGCCTCCATTCTGACACCATTACACTGAAGCACAGCCTCAGTGCTGACCCACTGACAAAGAGACTCTGTCTCAGAACTGACCAGCTGACAATATGCCAGTGCCCTCGGTACTGACACAACAATAATGAAGCCCTCCCTCAGGACTGTCCCTCTAAATGTGAGGTCGCCCTCAATTCTGATGCCCTTACAATGAGGCACTGCCCCAGTTCTGACACCTGCATAATTAGGAACTGGCTCTGTCTGACAGTAATGCACTCCTGCAGTAGTGACCCTCTGACAATGAAGCACTCCCTCTGTACTGAAGCTCGGTCAGTCCTTCAATCTCTCAGTAATGCCCCTCTGACAATGAAAAAGTCCATCAGTTCTGACACTGTCACAGTGCTGCAATGTCTTAGTGACTCTGTAATCGTTTCGCACTACCTCACTATTGATGCCTTTATCGTGAGGCAATGCCTCAGCACTGATCCTCTGATACAGCTGCAATACCTTAGCACTGACCCTCTCTGTGTTGCAAACCCTCAATTCCCACACCATTACACTGAGGAACTGCTTCAGAACACAAACTCTGACAATGAGTCATTCCCAAAAGACGAACCCTTTCTGACAAATGAACAATGCCTCAGAACTGACACAGTAACAATAAGGCAGTCCCTTAGTACTGACCCGCTGATCATAATATCACAGTCATGACCCTCTAATTGTGTAGCGTCCTTTCAATTCGGACATCTTTCGAAAGAAGTACTGCCTCCGTATTAATGCTGTGACAGTCCTTCAATAGTTCAGTGCTGACCTGCTAATCTTGGAGACATCCCACAGTTCTGATCCCGTTCCATAGAGGCCCTCGCTGAATCCTGACCCTCTGACTGTATTAGACTATCTCAGTTCTGGTCCTGCAAACGTGTTGCACTGCCTTATTTCTCACCCCATTATATTGAGACTGTGCACCCCACTGGACCCTCTAACAGTGAGACAGTCCCTCAGCAGTGACACTACTGTGAAGCACTGTCACTGACCCTCTGACAATGACGCTGTCTATTCTGACCCGTTTACATTGAGGCACTGCGTGAGTATTGACCATTGAGGCACTTCCTCAGTAGTTACCTTCAGACAGGTTAGGGTTAAGGCCAGATGGGGCTCAGGGTGGGGCGAGGGTTAGGGTTAGGCTGAGGCTAGGGTTAGAGTTGAGGTCAGTGTTGAGGCTGCAGTTGGGGCCTGGGATCAGGACCGGGACAAGCTCAGTCGGGGGAGGGGGGACGTGGTGGTGGAATGGCCGAGGGCCGGGGCACAGGACAGTCGGGGCCAGGAGAGGGACAAACTGGAATTCGGGTGAAGGATGCAGGCTGGGTCAGGCTGGGGCTGGGATTCGAGTTATGTAGGGGCTCGGGTCTGGGACAGACAGGGCTTACGGTCGGGGTTGCGGGCTGGCTGCTGGGACCTTAACCGGTTCTGAGCCGGGGTCGGGGTCGAGGTCGGGGTCAGGCTCAGGGCCGTGGTTGGGCTTAGGGTCAGGGTCCGGGCTGCGATAGGCTGCGGGAGAGTGTTGGTCTGGTGGGCGCTGATGGCTGCGTCTGGGTCTGGGTCTAAGTCGCTGGCATCTGGGCAGGGTGGGGTAGGATCAGGGCTGATTGCTTGGGCCGAGGCCGTGACAGGCTTCTGGCCGATGGCTGGGGGTTAGGGTCAGTGTCCGGTGTCCACGGCCGGGACAGTCGGGGTTAGGTTTGGGGTTGGGGACTGGGGGCCGCGGCCGGGTTAGTCTGGGTTTAGGGTTGGTGTCGGGGATTTGGATCTGCGGCCGGGACAGTCTGGGGTTAGGTTTGGGGTCGGCGACAAGCCTGGTGGCTGGGGTCTGGGGCCGGGTTTAGGGTTACGGCAGGGACAGGGGCTGAAATCTGGGATCTGGGGCCTGTGCGTAGGGCCGAGGCTAAGGCTCAGTTTACTGTGATGGTCTGGTCTGTGTCCCTGGGTTGGGTTGAGCCGGGCCGGGCCGGGCTGGCAGTCTGAGGCCGGGTTTAGAGTCAGTGTCCAGGTTGGGGCGAAAGTTTTGGTTAGGTTTGGGGCCGGGGTCGGAGGGCTGACGCCAAGGCTCGGTTTACGGTGATGGTCTGGGCTGGGGCCCCGGATTGGGTCGGGCCGGGCCAGGCCGGGGCTGAGACAGGTTGTCGGCCGGGATTCGACTGGGGTCTGAAGGCTCGGGTCTGGGGTGAGGGGCCAGGTTTAAGGTTAGGATTGGGGCTACGTTTTTGGTGATTTTTGGGGCCGCAACAGGCTCGGGTTGGTGTGGGGGTTGGGGGCTTGGTTTACAGGCCAGGACAGACTGGGATTCGTGTCGGGGCTTGGGGGCCACGGCCGGGTCCCGAACAGTCTGGGGTTAGGGCGTGGAGCCGGGACAGGCTGCGGGCCGGGGTTAGGGTCAGTTCTGAGGTATGGGGGCAGGGCTCGGACAGGCTGGGGACGGAGGCTGGGGCCGGGACAACACTCAGTAAAGAAACCATAAAAGTCAGAGCCCGCTGTAAATAAAGTGTGAAGTATAGAGCTCCCTGTAAGCAAACTCTGTAAATCCTCCCCAAAATCCCCCTAAACCCTCAAACAGACGACAGCAAGAAGAAACCGAAAACACAGAGCCTCCAGTTAGTGAAAGCTAAAACACAAGGCCCACTGTAAATCAACACTAAATAACAGAGCCCTTAGTAAAGCACTGCGAGATAGTCAGCAAGTCAGATGTGAGTCAGTGCCTGTTTGTCAGACAGTCAGTAATGCGGAAGTGCAGTGTTGTCTAATGGTCATTACTGAGGTAGCGCCTCACGATTACAGGATCAGTCCTGAGGGAATGCCACGCGAATAGAGGATCAAATCTGGGTTATTGCAGCACTGAGAGGGTTGGAGTGAGATAGCACCTCAGTGTCGGCAGTGTACTGAAGTTCTGAGGAAGGGACCGCGGACCTGAAACGTTAACTCTGTTTTCTCCTTCACAGATGTTGCCAGACCTGCTGAGCTTTTCCAGCAAACCTGACTGCCCTGGTCGACGCATTGTCTCCACCTGCTCTTGCCCCACCGAACTTATCTCCACCTATCTCGACGCCATTTTCTCCCCCTTGGTCCAGGAACTCCCTGCCTACGTCCGTGACACCACCCATGCCCTCCACCTCCTCCATAACTTCCAATTCCCTGGTCCCCAACACCTCATCTTTACCATGGACGTCCAGTCCCTACACACTTGCATTCCCCATACAGATGGCCTTAAAGGCCCTCTGCTTCTTCCTGTCCCGCAGGCCCGACCTGTCCCCCTACACTGACACCCTCATCCATTCAGCCGAACTCGTCCTCACCCTCAACAACTTCTCTTTCAATTCCTCCCACTTCCAACAGACAAAGTGGGTGGCCATGGGTACCCGCATGGGCCCAAACTATGCCTGCCTCTTTGTAGGTCACATGGAACAATCCCTCTTCCGTCGCTACACTGGCCGTAAACCCCACCTCTTCCTCCGTTGCATTGATGACTGTATCAGCGCCGCCTCGTGCTCCCACAAGGAGCTCGAACAGTTCATCCACTTCACGAACACCTTCCACCCCAAACTTAAGTTCATCTGGACCATCTCTCATACTTCTCTCTCCTTACTGGACCTCTCTGTTTCCGTGTCTGGCAACCACCTCGAAACTGATATCCATTTCAAGCCCACCGACTCCCACAGCTACCTAGAATACAACTCCTCCCAGCCACCTTCCTGCAAAAATGCCATCCCCTATTCCCAATTCCTTCACTATAACGGTCTGACAGAAGGAGTACAATGTCAATAAGTGTGAGGTCATCCATTTTGGTAGGAATAACAACAAAATGAATTTTGGTTTAAATGGTAAAAAAGTTGCAGCATGCTGCTGTGCAGAGGGAATTGGGTGTCCTTGTGCATGAATCGCTAAAAGTAGTATTGCAGGTGCAGCAGGTAATTAAAAAGACAAATAGAATTTTGTCTGTCATTGCTAGAGGGATGGAGTTGAAAAACAGGGAGGCAATGCTGCAGCTGGAAAGGGTCCTGGGGAGGCCGCTCCTGTAGTACTGTGTGCAGTTTTGGTTTCCTTAATTGAGAAGGGATACACTTGCACTGGACGGGGTGCAGAGGAGATTCACTCGGTTGATTCCAGAGTTGAGAGGGTTGGAATATGAGGAGAGACTGAGTAGGCTGGGATTGTACTCATTGGAATTCAGAAGAATGAGGGGAGATCTTATAGAAACAAACAAGATTATGAAGGGAATAGATCAGGTGGAGGCAGGGAGGTTGTTTCCACCAGCAGGTGAAACTAGGACTCGGGGGCGTAGCCTCAAATTAAAAGGAAGCAGATATAGGACTGAGGACAGAAGGAACTTCTTCACCCAAAGGGTTGTGAATCTGTGGAATTCCCTGCCCAGTGAAGCGGTTGAAGCTACCTCGCTGAATGTTTTTAAGGCAAGGATAGATAAATTTATGAACAATAAAGGAATTAAGGTTTATGGTGAGCGGGCGGGTAAGTGGAGCTGAGTCTCAAAAAGATCAGCCATGATCTTATTGAATAGCGGGGCAGGTTCGAGGGGCCAGATGGCCTGCTCCTGCTCTTAGTTTTTATGTTATACTGTTATAGTGCCTCACAAAAACCACAGAAAAGGATATTTTAAGACGATCGACCCTGCATTACTGAAGACGCGCTCGCAAGAGGTTCTGAGGAAGGACCACCTGACATGAAACGTTAACTCTGTTTTTTTTTCCCTCACAGATGCTGCCAGACTTGCTGAGCTTTTCCAGCAACTTTGTATTTTTTCCTAATTTGCAGCATCCGCAGTTCTTCCGGTTTTTACTATGCGTTTTGGTAATTATTTACCGGGGGCTCTTTGTTTTTAGCTCGCTCTGTCTTTTCGGGTCTATTTTTAAGGGGCCCTGTTTTATGGATAATTTACAGGTCGGCTCGATATTGGCGTGTATTGACAGGTGCTCTGTGTTTTCGACTTTATTTAGAGGGAGCCCTGTGTTTTACATTCTCCTTCCTCGGGCATCTGTTTTAGAGGACATTTAAAGGGGTCTGTATATTTGAGGGTATAATTGCAGGGGGTTCTGTTTTAGGGATTATTTTCATTAAGCTCCTGGTTTTACTGGTTATTGAAAGGGGTCTCTGTCTGAGGGCTTGTTTACAGGCGTCTCTGAGCGTTTATTTACTGGTGGCAGAGTTTTAGGGAGGATTTGCAGGCTGCACTGTTATTCAGGGTTTATTTACAAGGAGCTCTATATTTGACATGTAATTTACATGGGGCTCTGTCTTTTATTGTTTCTTACTGGGGGCTCTGTTTTACATTTTACTTCTTGAGGAACCTTTCTTAGGTTATATGTAAAGGGGTCTCTGTGCTTGAGAGTGTAGTTACAGGTAGCTCTGTTTTTATCGTTTGTTTAAATGAGGTTCTGCGTCGGAGATTATTTACAGATATCTTTGTGTTTCAGGCTTCATTGTATATAAACCCTAAAACACGGACATCCCTGTAAATGAAGCTCTGTGTTTTAAGCGTTTATTTACAGGGGGTTATGTGCCGGGGGCTCTGTGGTTTCCATTTTACTTCGTGAGGGACCTTTCTTCGGGTTTATTTAAGGGGTCTCTGTGCTTGACAGTGCATTTACTGGGGCCTTCATTTTTTTTACCGTTTGTTTGAACGAGGCTCTGCGTCGGAGATTATTTCCAGGAGGCATTGTGTTTCAGGGTTCATTTACAGGGATGTCTGTGTTTTTGGGTGCACATACACGATGCTGTGTGTTTCTGGGATTATTCATAGTGAGCTCCGTGTTTTACACGTTCTTGAATGGGATCTCTTTTTTAGGGTTTGTTTGCAGGAGGCTGTTTATTTATAGGTAGCTTTGTCTTTTTAGGGTTTTTTTAAGGGGCCCTGTCTTACGGATAATTTACAGGTGGGCTAAGTGGTGGAGTGTAATTGAATGTGCTCAGTGTTTTCGGATTTATTGAGAAGGAGCCCTGTGTTTTACCTTATACTTCCTGGGCAATGTGTGTTAGAGATCATTTAAAGGGGTCTGTGTATTTGAGCGTATAATTACAGGGGGCTCTGTTGTTGAAGTTTGTTCAAATAGGACTCTGTGTTTTAGGGGTTATTTACAGTGAAGTCCGCGTTTTACACGTTATTGAAAGGCGTCTTTTTGTTTGAGGGCCTCTGTGCAGACGGCTCAGTGTTTGATGGCCAGAAGTACGGCTGAAGCTGGGTTCCGTTTGGGCCAGAGGCTATGGTTAGTGTAGGATGAGGCTTGCGTTAGGGCTGAGGGTTATGGTTTGGTTTAGGCTTTGGGCTGAAGTTAAACTTCGGGATTATGCGAAGGTTAGTGTTCGGGCTGAATCTCGGGTTAAGGTTAATATTTCTGAGAGTAGGGAGAAAGAAAGCAGCTTCGCATACCGAGAGCCGGAGGGAGAGCAACTGCGTATTCTAGAGGAGACTTGGGATGTATTGTAAACTTAACAGGTCAAATAGTATTACAGATTCATATGATCCCAGTACCAGGATGCACTGTAACAGAACTGACCCGCTGACAATGAGGAATTTGTCTGGTCCAGGCAAGTATTGAAGCACTGTCAGAGGAACAGAACTGCTGGAGAGCATTATAATCAGAGAGTCAATAATGAGGTAGCGCCTCATGGTAAGAGGGTCAGAACTGACAAAGTGCCTCACATTTATAGGGTCTCTAATGAGGTAATGCAGCAGTACCAGAGTGTCAGAACTGTTGGGGTGTATTATTGTGACACGAACCTCACCTGTAACGCTCGCCTCAGCCCTGCCCCAAAGCCCTCAAACACCGAGCCTCCTGCAAATATACCCTCAGATACCCCTTTCAATAACCCGTAAAACGTGTCGCTCACAGTAAATAACCCCTAAAACACTGAGCCCCATTTAAACCAATCAAACAAAGCTCCCCTGTAATTATACCCTCAAATACACGGTCCCATTTAAATGAACTCTAACACACATCACCCAGGAAGTAGAAGGTAAAACATAGGGCTCCCTCTAAATAAATCCGAAAACACTGAACACCTGTAATTACACCCCACACTCAGCCAACTGTAAATTATACGTAAGAGAGGGCCCCTTACAAATAAACTTTGAAAAGATAGACGTACGTAGAAATAACCGTCCCCGGTAACTAAACACGAAGACAGAGACGCCTTTCAGTAACATGTAAAACACAGACCACCATGAAGAATCCCTAAAACACAGAGCATCGTGTACAGGTTCCCTAAAACACAGGCATCCCTGCAAATGAACTCTGAAACAGATAGCCTCCTGCATATATTCTCCGACGCAGAGTCTCATTTGAAAAAATGCTAAAAACAGACCCTCCTGTAAATACAACCTTAACCACAACGACCCCTTTATATATAACCGAAGAAAGGTGCCTCAGGAAATAAAGTGTAAAAGACACAGCCCAAGTAAGAAACCATAAAAGACCGAGTCCCCTGTAAATAAAGTGTAAAATATAGAGCTCACAGTAAATAAACCCTGAAACAGTGCCCCCCTGCAAATCCTCCCTAAATCTCAGCCTCCTGTAAATAAACTCTCAGAGGCGACTCTAAAATACGGAGCCTCCAATTAATAAAGCCGAAAACACAAGCCCACTGTAAATCGACACGAAATAACACAGCCCCCAGTACAGCACGGCGAATTGTTCGGATTGAGACAGTACATCATAGACTGAGGCAATGATTCTTTGACAAAGAGTCAGTCATGGGGAGGTGTAGTGTTGTCTGACGGTCATTGTTGAGGTAGCGCCTCATTGTAATAGGGTCAGAATTGAGGGAGCGCCTCATTGTACTCGGGTCAGGACTGAAGGAGCGCCTCATTGTCAGCGGGTCAGGACTGAGGTATTTGAAGTAGGGCAATGAAGGGTGTGGGTCCTTTTTTGCTTTTAAAGTTAGAGAATGCCAGAAAGATTATCAACCCTGTATGATTTGACTCGGTTGGGAATTACTTAATGACAGCAGAAAGTTTAGTAGCCTGATTACCGCGGCTGGCTCTTGAGATTTCACTATTTCCGGTTTCCTCATTCTTTAATTCAATTTCACGGAAGGGCTATTTTGAGACTAGCTTTCTGAAAGGGAACGCGAACCCTATTCAATATGCATCTAACAGAGACGTGGTAACGCAGAAAACTTGTTTGATGTCCTGGGAGACATTTGTTGAGGGCTGATTAATATCATAATTTTTCATAGTTTCGGGAGACACGATGGATGGGGTTGTTTTCTTCTGAATATATAAGAAAATTAACATATACTCAGGGATTGACTCTGATGTAGACACAAGTTTGGACACTGTCACCAACAAGGGTTCAAACTGTGAAAAGGCAGTAATGGGGTGGAAAGAACATTTTAATTTCGTCTCCATTTATTACTGAAAAGTACGGCAAGATGGCAGTTTTATGAATGAATGAATGAATGAAATGCGGTAACAGTAAACACAGTACGCTGATGAGTGGTCAGTAAAGTTATGAATGAATGAGAGCGCGAGAGTGGTCATATGGAGCGCTTGTGGGTGCATTGGTAAAGAGGACCTTTAGTACAACAGTAAAGAGGCTTATGGTATGGTGTTACACAAAAACCACAGAAAAGGATATTTTAAGGCGATTGACCCTGTAAAACTAAATGAAGCTCTGTGTTTTAGGGTTTATTTACAGGGGGTTATGTCGCGGGGGCTCTGTGGTTTACATTTTACTTCGTGAGGGACCTTTCTTCGGGTTTATTTAGAGGGTCGCTGTGCTTGACAGTGTATTTACAGGGGTCTTCTTTTTTTACCGTTTGTTTAAATGAGGCTGTGCGTCGGAGATTATTTCCAGGAGGCATTGTGTTTCAGGGTTCATTTACAGGGATGTCTGTGTTTTTGGGTGTACATACACGATGCTGTATATTTCTGGGATTATTTATAAAGACACGCCAGCCAGACTCCGGAAGCCTTGTTAAGTGCTAACCGATATGAGGAAACAGGGCAGAACACAGGATATCCAGGGACAAAGGTTATAAGATAAGCAAGTGACCACATGAGCGAACGGGTACCGCGTGTTTGAATCCGACTGGTAAATATGTGAAACACAACCATTTGATCTAACTGACTGCCTGGTTAATTGAAAACCGAAGGAACTGCAGATGCTGCAAATCAGGAACAAAAACAAAATTGCTGGAAAAGCTCAGCAGGTCTGGCAGCATTTTTGAAGGCAAAAACAGTTAATGTTTAGGGTTTGAGTACAGGGTGCTCTGAGTTTTGGATTATTTACAGTGGGCTCTATTTTAGGTTTTCTTTACAGCGGTCTCTGTGTTTTATGGTTTCTTACTGGGTTCTCTGTCTTTTACATTTTACTTCTCGGGAGGCCTTTCCTCGGTTATAGTTAAAGGGGTCTCTGTGCCTGAGTGTATTTACAGGGGGCTCTTTTTCGCGTTTGTTTAAACGAGATTCTACGTCGGAGATTACTTACAGAAGGCTTTGTGTTTCACGGTTCATTTACAGGGATGTCTATGTTTTAGGAATTATTTATAGTGGTCTCCGTGTTTTACAGTTAATTGAAAGGGGTCTCTGTCTTCGGGATTCTGTACCGGAGGCTCTATGTCTTCGGTTAGGAGTCGGGCTGAAGCAAGGTTTGGTTTAGGAATAAGGCTATGGTTAGTGTGGGATGAGGCTTGCATTATAGGGCTGAGGGTAGGTGTGAGGGCTGAGGCTGGAGTTAGAGGTAAGGTTAGGGTCAGCCTTGGGTCTGAGGGTTATGGTTTTGGGCTGAGGATGGACTTAGGGTTTATATGAGGGTTCGCGTTCGGGCTGAATCTAGGGTTAGGGTTACGGCTGGCGTTATTTCTGAGGGTAGTATGGAAGAAAATGCTTCGCATACCGAGAGACAGAGCTGGAGGGAGAGCAACTGCGTATTCTACAGGAGACACGGAAGTATTGGAAACTTAACAGGTCAAATAATATTACAGATTAGTTTACAATTGAAGATTATTGCCCTGAGGGAATGCCTCATTGTCAGAGGTTCTGCCTCAGGCTGTCCCACTTTATTGTTGGTCAGTACTGAAGGAGTGCAACGTATTCAGAGGATGAAATTCAGGACTTTACCATTTACTGTATAAATCCTACCTTGGTTTGACTTTCGAAGGTGACCACCTGTATCTGTATACAATTGTATTTACCAATCCTCAGCCCGCTTCCCCATCTGATCAGAAGCCTCTGTAAATTTTGATAACCTTCTTTGCTATCAATGACATCGCCTACTTTTGCATTATCCACAAACTTACTCATCATGCCTTGTACATTCACATCCAGAACATTCACATAAATAACAAATAACAAAGGTCCCAGCACCGACCCCTGTGGCACACAACTGCTGCAATACCTCTCGTGTGGACCCTTTGACAATTAGGCACTGCTTCAGTACTGAAGCTCTGACAATACTGACTATCTGACAATGAGGCACTCCCTCAGTCCGACATTCTCACAGTGCTGCAATCTTGTGGCACTCCAACAAGACTGACCCCTTTAGAATGAGCCACTGCCTCAATATTGACCCTCTCACAATAATGCACTCAACAGTTCTTAGGGTGCTGCATGACCTCAATATAGACCCTATACATGTGAGGCACTTCCTCAGTTCTCACCCGCTTACAATGAGGCGCTACCTCATTATTGACTCTCTGACTCTCCAGCAGATCTATCCCTCTCACAGTGCTTCAGAATTGGCCTGGAACAGCTAACAGGGCCTCATTTTCCTCATTAATAGTCGGAACTGCTGATGCTGGAGAATCTGAGATAACAAGTTGTAGAGCTGGATGAACACAGCAGGCCAAGTAGCATCAGAGGAGCAGAAAGTCTGACATTTCGGGCCTGGACCCTTCTTCAGAAATGGGGGAGGGGAAAGGCGTTCTGAAATAAATAGGGAGAGTGGGAGAAGCGGATAGAAGATGGGTAGAGGAGAAGATAGGTGGAGAGGAGACAGACAGGTCAAAGAGGCGGGGATGGAGCCACTAAAGGTGAGTGTAGGTGGGGAGTTAGGGAGGAGATAAGTCAGTCCAGGGAGGACGGACAGGTCAAGGGGGCGGGATGAGATTAGCAGGTAGGAGATGGGGGTGGGGCTTAGGTGGGAGGAGGGAATCGGTGGCAGGAAGGACAGGTTAGGGAGGCGGGGACGAGCTGAGCTGGTTTTGGGATGCGGTAGGTGGAGGGGAGATTTTGAAGCTTGTGAAGTCCACATTGATAACATCGGGCTGCAGGGTTCCCAAGCGGAATATGAGTTACTGTTCCAACAACATTCGGGTGGCATCGTTGTGGCACTGTAGGAGGCCCAGCATGGACATGTCGTCTGAGGAATGGGAGGGGGAGTTGAAATGGTTCGCGAGTGGGAGGCGCAGTTGTTTCGTGCGAACCGAGCTTAGGTGTTCTGCAAAGCGGTCCCCAAGCCTCCGCTTCGTTCTCCCGATGTAGAGGAGGCCACAACGGGAACAGTGGATGCAGTATACAACATTAGCAGATGTGCAGGTGAACATCTGCTTGATGTGGAAAGTCTTCTTAGGGCTTGGGTTGGGGTTTGTGGTTGAGAGGGGAGGTGTAGGGGCAGGTGCTGCAATTCCTGCGGTTGCAGGGAGAAGTGACGGGTGTGGTGGGGCTGGAGGGGAGTGTGGAGCGGACAAGGGAGTCACGGAGAGAGTGGTCCCTCCGGAAAACAGATAACGGTGGGGAGGGAAAAATGCCTTTGGTGGTGGGGTCGGATTGCAGATGGCGGAAGTGTCGGAGATACTGCCAGACCTGCTGAGCTCTTGCAGCAAATATGTTTTTGTTCCTGAATTTGATGCATTCGCAGTTCTTTTAGTTTTTAATGTGTTTTAGTGATTATATACAGGAGGCTCTGTATTTCAGCGTTTATACCCTGGGGCTCCTCTGTTTTAGGGTTCATTTATCAGGGGCTGATGAAGTTATTTTGACTAACATGCTTATTTCAGCGATATAAGCATATCAGAAGACTAAAATCTCACCCTCACCAGATGACCTAAGTTTTGATGCTGGTTAAATTAAAATGTTTATTTCAGCGAGTTAAGCACCTCAGAAGCCAAAAATCTGAACTTCACCAAATGACACAATTTTTTCTGTTCGTTTGACTGACATGCTTATTTAAGCGAGTTAAGCACCAAAATCTCAACTTCAACAAGACACTCAAATTTTTATGCTGTTTTGACAACATGCTAATTTCAGTGAGATAAGCAATTCAGACCACCAAAATCTGAACTTCAACAAATGACTTAAGTTTTGATGTTAGTTTGACGAACATGCTTATTTCAGCGATTTAAGCAATTCAGAAGACAAAAATCTCAACGTCCACAAATGACTTTATTTTTGATGCTGTTTTGACTAACATTCTTATTTCACTCAGATAATCACATCGGTAGAGTAATATCTCAACTTCAGCAAATGAGTTGGTTTTTGATGTTGGTTTGAATGACATGTTGATTTATTTGAGATAAGCACGTCAGAAGGCCAAAATCTCAACTTCACCAAATGACTCAACTTTTGCTGTTGTTTTGACTAACATGCATTATTTGAGTCAGATAAGCACGTCTCAAGGCAAAAATCTCATCTTCACCAAATGACTTAATTTTTGATGCTCGTTTGATTAAAATGTTTTCTTCAACGAATTAAGCACTTCAATAGACAGAAATCCGAACTTCACCAAATGACTCAATTTTTGATGTTCTTTTGAGTAAAGTTCTTATTTCAGTTTGATAAGCATATGTGAAAACCAAAATCGCAACTTCACCAAAACAGTCAACTTTTGATGCTGGTATGACGTAAATGCTTATTTGAGTGAGACAAGCACATCAGAAGTCAAAAATTTCAACTTCACCAAATGACTCAACTTTTGATGCTGGTTGGATTAAAACGCTTCTTTCAGCGATTTAAGCACTTCAGAAGGCTAAGATGTCAACTTCACCAAATGACTCAATTTTTGATGCTTGTTGGAATAAATTGCTTATTTCAGCGAGTTAAGCTCTTCAGTAGACTTAATCTGAACTTCACCAAATGACTCAAGGTTTGATGTTGGTTTGATTAACATGCTTATTTCAGTGAGATAAGCACTTCAGAAATCAAAAATTTCAACTTCACCAAATGACTCAATTTTTGATGTTGATTTGACTAACGTGCTTATTTCAGCGAGGTAAGCATATCAGAAGTCTAAAATCTCATCTTCACCAGATGACATAACTTTGATGCTGGTTAAATTCAAATGCTTCTTTCAACGAGTTTAGCACCTCAGAAGCCAAAAATCATAACTTCACCAAATGACACAATTTTTTATGTTCGTTTGACTAACATGCGTATTTCAGTGAGTTAAGACTTCATAAGACCAAAATCTCAACTCACCAAATGAGTCAACTTTTGATGTTGTTTTGACTAACGTGCTTACTTCAGCGAGATAAGCATATCAGAATACCAAAATCTCAATCTCATCAAGACACTCAACATTTGATGCTGGTTTGACTTGTATGCAGACTTCAGCGAGATAAGCAGATCAGAAGACTCAAATCTCATCTTCACCAGAGGACTCACCTTTTGATGTTGATTTGACGAAAATGCTGATTTAAGTGTGATAAGCACTTGAGAATTCAAAAATCCCAACTTCACCGAATGACTTAAATGTTGATGCTGTTTTGACTAACTTGCTTATTTCATCAGATAAGCACTTCAGAAGACCAAAATCTGAACTTCTCCAAATGACTGAATTTTTGATGTTGGTTTGACTAATGTGCTTATTTCAGCGATTTAACCACTTCTGAAGGCAAAAATCTCAACTTCACCAAATGACTTAATTTTTGATTGGTTGGATTAAAATGCTTATTTCAGCGAGTTAAGCACTTCAGTAGACATAAATCTGAATTTCACCAAATGACTCAATTTTTGATCTTGTTTTGACTAAGGTGTTTATTTCAGTTAGATAAGCATATCAGAAGACCAAAATCGCAACGTCACCAAAGCACTCAACTTGTGATGCTGGTATGACTGAAATGCTTATTTCAGTGATATAAGCACATCAGAGGTCAAAAATCTCACTTTCACCAAATGACAATTTTTTTAGGCTGTTTTGACCAACATGCTTATTTCACTCAGATAAGCACTTCAGAAGACCAAAATCTGAACTTCACCAAATTACACAAGTTTTGATGTT
>NC_063375.1:9842885-9867217 GCF_021869965.1 Rhincodon typus
AAAAACCATGTCATTCAAACCAACAACAAAAACTAACTCATTTGGTGAAGTTCAGATCTTCGTCTTCTGATGTGCTTAACTGAGGGAAATAATCATGTTAGTCAAAACAGCATCAAAAATTAAGTCATCTGTTGACGTTGAGATATTTGACTTCTGAAGTGCTTAAATCGCAGAAACAAGCATGTTACTCAAAACAACATCAAAATTTGAGTACTTTGGTGACCTTCAGAATTTGGATGTCTGAAGTGCTTATCTTACTGAAATAAGCATGTTGTCAAAACAGCATAAAAAGTTGAGAATCTTTTTGAAGTTGAGACTTTGGTCTTCTGCTTTGCTTATCGCGCTGAAATAAGCACGTTCATCAAAACAACGGAAAAAGTTGTGTCATTTGGTGAAGTTGAGATATCGATCTTCTGAAGTGCTGACCTCGCTGAAATAAGCATTTTAATCCAAACAGCATTAAAAAATAAATAATTTGGTGAAGTTGAGATGTTTGCCTTCTGAACTGCTTAACTCGCTCAAATAAGCATGTTATTCAAAACAACATCGAAAGTTGAGTCATTTGCTGACGTTGAGATTTTGGTTTCTGAAGTGCTGATCTGACTCAAATATTATGTTAGTCCAACCAACATCAAAACTTGAGTCAATTGGTGAATTTCAGATCTTGGTCTGCTGAAGAGCTTAACTCGCTAAAATAAGCATTTTAATTCAACCAGCATGAAAAGTTGAGACATTTGGTGAAGTTGAGATTTTTGACTTCTGAAGTGCTTATCTCACTCAAATGAGCATGTTAGTCTCACCAACATCAAAACTTGAGTCATTTGTTGAAGTTCAGAATTTGGTCTTCTGAAGTGATTATCTGAGTGACAAGTGCTTAACTCGCTGATATAAACATGTTCGTCAGAACAACATCACAAATTGAGTCATCGAGTGAAGTTTGAGATTTTGATCTTCTGAAGTACTTGCCTCATGAAATAAGCATGTCTTTCAAACCAACATCAAAAACTAGCTCAGTTGGTGAAGTGACATAATGGTCGTCTGAAGTGCTTTTCTGAGTGAAATAAGCATGTGAGTCAAAGCAGCATCAAAAATTAAGTCAGATGGTGAAGTTGAGATTTTTGACTGCTGAAGTGCTTATCTCACTCAAACAACCATGTTAGTCAAACCAACATGAAAACTTGTGTCATTTGGTGAAGTTCAGATTTTGGTTTTCTGAAGTGCTTCATTCACTGAAATAAGCATGTTATTCAAAACAGCATGTAAAATTTAGTCATTCGGTGAAGTTGAAATTTTTGACTTCTGAAGTGCTTATCTGACTCAAATATGCATGTTACTCAAAGCAAAATCAAAAGTTGAGTCAATTGGTGAAGTTGAGATTTTTGGTTTCTAAAAGAGGTTATCTCACTGAAATAAGCATTTCAGTCCAACCAGCATCAAAAATCAAGTCATTTGATGAATTTGAGATTTTTGACTTCAGTAGTGCTCATCTCACTGTAATAAGCATTTTTTGTCAGACCAGCATGAAAAGTTATGTCCTTTGGTGAAGTTGAGATTTTAGCCTTCTGATATGCTTGTCTCTCTGAAACATGCATGTTACTCAAAACAACATGAAAAGTTGCATCATTTGGTGAAGTCGACATTCTTCACTTCCGAAGTGCTTATTTCACTAGAGGAAGCCTGTTAGTCAATCAACATCAAAATTCATTGGAGTTCAGATTTTGGTCTTCTGAACTGCTTTTCCCACTGAAATAAGCATGTTAGTCAGAACAGCATCAAAAGTTGAGTGTCTTGTTGCAGTTGAGAATTTGGTCTTCTGCTGTGCTGATCTCGCCAAAATAAGGACGTCAGTCAAAACAACATCGAAAGTTGAGTCATTTGATGAAGTTGAGGTTTTAGTCTTCTGATTTGTAAATCTTGCTGAATTAAGCATGTTAGTCAAACCAACATCAATTCTTGAGTCACTTGGTGAAGTTCAGAATTTGGTCTACTGAAGAGCGTAACTCGCTGAAATAAGCATTTTAATTTAAATAGCATCAAAAGTTAGGTCATCTGGTTAAGTTGAGATTTTTGACTACTGAAGTGCTTATCTGAGTGAATTAACCATATTAGTCAGAACGGCATCAAAAATTAAGTCAGATGGTGAAGTTGAGATTTTTGATTTCTGAAGTGCTTATCTCACTGAAATAAGCAGTTTAGTCCAACCAGCGTGCAAAGTTAGGTCCTTTGGTGAAGTTGAGATTTTTGACTTCTGAAGTTCTTATCTCACTCAAATAATCATGTTAGTCAAATCAACATCAAAACTTGAGTCATATTGTGAAGTTCAGATTTTGGTTTTCTGAAGGGCTTATCTCACTGAAATAAGCATGTTAGTCAAAACTTCATGAAAAATTAAGTTATTCGGTGAAGTTGAGATTTTTGACTTCTGAAGTGCTCATCTGACTCAAATAAGCATGTGAGTCCAACCAAAATCAAAACTTGAGTCATTTGGTGAAGTTCAGGTTTTGGTCTTCTGAAGTGCTTATCTGACTGAAATAAAGATGTCAGACAAAACGGCATCAACATTTAAGACGTTTGGTGAATTGAGATTTTTGACTTCTGAAATGCTTATCTCACTGAAATAAGCATTTTAGTCAAATCAGCATCAAATCTTATGCGCTCTGGTGAAGTTGATGGTTTAGTCTTCTGATATGCTGATCTCGCTGAATTAAGCACGTTAGTCAAAATAACATCAAAAGTTGAGTCATTTGGAGAAGTTGAGATTTTGATCATCTGAAGTGCTTAACTCATTGAAATATGCGTTTTAATTTAAACTGCATCATAAGTTAGGTCATCTGGTGAAAGTGAGATTTTCGTCTTCTGATATGTTTATCTTGCTGAAATAAGCACGTTAGTCGCAAGAACATCGAATTTTGAGTCAGTTGGTGAAATTGAGATGTTTGATTTCTGAAGTGCTTATCTCCCTGAAATAAGCATGTTGGTCAAACCATAATCAAAACTACAGTCATTTGGTGAAGTTCAGGTTTTGGTTTTCTGAAGTGCTTACCACATGAAACACGCATGTCATTCAATCCAACATCAAAAACTAACTCATTTGTTGAAGTGAGATATTGGTCTTCTGAAGTGCTTATCTGAGTGAATTAAGCATGTTATTCAAAACAGCATCAAAAATTAAGTCAGATGGTGAAGTTGAGATTTTTGACTTCTGAAGTGCTCATCTCACTGAAATAATTATTTTAGTCAAACCAACGTCAAAACTTGAGACATTTTGTGAAGTTCAGATTTTGGTTTTCTGAAGTGCTGATCTCACTGAAATGAGCATGTTAGTCAAAACATAATGAAAAATTAATTCATTTGGTGAAGTTTGGTTTTTTGACTTCTGAAGTGCTTATCTCACTGAAGTAAGCATTTTAGTCAAATCAGCATCAAAAGTTAGCTCCGTTGGTGAAGTTGAGATTTTAGTCTTCTGATATGCTTATCTCGCTGAATTAGGCACCTTAGTCAAAACAACATCAAAAGTTGAGTCATTTGGGGAAGTTGAGATTTTGATCTTCTGTAGTCCTTACCTCGTTGAAATAAAGACGTTAGTGAACACCACATCAAAAGTTGAGTCATTTGTGGAAATTGAGATTTTGATCTTCTGACGTGCTTAACTGGCTGAAATAAGCATTGTAATTTAAACAGCATCATAAGTTAGGTCATCTGGTGAAGTTGAGATTTTTGACTACTGAAGTGCTTATCTCACCCTGTTAATCATATCAGTCAAACCAACATCAAAACATGAGTCATTTTGTGAAGTTAAGATTTTGGTTTTCTGAAATGCTTATCTCACTGAAATCAGGACGTTAGTCAAAACTTCATGAAAGATTAAGTCATTAGGTGAAGTTGAGATTTTTGACTTCTGAAGTGCTTAAGGGCCTGAAATAAGCATTTTAGTCAAATCAGCATCAAAAGTTGAGTCCTTTGGTGAAGTTCAGATTTTGGTTTTCTGAAGTGCTTATCTGAGTGAAATAAGCATATTAGTCAAAACAGCATCAACATTGAAGTCATTTCGTGAAGTTGAGATTCTTGACTTCTGAAGTGCTTATCTCACGGAAATAAGCATTTTAGTGAAATCAGCATCATAAGTTAGGTTCTTTGGTGAAGTTGAGATTTTCGTCTTCTGATATGCTTATCTCTCTGAAATAAGCATTTCGGTCAAACCAGCATCAAAAGTTGACTCATTTGGTGAAGTTGAGATTTCGATTTTCTGAAGTGCTAAACTCGCTTAAATAAGCATTTGAGTCAAACGAACAGAAAAAAATGTGTCATTTGGTGAAGTTCAGATTTTTGGCTTCTGAGGTGCTTAACTCGCTGAAATAAGCATTTTAATTTAACCAGCATCAAAACTTGGTCATCTGGTTAAGGTGAGCTTTGCGTCTTCTGATATGCTTATCTCTCTGAAATAAGCATGTTGGTCAAAACAACTTCATCAGCCCCTGATAAATGAACCCTAAAACATAGGAGCCCCACGGTATAAACGCTGAAATACATAGCCTCCTGTATATAATCACTACAACACATGAAAAACTAAAGGAACTGTGAATGCATCAAAATCAGGAACAAAAACATTGTTGCTGGAAAAGCTCAGCAGTTCTGGCAGCATCTCCGACACTTCCGACATCTGCAATCCGACCCCACCACCAAAGGCATTTTTCCCTCCCCACCCTAAGCTCTTTTCCGGAGGGACCACTCTCTCCATGACTCACTTGTCCTCTCCACACTCCCCTCCAGCCCCACCACTCCCGCCACTTTTCCCTGCAACCGCAGGAATTGCGCCACCTGCCCCGACAGCTCCCCACTCAACCCTCACCCAGACCCCAAGAAGACTTTCCACATCAAACAGATGTTCACCTGCACACCTGCTAATGTGGTATACTGCTTCCGGTGTTCCTGTTGTGGCCTCCTCTACAACGGGGGAGCCAAGTGGAGGCTTGGGGACGGCTTTGCAGAACACCTACGCTCGGTTCGCACTGAACAACTGCGCCTCCCATTCACGAACCATTTCAACTACCCCTCCCATTCCTCAGAGGACATGTCCATGCTGGGCCTCCTACAGTGCCGCAACGATGCCACCCGAATGTTGCTGGAACAGTAACTCATTTTCCGCTTGGAAATGCTGCAGCCCAATGTTATCAATGTGGACTTCACAAGCTTTAAAATCTCCCCTCCCCCTACCGCATCCCAAAACCAGCCCAGCTCGTCCCCGCTTCCCTAACCTGTTCTTCCTCCCACTTATTCCCTCCTCCCACCTCAAGCCCCACCCCCATCTCCCACCTACTAACCTCATCACGCCCCCTTGACCTGTCCGTCCTCTCTGGACTGACCTATCTCCTCCCTAACTCCCCACCTATACTCACCTTTACTGGCTCCATTCCCGCCTCTTTGACCTGTCTGTCTCCTCTCCACCTATCTTCTCCTCTATCCATCTTCTATCCACCTCCCACTCTCTCCCTATTTATTTCAGAACCCCCTTCCCCTTCCCCATTTCTGAAGAAGGGTCTAGGCCCGAAATGTCAGCCTTCCTACTCCTCTGATGCTGCTTGGCCTGCTGTGTTCATCCAGCTCTACAACTTGTTATCTCAGATTCTCCAGCACCTGAAGTTCCTACTATCAATGAGGAAAATGAGAACCTGTCAGCTGTTCCAGCCCAATTCTGAAGCACTGTGAGATGGATAGAACTGCTGTAGAGTCGGAGAGTCAATAATGAGGTAGCGCCTCATTGTAAGCGGGTGAGAACTGAGGAAGTGCCTCACATGTGTAGGGTCTGTATTGAGGTCATGCAGCACCCTAAGAACTGTCGTGTGCATTATTGTGAGAGGGTCAATATTGTGGCATTGTCTCATTCTAAAGGGGACAGACTGTTGGAGTGCCACAAGATTGCAGCACTGTGAGAATGTCGGATCATTGTCAGATCGTCAGTACTGTCAGAGCTTCAGTACTGAAGCAGTGCCTAATTGTCAAAGGGTCCACACTAGAGGTATTGCAGCAGTTGTGTGCCACAGGGGTGGGTGCTGGGACCTTTGTTATATGTTATTTATGTGAATGTTCTGGATGTGAATGTATAAGGCATGATGAGTAAGTTTGTGGATAACGCAAAAGGAGGAGATGTCATTGATAGCAAAGAAGTTGATCAAAATTTACAGAGGCTTCTCGATCTGATGGGGAAGCGGGCTGAGGATTGGTAAATACAATTGTACACAGATACAGGTGCGCACTTTGGAAAGTCAAAACAAGGTAGGATTTATACAGGAAATGGTAAAGTCCTGAATTTCATCCTCTGACAATGTTGCATTCCTTCAGTACTGACCTACAACAAAGTGGGACAGCCTCAGGTTGACCCTCTGACAATGAGGAATTCCCTCAGGACAATAATCTTTCATTGTAAACTAATCTGTAATATTATTTGACCTTTTAAGTTTACAATACTTCCCGTGTCTCCTGTAGAAAACGCAGTTGCTCTCGCTCCAGCTCTGCCTCTGGGTATGTGAAGCTGCTTTCTTCCATACTACCCTCAGAAATAACACTGGCCGTAACTCTAACCCGAGATTCAGCCCGAACGCTAGCCCTCATGTAAACCCTAAGTCCAACCTCAGCCCAAAACCATAACCCTCAGTCCCAACGCTGACCCTAACCTTACCTCTAACTCGAGTCTTAGCCCTAACTCCGACCCTCAGTCCTATAACGCAAGCCTCATCCCCACACGAACCATCGCCTTAGTCCTAAACCAAACCGAGAGAGAAGAAGGTTAAGAGGTGACTTGATAGCGACATACAAGATGATCAGAGGATTAGATAGGGTGGACAGTGGGAGCCTTTTGCCTCTGATGGTGATGGTTAGCACGAGGGGACATAGCTTTAAATTGAGGGGTGATAGATATAAGACAGATGTCAGAGGTAGGCTCTTTACTCAGAGAATAGTAAGGGCGTGGAATGCCCTGCCTGCAAAAATAGTAGACTCGCCCACTTTAAGGGCATTTAAATGGTCATTGGATAAACATATGAATGATAATGGAATAGTTTAGGTTAGATGAGCTTCAGATTGGTTTCACAGGTCGGTGCAACATCGAGGGCCGAAGGGCCTGTACTGCGCTGTAATGTTCTATGTTCTATGTTCTATGTTCTCGGTTCAGCCCTTCTCCTTCCCGAAGACATAGAGCCTCCGGTACAGAAGCCCGAAGACAGAGACCCCTTTCAATTAACTGTAAAACACGGAGATCACTGTAAATAATTCCTAAAACATAGACATCCCTGTAAATGAACCGTGAAACACAAAGCCTTCTGTAAGTAATCTCCGAAGCAGAATCTCGTTTAAACAAACGTGAAAAAGAGCCCCCTGTAAATACACTCAAGCACAGAGACCCCTTGAAATATAACCGAAGAAAGACCCCTCGGGAAGTAAAATGTAAAAGACAGAGAACCCAGTAAGAAACCATAAAACACAGAGTCGCTGTAAAGAAACCCTGAAACAGAGCCCCCTGTAAATAATCCAAAAACACAGAGCACCCTGTACTCAAACCCTGAACGTTAACTGTTTTGGCCTTCAAAAATGCTGCCAGACCTGCTGAGCTTTTCCAGCAGTTTTGTTTTTGTTCCTGATTTGCAGCATCTGCAGTTCCTTCGGTTTTCAATTAACCAGGCAGTCAGTTAGATCAAATTGTTGTGTATCACATATTTACCAGTTGGATTCAAACACGCGGCACCCGTTCGCTCATGTGGTCACTTGCTTATCTTATAAGCTTTGTCCCTTGATATCCTGTGTTCTGCCCTGTTTACTCATATCGGTCAGCACTTAACAAGGCTTCCGGAGTCTGGCGAGCGTGTCTTTATAAATAATCCCAGAAACACACAGCATCGTGTATGTACACCCAAAAACACAGACATCCCTGTAAATTAACCCTGAAACACAATGCCTCCTGGAAAACATCTCTGATGCAGAGCTTCATTTAAACAAACGGTAAAGAAAGAAGGCCCCTGTAAATACACTGTCAAGCACAGAGACTCTTTAAATAAACCCGAAGAAAGGTCCCTCACGAAATAACATGTAAACCACAGAGCCCCCGGCACATAACCCCCTGTAAACAAACCCTAAAACACAGAGCTTCATTTAGTATTACAGGATCAATCGCCTTAAAATATCCTTTTCTGTGGTTTTTTGTGTAACACTATATCACAAGCCTCTTTACTGTTGTACTAAAGGTCCTCTTTACCAATGCACCCACAAGCGCCCCACATGACCACTCTCGCGCTCTCATTCATTCATAACTTTATTGACCACTCATTAGCGTACTGTGTTTACTGTTACCGCATTTCATTCATTCATTCATAAAACTGCCATCTTGCCGTACTTTTCACGAATAAATGGAGACGAAATTAAAATGTTCCTTCCACCCCATTACTGCCTTTTCACAGTTTGAACCCTTGTTGCTAACAGTGTTCAAACTTGTGTCTAAATCAGTGTCAATCCCTGAGTATATGTTAATTTTCTTTTGTATTCAGAACAAAACAATCCCATCCGTCGTGTCTCCTGAAACTAAGAAAAATCATAATATTGATCAGCCCTCAATAAACGTCACCCAGGACATCAAACAAGTTTTCTGCGTTACCACGTCTCTCTTAGGTACATATTGAATAGGGTCCGCTTTCCCTTTAAGAAAGCTACTCTCAAAATAGCGCTTCCGTGAAATTGAATGAAAAAATGAGTAAACCGGAAATAGTGAAATCTCAAGAGCCAGCCGCGGTAATCAGGCTACGAAACTTTGTGCTGTCAGAAGTAATTCCCAACCCAGTCAAATCATACAGGGTTGATAATCTTTCTGGCATTCTCTACCTTTACAAGAATAAAAGGACACACACCCTTCATTGCCCTACTTCAAATACCTCAGTCCTGGCCCGCTGACAATGAGGCACTCCCTCAGCCATGACCCGCTGACAATGAGGCGCTCCCTCAGTCCTGACCCGCTGACAAGAAGGTGCACCCTCAGTCCTGACCCGCTGACAAGGAGGCGCTCCCTCAGTCCTGACCCGCTGACAATGAGTCACTCCCTCAGTCCTGACCGCTGACAACGACGCGCTCCCTCAATCCTGACCCTTGGACAATGAGGCGCTCCCTCAATTCTCACCCTGTTACAATGAGACGCTACCTCAACAATGACCGTCAGACAACACTACACCTCCCCATTACTGACTCTTTGTCAAAGAGGCATCGCCTCAGACTATGATGTACTATCTCAATCCGAACAATTCGCCGTGCTGTACTGGGGGCTGTGTTATTTAGTGTTGATTTACAGTGGGCTTGTGTTTTAGGTTTTACTGATTGGCGGTTCTGTGTTTTAGTTTCGCCTCTGAGAGTTTATTTACAGGATGCTTAGATTTAGGGAGGATTTTCAGGGGGCACTGTTTCAGGGTTTATTTGCTGGGCGCTCTATATTTTACACTTTATTTACAGGGGACTCGGTCTTTTATGGTTTCTTACTTGAGGCTGTGTCTTTTACACTTTATTTCCTGAGGGACCTTTCTTCGGTTATATATAAAGGGGTCTCTGTGCTTAAGGTTGTATTTACAGAGGGCTCTGTTTTCAGCATTTTTTCAAATGAGACTCTGCGTCGGAGAATAGAGACAGGAGGCTGTCTGTTTCAGAGTTCATTTACAGGGATGTCTGTGTTTTAGGGTATGTGTACACGATGCTCTCTGTTTTAAGGATTCTTTCTGGTGATCTGTGTTTTACAGGTTACTGAAAGGCGTCTCCGTCTTCGGGTTTATTTACCGGGGACGGATATTTATAGGTACGTCTATCTTTTCAATGTTTATTTGTAAGGGGCCATCTCTTACGGATAATTTACAGATGGCTGAGTGTGAGGTGTTATTACAGGTGCTCAGTGTTTTCGGATTTATTTAGAGGGAGCCCTATGTTTTACCTTATCCTTCCTGGGTGATGTGTGTGAGAGTTCATTTCAACGGGACCGTGTATTTGAGGGTATAATTACAGGGGGCTTTGTTTTTAAGATTGGTTTAAATGGGGCTCTGTATTTTAGGGGTTATTTACTGTGAGCTACACGTTTTACGGGTTCTTGAAAGGGGTTTCTGAAGTTACATTTGCAGGAGGCCTGGTGTTTGAGGGCTTTTGTATAGGGCTGAGGCTGGCGTCAGAGGTGAGGTTAGGGTCAGCGCTGGAGCTGAGGGTTATGGTTTGTGTTAGACCTCAGCCGAAGGTTCGGGTTCGGGTTTGGCCTGAGGTTATGCTCAGAGCTTACGCAAGGGTTAGCGTTCGGGCTGAATCTCGGCTTCAGGTTTGGGGTAGGGTTATTCCTGGGGGCAGGGAGAAAGAAAGCTGCTTCGCATACGCAGAGACAGAACCAGATGGAGAGCAACTGCACATTCTGCAGGTAGACACGGTATGCATTGTAAACTTAACAGGTCAAATAGTATTACAGATTAGTTTAAAATTAAAGATTATTGTCCTGAGAGAATGCCTCATTGTCAGAGGGTCCGCTTGAGGCCGTCCCTCTGTGTTGTAGTGTCAGTACTGAAGGAGTGCACAATGGTCAGAGGATCACATTCAGCCGATGCCTCATTTTTTAAAAAGTACGTAATTTAGTTATGTAGCATGCCCCCAATAAGAATTTAGTACAAGGCTCAGCCTCAGTCTTGACCCTATGACTGATACACTCCCACAGTTCTGACCCACTGACACTGCTGCAATACCGCAGTGCGGACCATTTGACAATGAGGTACTGCTTCAGTACTGAAGCTCTGACAGGACTGACGATCTGACAATGAGGAAGTGCCTCAGTCTGACATTGTCACAGTGCTGTAATCGTGTGGCACTCCCACAAGTCTAACCCCTTGAGAATAAGACACTACCTCTGTACTGACCGTCTCACAATATTGCACCCCAACAGTTCTGACCCTCTGGTACTGCTGCATTATCTCATTACAGACCCTATAAATGCGAGGCAATTCCTCAGTTCTGACCCTCTTACAATGAGGCACTACCTCAGTATTGACTGTCTGATTATAATGCTCTTCAGCAGTTCTGTCCCTCTGACAGTGCTTCAGTACTTGCCTGGACCAGGCAAATTCCTCATTGTTAGCGGGTCAGTTCTGTGGCAGTGCCTCCTGGTACTGGGATCATATGAATCTGTAATACTATTTGACCTGTTAAGTTTACAATACATCCCGAGTCTCCTGTAGAATACGCAGTTGCTCTCCCTCCGGCTCTGGGTATGCGAAGCCGATTTCTTTCTCCCTACTCTCAGAAATATCCCTAACTTTAACCCGAGATACGGCCCTAAAGCTAACCCTCGCGTAAGCCCGAAGCCTAACTTCAGCCCAAAGCGTAACAAAAACCATAATGCTCAGCCCTAACGCTGGCCTCATCCTACACTAACCATAGCCTCAGGCGCAAACCGAACACAGCTTCAGCCGTACTCCTGGCCCTCAAACACGGAGCCGCCTGCACAGAGGCACTCAAACACAGAGACCCCTTTCACGAACCCGAAAAACGCGGACTTCACTGGAAATAACCCCGAAAACACAGAGTCCTATTTAAACAAACTTCAACAACAGAGTCCCCTGTAATTCTCCGCTCAAATACACAGACCCCTTTAAATGAACTCTAACACACATTGCCCAGGAAGCATACGGTAAAACAAAGGGCTCCTTCCAAATAAATCCGAAAACACTGACCACCTTCAATTGCACCCCAACACTTAGCCCACGTGTAAATTATCCGTAAGACAGGGCCCCTAACAAAAAACCCTAAAAAGACAAAGCTACCTATAAATAAACAGCCTCCTGCAAACAAACCCTAAAACAGAGACACCTTTCAATAACCTGTAAAACACGGAGCTCACTATAAATAATCCCAGAAACACACAGCATCGTGTATGTACACCCAAAAACACAGACATCCCTGTAAATTAACCCTGAAACACAATGCCTCCTGGAAATAATCCCCGACGCAGAGCCTGGTTTAAACAAACGCTAAAAACAAAAAAAAGAAGGCCCCTGTAAATACACTGTCAAGCACAGAGACCCTTTAAATAAACCCGAAGAAAGGTCCCTCACGAAGTAAAATGTAAACCACAGACACCCGGCACATAACCCCCTGTAAATAAACCCTAAAACACAGAGCTTCATTTACAGGGATGTCTGTGTTTTAGGGTTTATATACAATGAAGACTGAAACACAAAGCTATCTGCAAATAATCTCCGACGCAGAGCCTCCTTTAAACAAACGATAAAAACGAGCTGCCTGTAACTATACTCTCAAGCACAGAGACCCCTTTACATATAACCTCAGAAAGGTTCCTCAAGAAGTAAACTGTAAAACAGAGCGCACAGTAAGAAACAATAAAAGACAGAGGCCCATGTAAATTACATGTCAAGTATAGAGCTCCTTGTAAATAAACCCTGAAACACAGTGCATCCTGCAAATCCTCCCTAACAGTGTGCCTGCAGTAAATAAACCCTCAGAGACGCCTGTAAACAAGCTCTCAGACAGATACCCCTTTCAATAACCAGTAAAACAAGGAGCTTAATTCAAATAATCCCTGAAACAGAACCCCCTGCAATTATACCCTCAGATATACAGACCCCTTTAAATGACCTCTGAAACAGATGGCCTCGGAAGTAAAATGTAAAACACAGGGCTCCCTCTAAATAAAGTCGAAAACACCGAGCACTTGTCAATACACGCCAATATCGAGCCGACGTTTCAATTATCCATAAAACAGGGCCACTTAAAAATACACTCTAAAAGACAGAGCCAGCTATAAATAAAGAGCCCCCTGTAAATAATTACCAAAACGCATAGTAAAAACCGGAAGAACTGCGGATGCTGCAAATCAGGAAAAAATACAAAGTTGCTGGAAAAGCTCAGCAAGTCTGGCAGCATCTGTGAGGGCAAAAAACAGAGTTAACGTTTCGTGTCAGGTGATCCTTCCTCAGAACCTCTTGCGAGCGCGTCTTTAGTAATGCAGGGTCGATCGTCTTAAAATATCCTTTTCTGTGGTATTTGTGAGGCACTATAACATTATAACATAAAAACATAAGAACGAAGAGCCATCTGGCCCCTCGAGCCTGCCCCGCTATTCAATAAGATCATGGCTGATCTTTTTGAGACTCAGGTCCACTTACCCGCCCGCTCACCATTAACCTTAATTCCTTTACTGTTCATAAATTTATCTAGCCTTGCCTTAAAAACATTCAGCGAGGTAGCTTCAACCGCTTCACTGGGCAGGGAATTCCAAAGATTCACACTCCTTTGGGTGAAGAAGTTCCTCCTGTCCTCAGTCCTATATCTGCTTACTTTTAATTTGAGGCTATGTCCGCTCATCCTAGTTTCACCTACTAGTGGAAACAACCTCCCTGCCTCCACCTGACCTATTCCCTTCATAATCTTGTTTGTTTCTATCAGATCTCCCCTCATTCTTCTGAATTCCAATGAGTATAATCCCAGCCTACTCAGTCTTTCCTCATATTCCATAACCCTCAACTCTAGAATCAACCGAGTGAATTTCCTCTGCACCCCGTCCAGTGCTCGTATATCCCTTCTCAAGTAAGGAGACCAAAACTGCACACAGTACCACAGGAGCGGCCTCACCAGGACCCTATACAGCTGCAGCATTACCTCCCTGTTTTTAAACTCCATCCCTCGAGCCATGACAGACAAAATTCTATTTGCCTTTTTAATTACCTGCTGCACCTGCAATACCACTTTCAGCGATTCATGCACAAGGACACCCAAGTCCCTCTGCACAGCAGCATGCTGCAATTTTTCAACATTTAAACCATAATCCATTTTGTTGTTATTCTTACCAAAATGGATGACCTCACATTTATCGACATTGTACTCCTTCTGCCAGACCTTTGCCCAGTCACTTAGACTATACATCCCTCTGCAGACTTTCAGTGTCTTCTGCACACTTTGCTCTACCGCTCATCTCAGTGTCATCTGCAAATTTTGACACACCACACTTAGTTCCCAACTCCAAATCATCTATGTCAATTGTAAACAATTGCAGTCCCAACACTGATCCCTGAGGCACACCACTAGCCACTGACAGCCATCCAGAAAAGCACCCATTTACCCCTACCCTTAATTTTCTACAAGTCAATCATCCTCTATCCATGCCAATACATTACTGGCAATATCGTGCAACTTTATCTTATGTAGCAGCCTTTGATGTGGCACTTGTCAAATGCCTTCTGGAAATCCAGATACACGACATCCACAGGTTCCCCATTGTCCACCATACAAGTAATGTCCTCAAAGAATTCCACCAAGTTAGTTAAACATGACCTACCCTTCATGAACCCATGCTGGGTGTTCCCAATGGGACAATTTATATCCAGTTGTCTTGCTATTATCTTCCTCAAAGATGGATTCAAGCATTTCCCCACAACCGAAATTAAGCTAACTGGCCTATAGTTACCTGTTTTTTGTCGACTTCCTTTTTAATTCAGTGGCGTCACATTGGCTGTTTTCCAATCTGCGGAAACCACCCCAGAGTCCAGTGAATTTTGGTAAATAATTACTCGTGCAAGCCTCTTTACTGTTGTACTAAATTTCCTCTTTCGCAATGGACCCACAAGCGTTCCATATTACCACTCTCGCGCTCTCATACATTCATAACTTTACTGACCACTTACTCGCGTACTATTTTGACTATTACCGCATTTCATTCATTCATGAAACTGCGATCATGTCATACTTTTCACTATTAAAGGGAGACTAAATTAAAATGTTCCTTCAACCCCATTTACTGCCTTTTCACAGTTTTAATCTTCACGGCCTTATTTTGCTAACAGTCGCCAAACCTGTGTCTACATCAGATTCTATCCCTGAGTATGTCTTAATTTTCTAACATATTCAGAACAATACCATCCTGTCAACCGAAGCTATGAAAGAGCATAATATTAATCAGCCCTCAGCAAAATTCTCCCAGGACTTGAATAGCTTGCAGTACATCAAACAAGTTTTCTGCGTTAGCAGAGATGGTAGGAACTGCAGATGCTGGAGAATCTGTGATAACAAGGTATAGAGCTCGATGAACACAGCAGGCCAAGCAGCAGGGGAGCAGGAAGGTTGACGTTTCGGGCCTAGATCCTTCTTCGGAAGTGGGGGAGGGGAAGGAGGGTCTGAAACTAATAGGGAATGAGGGGGAGGCGGGTAGAAAATGGATAGAGGAGAAAATAGGTGGAGAGGAGACAGACAGGTCAAAGAGGCGGGAATGGGCCCAGTAAAGGTGAGTGTCGCTGGGGAGTTAGGGAGGATGCATTTCAGTCCAGGGAGGACAGACAGGTCAAGGGGACGGGATGAGGTCTGTAGGTAGGAAATGGGGAAGGCGCTTGAGGTGGGAGGAGGGGATAGGTGGGAGGTAGAACAGTTTAGGGAGGCGGGGACGAGCTGGGCTGGTTTTGGGATGCGGTAGAGGGAGGGGAGATTTTGAATCTTGTGAATTCCACATTGACAACATTGGGCTGCAGGGATCCCAATTGGCATATGAGTTACTGTTCCTGTAACCTTCGGGTGGCATTGTTGTGGCATTGCAGGAGGCCCAGGATGGACATGTCGTCTGAGGAATGGGAGGGGGAATTGAAATGGTTCGCGGGTGGGAGGTGCAGTTGTTTGGAGCAAACCGAGGGTAGGTGTTTTGCAAAGCGGTCCCCAAGCCTCCGCTTGGTTTCCCCAATGTAGAGGCCGCCACAACGGGAACAGCAGATGCAGTATACCACATTAGCAGATGTGCAGATGGACATCTGCTTGATGTGGAAAGTCTTCTTGTGGCCTGGGATGGGTGTGAGGGGGGAGGTGTAGGGTCAAGTGTGGCACTTCCTGCGGTTGCAGGGAAAAGTGCTGGGTGTGGTGGGGCTGGAGGGGAGTATGGAGCGGACAGGGGAGTCACGGACAGAGCGGTCCCTCCGGAAAACAGATAAGGGTGGGGAGGGAAAAATGCCTTTGGTGATGGAGTCGGTTTGCAGATGGCGGAAGTGTTGGAGGATGATGCGTTGGATCAGGAGTTTGGTGGGCTGGTACGTGAAGATGAGGGGGATTCTGTTTTGATTGTTATTGCGGGGAGGGGTTGTGAAGGATGAGTTGCGGGAAATGCAGGAGAAATTTTCGAGGGCGTTCTCGACCACTGAGGGGAAGAAGTTGCGGTCCTTGAAAAACGAGGACATCTGAGATGTATGGGAGTGGAATGCCTCATCCTGGGAGCAGATGCGGTGGAAGTGAAGGAGTTGGGAATAGGGGATGGCATTTCTGCTGGAAGGTGGGTTGGAGGAGTTGTATTCCAGGTAGCTGTAGGAGTCGGTGGGCTTGAAATGGATATCAGTTTCTAGGTGGTTGCCAGACATGGAAACAGAGAGGTCCAGTAAGGAGAGAGAGGTATTAGAGATGGTCCAGGTGAACTTAAGTTTGGGGTGGAAGGTGTTCGTGAAGTGGATGAACTGTTCGAGCTCCTTGTGGGAGCACGAGGAGGCGCCGATTTTGTCATCAATGCAACAGAGGAAGAGGTGGGGTTCAGGGCCAGTGTAGCTACGGAAGACGGATTGTTCTGTGTAACCTACAAAGAGGCAGGCATAGCTTGGGCCCATGCTGGTACCCATGGACACCCCCTTTGTCTGTTGGAAGTGGGAGGAATTGAAAGAGAAGTTGTTGAGGGTGAGGACGAGTTCGGCTAAGCGGATGAGGGTGTCAGTGTTGGGGGACTGGTCGGGCCTGCGGGACACGAAGAAGCAGAGGGCCTTGAGGCCATCTGTCCGGGGAATGCAGGTGTAGAGGGACTGGACGTCCATGGTAAAGATGAGGTGTTGAGGACCAGGGAAATGGAAGTTCTGGAGGAGGTGGAGTGCGTGGGTGGTGTCACGGTCGTAGGTAGGGAGTTCCTGGACCAAGGGGGAGAAAATAGAGTTGAAATAGGTGGAGATAAGTTCGGTGGGGGAGGAGCAGGCGGAGACAATGCGTCGACCAGGGCAGTCAGGTTTGCTGGAAAAGCTCAGCATGTCTGGCAACATCTGTGAAGGAGAAAACAGAGTTAACGTTTCAGGTCCGGGGACCCTTCCTCAGAACTTCAGTACACTGCCGACACTGAGGTGTTATCTCACTCCAACCCTCTCAGTGCTGCAATAACCCAGATTTGATCATCTATTCGCGTGGCATTCCCTCAGGACTGATCCTGTAATCGTGTGGCGCTACCTCAGTAATGACCGTTAGACAACACTGCCCTTCCGCATTACTGACTGTCTGACAAACAGGCACTGCCTCACATCTGACTTGTTGACTATGAGGTACTAATTGAATCTTACTATCTCGCAGTGCTTTACTCGGGGCTCTGTTATTCAGTGTTGATTTAGAGTGGGCCTTGTGTTTTAGCTTTCATTAACTGGAGGCTCTGTGTTTTAGGTTTTTTTATTGCTGTCATCTGTTTGAGGTTTTAGGGGGATTTTCGGGAGGATTTACAGGGTTTATTTACAGGGAGCTCTATACTTTACACTTTATTTACGGCGGGATCTGACTTTTGTGGTTTCTTTACTGGGTGTTGTCCCGGCCCCATCCTCCGTCCCCAGCCTGTCCGAGCCCCGCTCCATACCACGGAACTGACCCTCACCCCGGCCCACAGCCTGTCCCGGCTCCAGGCCCTAACCCCAGACTGTTCGGTTCCCGGCCGCGACCCCCAAGCCCCGACACGAATCCCAGCCTGTCCTGGCCTGGAACCCAAGCCCCCAACCCCCACACCAACCCGAGCCTGTCGCGGCCCCAACAATCACCAAAAACGTAGCCCCAATCCTAACCCTAAACCTGGCCCCTCACCCCAGACCCGAGCCTTCAGACCCCAGCCGAATCCCGGCCGACAATCTGTCGCAGCCCCGGCCTGGCCCGGCCCAACCCAATCCGGGGCCCCAGCCCAGACCATCACCGTAAACTTAGCCTTAGCCTCGGCCCTACGCACCGGCCCCAGATCCCAGCTTTCAGCCCCTGTCCCGGCCGTAACCCTAAACTGGCCCCAGACCCCAGCCACCAGCCTGTCGCCGCCCCGACACTGCCGTAGCTTGTCCCCGACCCCAAATCTAACCCCAGACTGTCCTGGCCGCAGCCCCAAGTCCCCGACACCAACCCTAAACCCAGACTAACCCGGCCGCGGCCCCCAGTCCCTGACCCCAATCCTAACCACAGACTGTCCTGGCCGCGGGCACCGGACACTGACCCTAACCCCCAGCCCTCGGCCAGAAGCCCGTCGTGGCCTCGGCCCAGGCACCCAGTCTTGATCCTACCCCACCCTGCCCAGATGCCAGCGACCTAGACCCAGACCCAGACCCAGCCATCAGCGCCCACCAGACCAACTCTCCCCCGCAGCCTGTCGCAGCCCGGACCCTGACTCAAACCCCAACCACGGCCCTGAACCTGACACCGACCTCGACCCCGACCCCGACCCAGAACCGGTTAAGGTCCCAGCAGCCAGCCCGCAGCCCCGACCCCAAGCACTGCCTGTCCCAGACCCGAGCCCCTACATAACTCTAATCCCAACCCCAGCCCAGCCTAGCCCCCATCTTTTGCCCTAATTCCAGCCTGTCACTCTCCTGGCCCCGACTGTCCTTTGCCCCTGTCCTCGGCCATCCGACCATCCCCTCCTCACTCCCCCGACTGAGCTTGTCCCGGTCCTGGTCCCAGCCCCCAACTACAGCCTCAACCCTGACCTCAACTCTAACCCTAGACTCAGCCCGAACCCTAACCATAGCCCCATCCTGAGCCCCATCTGGCCTTAACCCTAACCTGTCTGAAGGTAACTACTGAGGAAGTGCCTCAGTGGTCAATACTCACGCAGTGCCTCAATGTAAAGGTGCCAGAATTGACAGCCTCATTGTCAGAGGGTCAGTGACAGTGCTTCACAGTGGTGTCACTGCTGAGGGACTCTCTCACTGTTCGAGGGTCCAGTGGGCGCACAGTCTCAATATAATGGGGTGAGAAATAAGGCAGTGAAACACGTTTGCAGGACCAGTACAGAGATAGTCTTGGACAGTCAGAGGGTCAGGATTCAGCGAGGGCCTCTATGTAACGGGATCAGAACTGTGGGATAGCTCCATGATTAGCAGATCAGCGCTGAGGCATTGCCTCACGATAAAGGCGTCAAAACTGAGGTAGTGTGAAACGATTAAAGTGTCACTAAGACATTGCAGCACTGTGACAGTGTCAGAACTGATGGACTGTTTCATTGTCAGAGGGGCATTACTGAGGAATTGAAGCACTGTCAGAGCTTCAGTGCAGAGGGAGTGCTTCGTTGTCAGAGGGTCACTACTACAGGAGTGCATTACTGTCAGACAGAGCCAGTTCCTAATTATGCAGGTGTCAGAACTGGGGCAGTGCCTCATTGTAAGGGCATCAGAATTGAGGGCGACTTCACATTTAGAGGGTCAGTCCTGAGGGAGGACTTCATTATTATTGTGTCAGTACTGAGTGCACCGGCATACTGTCAGCTGGTCAGTTATGAGACAGAGTCTCTTTGTCAGTGGGTCAGCACTGAGACTGTGCTTCAGTGTAATGGTGTCAAAATGGAGGGTTTGCCACAGACTGACATTTAGTACTGAGGTATTTCAGCTTTGTCAGGTGTAGAACCCAGGTAGTACCTCATTAACAAAAGATCACTTCTGCAGCAGTGAGAGAGGGTCAGACTGAACGAGTGCCTCCTTGTCAGACGCTCAGTTCTGACACACCGCTCCATTGTCAGAGGGTCATTGGTGAGGCAGTGCCACTTTGTAATGGGATCAGAATTGTCAGGGTGCCAGGACTGAGCGAGAGCCTCATGATCAGAGGTCAACACTGAGATAGTGCCTTATCAGTGATTAATTCCTTAGGGTGTGCTTCATTGTCAAAGAGTCCATTCTGAGGGAGGGCATCATGTGAGAATAAAAAGGGAGATCCTTATTCTCAGACGGGAAATGCAGGGTTACAGGGATAGGTTAAGGGCATGGGTCAGATGCGCTCAGGAGAGTCAGTGTGGACTTGGGCTTAATGGCCTGTTTTACACTGTGGGGATTCTATGATTCTGATGAGAGGATCAGTACTGTGGCATTTCAGCACTGTTGGAGGGTAAGATCAGTGGGAGTGCATAATTATCAGAGGGTCAGTACTGAGGCTGAGGCAGAGCCAGGGACATATAGAACAGTGAGGCTCTGGACTGACATTCCAGTCTTCCCTCAGAACTGATCTTCTGACAGAGCTGCAGTTCCTCAGTACTGATTCTGTAATCGTGAGGCACAACCTCAATCCTGACCCCCGTTACAATGAGGCACTGGCGCAACATTGACGTTCTGACAATGAGGCACTCCCTCAGTACTGACCCAGTGACTATAATGTACTCCCACAGTTCTGACGCTATGTCAACGAGGTCTGAAGTCATACGACACCAGGTTATTTTCCAACACGTTTATTTGAAAACACAAGCTTTTGGAGCCTCACTCCTCCTTCACTCCAACATCGACACCTCCATATCACGGCAATGAGATCTGACAGTGCTTCCGTTCATTAGGAATAAACCGCTGATCATGTGGCCCTCCATCCATTCTGATCCCATAACATTGAGGCACTGCTTCAGAATGGACCCTTCGTACTCACCCACTGACAGTGCTGACTACATGCACTGACTGTCTAATATGTGAACACTCCCTTGATTCTGACTCTCACAATGAGGTACCGCTCAGTACCAATGCTGTGGCAGTGAAGCACTTCCTCCAAACTGACCTGCTGACAACGAGGCAGTCCCTCAGGACTAACCTTCTGATAGATCTGCGATACCTCCGTACTGATCATCTAAACGTGTGAGACCCCTTCAATTCTTACCCTCTTCAAATGAGACAGTTCCTCAGTAATGACCCTCTGGCAATGAGGCAATGCCTCAGAACTGAACCACTTAGAGTGCTTCACTACCACAGAACTGAGCATCTAAGCATGTGGCACACTCCGATCTGACCCCCTTACAGTCAGGTACTGCCTCTGTATTGAACCTCGGGCAATGATGCACACCCTCTGTACTGTACCTTTGACAAACAGGCACTGACTCAGCAATGACTCCCGATGTTGAGGCATTCTATCGGGACTGAACATATGATATTAAGGCATCTGCTCAGTACTGACCATATGATAAGGAAGCATTCCCACCGTTCCAAACCACTGACAGTGCTGTCATACCTCAGCACTGACCCTCCCATCATGTGACACTGCTTCAATTCTGACATCTGCACAATGAGGCACTGCCTCAGTACTGACCCTCTGACAATAATGCACTCCCACAGTTCTGACGCTCTGACAATGAGGCATTCATTCAATATTTACACTGTGATAGACCTGCAAAATCTCAGTACTGGCTGTCCAATCAAGAGGCACATCCTCAATTCGAACCCTGTTACAATGAGGTACTGATTCAGTATTGACCCTCAGCGTCTGTGTCATTTTAAACCCGATGTTATCTGTCTTCGGAGAGTCCACAAAACCATTTTGAAGTCAAAGTAATCCTTTGAAAGATGGTTAAGTAGTAACAGTGTTGTTTTATTGGTGTTTGTAATGAATTTCAGGTAATTTTTGGATACACCAAATCGCAAAATTACAGAGGGGGAAAGAGGCCATCATACTGACTTGTCTCTATCATCTCATGCAAAACCTTTTTCCGCCTATCACCTGCACCATTTTCATCCAATTCCCTCTGTACGTCTCCATTGCACCTCATTCATCACATTTACAGCAGTGCACGCCATAACCTAACTACACACTCTGTGATAAAGCTACTCTACGTGCAGGGACATCTTCTCCCGATCTACTCTGTTTAACTCTCTCACGATTTCAAAAATCCTCAATTCCATCTCCTCTCAGCCTGCTATTGAGAGAGAACAGTCCCCAACTCTTCAATATATTCTTGTATCTGAAGCTTTTCCTACCTGGAACCATTCTAGTAATAAACAGCACATCAATGCATTTGCCTTTTTCCTATAATGTGCAGGCCACAACTGTGCACAATACTCCAGCTGAAATTGAACTTACCTTGCAGAAGTTCAAAATCGTCAACTTCTTACTCGTATACTCTATACCCCTGTTAATAAAGGCTGTATGCTTCATTTATTGCTCTCTCCAGCTGTACTGCTACCATCATTTCAACTGTGCACGTCCATACTCCTATTTTACGTTGGTCGGAAAATCACTTGAAAGACAAAGTGCATCACCTTATACTTATATTGTACCTCATATTCCACCGATATGCCCACTCCATCAACTTTTCAATGCACTTTTGGAGTTCCACACTATTCTTCTCACAATTTACAATTCTCAAGTTTAATGGCATCTGCAAACTTGGAAATTGTCCCCTGCACACCACGATCAAGATAATTAGCTATCTATCTGGTCAGTATGGACGAGTCGGACCAAAGCATCTGTTTTCATACTGTACATCTGCGATTCTATGACTCCATGTGACACTGACAATAAAGCACTTTCTCAGTAATATCCTCTGAGAACGAGGCACTCCCACACTGCTGCAAATACCTCAGTACCAACCCTCTTAATATGCGGCATTCCCTCAGTTCTAACCCATTGACCGTGACACAATGCCTCTGGACTCACTCACTAATCAGTTGGCACTCCCTCAATTCCAACACCTACACAATGAGGCCCTGCCTCCGTATTGACCCTCTGACTCCTACAGATCTGAATCACTGACAGTCCTGTATTGTTAGTCCTGATCATTTAATCATTTCGCACTCCCTCAATCCTGACCCCATTACATTGAGGAACTGACTCAGTATTAACCCACTGGCCATGAGGGGCCCCCTCAGTACTGAACCTCTGACTGTGCTTCAATACCTCAAGACTGACCCTCTGTCAATAAAGCATTCCCGCAGTTCGACCTTCTGTAAGTGCTGCAATACCTCACCACGGCTCCTGTAATCAAGTGGCACTCCTTCAATTCTAACCCCTTTAGGATGTGGCACTGCCTCAATGTTGACCCTCTGACAATGAGGCACCCCCCCCAAGTACTGATTGTCTAATTATGTGGCGTACCCTCCATTCTGAACACTTTACAATGAGGGGATGTTCACTGATGATTGCACAATGTTCAGAACCATTCGCACCTCCTCAGATACTGAAGCAGTCCTTGATCAAATGCAACAAGACATGGCTTGGGACAACAAGTGCAAATAACATTTGTGTCACACAAAACAAACATCAACAACAAGAGAGAATCCAACCACTGCCCCTTGGCATTCTACAGTGTTACCATCACTGAATCCCCACTACCAACATCCTGAGGGTCATCATTGACCAGAAACTCGACTGCACTCACCACATAAACACAGTGCAAGAGCAGGTCAGAAGCGAGGAATACCACGGGGAGTAATTCTCCAGCTGAGTCCTCAAAGCCTGTCCACCATCTTCAAGGCACAATTGAGGAGTGTGATGGAATAGTCCCCACTTGTCTGGTTAAGTGCAGCCCCAACAGCACAAGAAGCTTTAAACCATCCAGGACAAAGGAGCACGCTTGACTGGCACTACATTCACAAATATCCACTCCCTCTACCACCGACAGTCAGCAGCAGCATGTGTGCTATCGACAAGATGCTCTGCAGAAATTCACTAAAGATCCTCAGACAAACCCACGACAACTTCCGTCTGGAAGAACAAGGGTAGCATGTCAGAAATGCCACCTTCAAGTTCCCCTCCAAGCCATTCACCATCCTGACTTGGAAATACATTGAATGCAACTGTGAAGGAAGACACCAAGAGCGAGAAAGAGAGAAAGAAAATCTGAGAGAAATTACAACTGCTGTCGCCAAACTAAAATTGTAATCTTCAAATATCCTAAATAATAGCACGAGAGCAGAGAGGGGCAACAATTTGATACTCAATGTCACGATAACACAAGTTAACAGAAACATGTCAACCCCAGGACATACAGAAGAAAAATACCTTCTTCTGTAAATAATACACAAGATTTATCTGTTCCCGTGATGGCAGGCATGGTCTTTTTGAAGAAGGTTCTTTCTGAAAGATGGCTCCTTCACCACCACTCTGTACCAGCATGGGAGTGTGTGTGTGGTGGGGGTGGCTAGGTTAATGCTGATCTTCTGTTTCCTTCACTGTCTGAATGTTAAAAAGAATGCATCAGTTAGTCAAGTGACCAACTCCCCATGGGATTGGCGGGGAGGAGGAGTGGAAGAGGTTAAGGGATAATTGTGCGTTGAGAAAACCATCCAAATTGGGGGAGTTATGTATGAGGCTAATACAGTCAGAATTCTGCTGGGTGGGGT